>NC_066873.1:11855583-12223083 GCF_022985175.1 Labeo rohita
GATAGTAAAACCTGAAATTTATGACATTGTGGGGACCGGCCCAGAAGGATAGTAAATGGTGTTTATCTGAAAATGTAATGATGCAAACATGTTTCCTGTAAGGGGTAGGGTTAGGGTTAGGGTTGGGTTAGGGAATAGACAATATCGTTTGGTCAGTATAAAAACTATAGAAGTCTATGGAAAGTCCCCACAATTCACAAAAACAAACATGTGTGTACATGTAAACACACATATACCATGTAAAGACAAACTTTTATTTTGGATGCAATTACTCACGATTAATCGATTTGACAGCCCTACCTTAAACTGTGCCAAATAACTAAAACAACTAATCGTGATTATTTGCATCCAAATAAGTTTACACACATACATACAGTGTGTATATATATACTATGTAAACAGACTTTTATTTTGGATGTGATTAATTACGATTAATCATGATTAATTGATTTAACAGCCCGAGTTTAATGTTTGGACTGAGGACTTTAATAAATTAGGACGCACTGTGGTGATGTGTAATGGGACTGAAGAATATCTCAGTCAATGGCAGTTGTTTTTTCCTCCAGGTTTGGCTTTGGTCTGCCTACATCCCGGGCGTACGCTGAATACTTAGGAGGTTCCTTGGCCATCCAGTCGATGCAGGGCATCGGCACAGACGTCTACCTGCGTCTTCGGCACATTGATGGCAAAGGAGAGAGCTTCAGGGTTTGATGTCATGGTCTATTCATAGAGCTTGTGGTCAGTCACCATGTAAGGCTCAAAGCTGAACTAAAACCAGGATGTTCAACAGTTGTCTTTTCACTTACGTTACCTGTCACTGCATCAGTATCATATTTTGAATCATGTTTTCTGCAGATTGTGGGTGTCATGCTTCCGCACTGCGTTGTGTTTGTGTAGCGCACTGTGATTTCTGTAAAACATTCAGCCTTAAGATTGCAAGTGATTTCATGATTAAAATCCAGCATGTTACTGTCCAGAAATCACCAGTGGGACGAGTCCTTACACTCCAGACGCCTGCAGAAGATACTCTCCAGACAGCCATATCCTGCTTTTCTTCAAAAATAGGAGTGAATTGTTTGAACTCTTTGGAGCTGTAGGGTTCACTCCAATGGTGAATGCAGAAATCTTCTATGAACTCTGAATAGAGGTTGACTGCCTTACAAGAAAAGACTCATTGAAACAATGTTGTTAGTCTTGCTTCACACCTGTCTGAATTGACATTTCACATTAACCATATGAGCTGGAGAGTTTATTGTAGATTTCATGCTTGAAATGGTTTGCTAAAAAAGGCTTTTGGGGTTCTAGCACAACGCAAAATGTAACTTATTGTTTTTTTTTTCCCTCCAGCAAACAGTGTATTATAAAGATGTTCATATTTGAAGTATGTTTTTACACTTTACTCACCTGCACATGTGGTCTCTTTATCGGTTTTCAGTTCAGTTCATTTAAGACCGTGAGAAACCTTGAGATTCGTTTTCCTGAATTAATTAGAAATTTTCCCCAGATGACAAAAGCTCACTAATTAAACTGCCGAAGAAGTTCCCAATACACACAGTACAAATAATCCATAGCATTTTGTCTTGTAATGTTGTGCCTGTGGTTTCTTTTCTCTCCTTTTGAAATAATTGTCAGAAAAAGGAGCATTAGTGTGTTTTCTGCTCATTATCTGTGCTCAAGAGCTGCATATTTGTGGCCCCAGTTTGCCCTCTACTGGTGAAATATGAGTATTAACTTTGACTTTAAAGAATATGGACATACTGATTTAGTGTAATGAATGATGTACAGTAGGTTCTGGATGATTTAGAATGACTAACATGCACATATTAACATATTCCTATGTTTATATAAAAGGCCAAATTGTGGCATGAAGCACCCAGAATGATATCATGGATGGGATCATTTTATTGTATTTTTTTTTCTTTTTGATGTTGAGTTTGCATTATATAGATGCCAAACGCGAATAGTTCTTCGGGCATTATAAAATTCTGGATGAGAACATTTGTGTCTTTTTCTTGGTTTCCTTCTTTTCTCTGTTGTTTGTTGGTTTAAAATTAATATACTGTTCATATTGTGACAATTTCTGGTAAATGTTGGTGGACTGTCTTTAAAGTTACTACTACACATCAGTGGCGGCTACTGGTCTGTCAAATAGGGGAAGCTCATTTTCGGCTATTACGCTAGGAAATTCTGTAAAAGTGAAACAAGGAATGTGGTGTATAATTGTGTGAAATGTATGATGAAAATCAAGCAATTTCGCCAAGCAAATATAAAGAAATAGGTTGCAGCAGTTTTTATTTCGACTGAACTTGAGAAATCCGCGATGGGACTGAGCGCGAATAGCTCCAGCGATTCCTTATAGTACAAAATCGCTGTCAGTCAAAAGGAGATGCAATCTTTCGACAGACCCTCCAATCATCACGCAGAAGCTCGGAGTCCAGGCCAGCCCACTCCTCATTTGCTCCTCATTCACCCCCAGAGACGCTGAGCGTCCGTGGGCGGGACATAATCGCAGCGTTTATCCAATGACCGTCTAGTTTCAAAGCACTGAAAAAAAAACGTTCAAAGCAGCCGCATTGAAGTCAATGGACGCTGGGCTTCAACGGGGAAATGCGCTGTGACGCTACGGGAATGTATGAGAAGAAAATCAAGTCAGCCGACCTGCTATATCTAACTGATTCTGAACGAACTCGTCTTTGAGATGAACGTTTTCTAACGCATTTTTAGTCAATAAAATGTTAATACAATAGTACATAATTTGACCATTAATTTTGTGACATTATAGGGGAAGCTGAGCTTCCCTTGCAGTCTTAAAGAAATCGCCACTGCTACACATGTATGAGCAGGACAGAAACTGATTTTTTAACTTATAATGGTGGCTTAATAATACTTTTTAAGCCACTGAAGCCTGTTTTTAAAATTACTTTTAATAACTAACGTTAAAACACACGTACCTAGCGCTTGACTCTGTAAATGCCAACAGGAGAAGTAAGGGGACTGGCCCACGGTTTAAATTGGCTAATCGGAGGACGCTTTTTGCCTGTCACTCATTTTGTGCGTTTTGGACGTCAGGTTTGTTGACAAGTCTTTGGGGGAAAGAATCCCGCCTTTATAAAATCAGGGTTGGAATAGAGGGCATAAAATTGCAGGGGAAAAAGTCAGCAAAAAGTGCTTAAGTTAAAAAAAAAAAACGTGAATTTAATATCATATATTGCGACACAGACACACCCTCATCACGTGATGCATACAGAGAACGTAGGGGAGAGATCACGTGACAGGTACAAACGTCTGACGATTTTACGCGAATCGGTTCTTTCGAATGATTCTATTCAAAGAACCGGTTCAAACAACTGATTCAGTGATTGTTTCACTTTATCCCGTAATTACGTCATCAAGTGGTCACTGACGTCCTCGTGTGAAATATTTAAAACATTTCTACTATTTAAAAAATAATTAAATAACTGTTTTCTATTTGAATATAATTTAAAATGTAATTTAAAAAAGGGATTTCAAAGCTAAATTTTTAAACATTATTACTCCAGTCACATGGTCCTTCGGAAATCATTCTAATATTCTCATTTGCTGCTCAAAAAACGTTTATTATTATTACGCTGAAAACAGCTGAGTAGAATTTTTTCAGGTTTCTTTGAAGAATAGAAAGTTCAGAAGAACAGCATTCATCTGAAATAGAAATCTTTGTAACATTATAAATGTCTTTATCGTCACCTTTGATCAATAAAGCATCCGTGCAAAATAAAAGTATTAATTTCTATAATTTATTTCCAAATATATATATATATATATATATATATATATATATATATATGTATATTATACTGACTCCAAGCTTGATACAGAATGTATAATGTGTAAAAATATGTTAAAAAAAAAAAAAAAATGTATAATGTTACAAAAGCTTTTTATTTCAGATAAATGCTGATCTTTCGATCTTTCTATTCATCAAAGAATTTTGGGGGGAAAAATGCAATTAACTCTTTTAAATATTGATAATAATAATTATAACAGAAATATTTCTTAAACAGCAAATCAGCATATTACAATGATTTCTAAAGGATCATGTGACACTAAAGAGTAATGATGCTGAAAATGTAGCTTTGATCACAGGAATAAATTACATTTTAAAATATATTAAAATAGAAAGCAGTTACTTTAAATAGTAAAACTATTTCACAGTATTACTGCTTTTGCTGTATTTTGGATCAAATAAAAGCAGGCTTGGTGAGTATAAGAGAATTCTTAAAAAAAAAAACATGAAAAATCTGACTGGCAGTGTATTGCTGTGTATTATGTTTGTTGTTGTTGTCGTTGTTTTAAGTTAAAAAATAATGGCATTCATTGGTCCCTTTTAGTTCTTCCAACCAAGCTTCAACTCATCCAGGCCTTACATGTAATTTGTATTTACATTAAGTAAAATTCATTTATACATTAATTTGTTATCTTTATTAAAACTGTTTTCTATGGGTTTTCTTTGTAACATTTAGCTAGGTATGAGTTATAAATAAACAGGTGACTCGAGATCCGCACAGACTGATTCAGTCTAAATCGTGAACGAACGATTCAGGGGATTAAATTCGTGAACCGAACATTGTGAAGATCCGACTCAAACGAACGATTCGCTGAGGATTCGGACATCTCGAGAGCGGAAAAGCGAGTCCGGCCAGAGCTGTCAACGTCCATTTCTCTCCCACATCCACTTTCTATCGGCTCTCATGTGGAAGTGAAAGCAGAAAGTGACTGGCAGCGAAGGTGAGTCGGGTGCGAGCGCAAAGACGACCTGTGTACAGCTGTGCATGTGTGGTCGGTGATGCTTTCTTATTGTGTGCTTCAGTAGCTGCTGCTGGTTAGGAAGGGAAGTTGTGTGTGCTGAGAAACACATCTGTGGCCTGGCGTTCATTGTGCTCCCATTTGCAAGTTAATTAGTCGAGCTCACAGAAACACACACTGCGTAGACGCATATGTATAAACAGCGGCTGTTCACTAACAAGCCTTTAACATGCAGTTTTATTTTGATCCAATATGTGTTTCGCGTCTGACGTGGCGCTCATTTGCTGCCTATTTAAATAACCAACACACCGCAGCTACATTCATCTTTAAAAATAACCACACGCTGTTGTGGGAATCTGGAAAGCATACTAGAAGCAGGTACTATCTAAAATGTTATGGGAACACGATTGGTACAGTGATGTTGTGAGATGTTCTTTGATATACTGTGGTGCTGAATCATTACCATAGTTATGTACCATGATATTTACATGCTCTGTAAAAGACTGTAGTTGTATCTAAAATGTCAGTAGCTTAATTTTGTTATTCAAGGATGGTACTTTTATACGTGCTGTTTTATTTTTGATAATACAACTCATTGTGTGTGTCACTTAGGTAGTTAGAAAGGTTAGATTAGCATTCATTCCGCCTCATAAAGGAATCAGGAACCAGTAGGTAACAAATAACCAAAGTAAATGAACCATGTTCCTCTGTGTTTATATTGTGTTAACACATTTACAGCAGAGGATGAATTTTCTGTGTAGACTCTGGGCCATAGATGGAAATACTGGGCCCAGCCCCTTGCTTTGTGCCTGTTGTCATTTTTTTTTAAATAACATGTTAAATATGTTATGGGCCCATTGAATTGTTTCCACTTTAAACACTATTAGTTACAGCCACAGATTTGCATGGGTGGATCAAGAAGGATATTTTTATTTTACAAGGCTGTAGTAGAAAACAATGCGATACAGATTAACTACGTTAGCTTTCAGTGCAATTTCAGTCTGGTACAGATGTCTGTGAGGATTATGGGGTTAAGGTAATACTAGAGTTATTGCGTGAGCAGTCAGGGTGGAAATAGATATAATATCTATGATATGTGCATTCTGGTAGTACGGGTTACAGATAAAATTGTTTTAAGGTGCATATGAATTGAAATACTAAATAAAAGTGAATAGGGTTTTTCCCCACCAGAGATAATACCTGTTGGCTTTTAGTGTAGGTATTTGATAAGTTTGTGTAATATATGTATATGTATATGTGTAATATATGTATATATATGTGTGTGTGTGTGTGTGTGTGTATTCTTGTTTATAAAATGATTTTGAAGAGTGACCGTGTATTGTGAATGCTTACAGCACCATAGAGCAGAAAAACAAGCAGAATACAATTATTTTAATTTCAGTTATGCTATTTTAACATATTATTTATCTTTGTTAATTCTTTGCATTTATTAATTCTTAATGTTGATTGCAATTTGCAATTATTTAACATTCATTTTCTATTTAACCAGAGATGTTTGATTGAAAACCGGTCCTAAAGCAGGGCAAGGCCAATCAGGTGTGTTTCAAATTTATAAAGTAATTTCTGCCATTTTTATCACATATAGATCTTCTGTAATAGTGGTAACAGATAATAATATCATGCCGCTGAATTATTAACATATTCATCTATCATGGTATGTACAAGGTTCTTCCAAAAATACAACCAGATTAATACAGTTGAGGTCAACGGTTTATATACACCTTGCAGAATCTGTGAAATGTTAATTGGATCATGCAAAATAAATGTTATTTTTTATTTAGTACTGACACAATGCATTAAGAGCCGGGGGTGAAAAAGTTTTTGAATTTGAAGATTAGGGTAAATTTAACTTACTTTGTCTTGGGGAAACATGTTAAGTATCTTCTGTAGCTTCTGAAGGGCAGTACTAAATGAAAAAAAAAAGTGATATTTAGGCAAAATAAGAAAAATGTACACATCTTCATTCTGTTCAAAAGTTTTCACCCCCTGCTTTTCAAACAAATTCAACAAACAAATTCTGCTTTTCAAACAAATTCAAACCCTGCTTTTAATGCATCTGAAGCATCAGTGAGCGTTTGAACCTTCTGTAGTAGTTGCATATGAGTCCCTCAGTTGTCCTCAGTGTGAAAAGATGGATCTCAAAATCATACAGTCATTGTTAGAAAGGGTTCAAATACACAAAAATGCTGAAAAAACAAAGAATTTGTGGGACCTGAAGGAGTTTCTGAGGAACAGCAGGCAGTTTAACTGTTCAGGACAAAAAGGGACTCATAAACAAATACACTAAACGTATCTGGTCCCTATTTTTGGTACTTATTGTGAATGTAAGATTACTTTTATTTTTTTTATGTCCTAATTTTTACATCCTTATATTTCAAAGTAGACATAAACTATTTTCTGTCAATATGCAAGACTTACAATTCATTAGCCGCTCTAGGCAAATAACAAAGTACTGTAAACTGTAAAACTATTTGGAGTACAATGCATTGTGTTTATGATTATGATTAGGATAACAAATACCATTTTGCCATATCAAGCAGCATAACTCTGTTCTTGTACAGCTAAAAAACTAGTGAAGAATCCTCGCACATGTCGCAAATGGCTGCACCACTTTCAAAAGAGTGAATATTATGTTGTATGACGTTATGTTTGCAAAATATCATTCACAGTTACTATGAGCAGTGAGCTCAATGTGCCAATGGGCTCCCCCGCACCTGGTGGCTCAGAAAGGCTCCAGGATGGCGGTGGGATGGACTACAGGGACTGGGTTCGTCGCAGCTATCTGGAGCTGGTCACCTCCAACCACCACTCGGTCCAGGCTCTTTCATGGAGGAAACTCTACCTCAGCAGGGCCAAGCTCAAAGCCTCCAGCCGAACCTCAGCCCTGCTGTCTGGTTTTGCCATGGTGAGTATTACACTCTATGATAAGTGTGAGCTGTCAGATGTACAGTATGCAGACTCCTGGCCACACTCTTTTGTACATTTGTATTTGAGTGAATGTATCAGGAAATCATTGCCAAATGTCAAACACAGGGTGTGGGTTGCTGAAATTTTAGAAACATCATGGTTTGGAGATAAGATTGTTTTGAATCATTGTCCGGTGGAAGTTTATGTTACTAACCTCCTTTATCCAAAATGGAGCATAACAGTGACCTCCCACTTGACCGGAAGTATTTTCGCATTCATTTTCTCCATAGGGACTTCAAACATTCTTCAGTAGAGACTTATGAAAGCAACCAGCAACATTAAACACTTTGATTTGAAGCAAACAAAATACTGTAACAAGTCAAATTCTAATAATTCTATCACTTTTATTATAGGACACAACAGAAAAAGTGATTCATTTTTTTTTTTTTTTTTTTTAAATATTCAGACATAAACAAGAGCATGTAGGCTGAATGCATCATTTGAAGTGATTCATGGGAGTGGGTAGTAGTTGTTAAACTCAGTTTCCATAGTAACAGCAAAATTTCTAATTGGTGGATTTTTATTCAGGATTATGGGTAGTGTAGTATTTTTTTATTGGGGAATTCTGCAAATAAACACTTTACTTATAAAAGTTGATTTAAAAATGTTTTTAAAGTCTCTTATGCTCAACAAAGCTGCATTTACTTGATATATTTGATTAAAAAATAGTGTAAGTATTATTGTAAAATATTACAATTCAAAATATTTTTTTTATTTTAATACATTTTAAAATGTAATTTATTCCTGTGATGCAAAGCTGAATTTTCAACAGCCATTACTCCAGTCTTTAGTGCCATATGATGATTCTAATATGCTGATTTGCTGCTCAGAAACATTTCTTATTTTTATCAATGTTAAAAACAGTTGTGCTTTTATTTATTTACTTATTTATTTATTTATGGAACCCATGTTATTTTTTTAGGATACTTCAGTGATACTTTAGATACTTCTAGTCTTCATTTTAATGGTTAATTTTATTCATTAAAAAACATGTCTAATTAACTGAAATCATGAAACTTACAATATTAAACAGCAGTTAATTAAAACTTTAACAAAAATTGCATTTTTAAGGTCCTATGAAATGTTTTTATTTTTACCAGTTTTTATTTATTTATATTAGGGCTGTCAAACAATTAATCGTGTTAATCGCATATAAAATAAAAGTTTGTCTAATGTATGTGTGTGTACTGTGTGTAATTATTATGTGTATATATAAATGCATACAAATTAATGTATATATTTAAGAGAAATGTTATTTACATACAAAATATTTGTATTTATATGTAATATAATTATATAAAAAAAAATTATAATAAATACATATACCTGAATGTGAATGTGTTTGTATTTACATATACATAATAATCACACACAGTACACAGACATATATTAGGCAAACTCAATCTTTTATTTTGTATGTGATTAATCGCAATTAATCATTTGACAACCCTAATTTTAACATTATTTTTTTATAGTGTGTTGTGTATTTACATTTTTCTGCTAAATAAATTCTGCTAAATATTTTTTCTCTGGTACATATTCCTTTAAAAATAATGCTTTAATAATAATTCTAGCAGTAGTACTATAATTACATTAAGTAATAGTTCTGTCACCATTTCTTCAAGTTAACCCAAACTTTTATTTTGACAGATTGCTGTGAAGACCTTTAGTTTTCTGTTTGTATATGATATAACGATAGCTGTACTCAAAAGAAACAGTAAAATGCTCATGAAGTGACTCTCAGTGCAGTTCGAGAGATTATGTATTCATATATTGAGGCGGCAGATGCTGAAAACACAGCGAGAATCATGCGCATTTCAGCATGTAGTATACAAAAACCACATGTTTGAGCCATTCATTCACACAGAGACACGTGGAACATGCAAGATTCATATTTAAATGGCATTTTTGCAGCGTAATATTTACAGACACTAGTCCATATCGCATTTTGATGTAAGTGTACTGACCTATTTTTATAGAGTGTTATACAGTACATTATATTTTTAAAAATCATAGGGCTCTTTTACTTCAGGAACCCCACTGTTATTTGACCACATTTGGTTCACATCAGATATTACCCGTTTGATTTGATTGTTTATAATGTGCTTGCATCCAGGTGGCCATGGTGGAGGTGCAGCTGGAGATGCAGTACAACTACCCACGGTTCTTGCTCATTGCCTTCAGCGTGTGTACCACAGTGCTGGTGGCCGTCCACCTGTTCGCCCTCCTCATCAGCACCTGCATCCTTCCCAACGTGGAAGCCGTCAGCAACATCCACAATCTCAACTCCGTCTCCGAGTCTCCCCACGAGAGGATGCACCACTACATTGAGCTGGCCTGGGGCTTCTCCACCGCTCTAGGAATCCTTTTGTTCCTGGCAGAGGTGGTGCTCCTCTGCTGGATAAAGTTCTTGCCGGTTGACTCTGGGGCGCAACCGGCGTCAGTCCTGGCTGCCCTCAAGCAGAACTGCAGCACGCCTGCGGTTCAGCCCGGCCACAGCGGCTGGCAGGCGGCCTTGGCCTCCACCATCATCATGGTGCCGGTCGGATTGATCTTTGTGGTGTTCACCATTCACTTCTACCGCTCGCTAGTGCGACACAAAACTGAGCGGCACCATCAGGAGATCGAGGAACTGCACAAAATCAAAGTGCAGCTGGACGGCCATGAGCGAGGCCTGCAGGCCGTGTGAGATCCAGGGATGCTCTTCGTTTCGCGCAATGTTCCATCGCTTGACTTTTCAAGCTTCCGAGCACATTAAAACTCCTTCTTGAGTCTTTTAGGCTTATTTTCTGAGAGGAAATGCCTTGTTACCTGGTGGAAGGATTACATGGAGGCTTCACAGCAAAAAAGGCGCACGTTTACGAGATTTTAACCGCAAGGGCTATTTATTTGGTATTTCTTTAGGCTGTAGGTCATTTGGATGCATTTATGTGCCATTTTCTGATTCCAGAAGTGGATGCCACAGAGTGGCTTGCTTTAATATCATTTGCCTGTTTCGCTTCCTTTTGCGGTGCCATCCCGGATCGATAGTGTGCCACAGATAATGAGACCAAATGAGTTGGTCTTGGATCCACTCTGGATCAGAGCTGCCAGAGTCACTGCCAGAGTATCTTTAACTGCAATATCCAGCTTTTATAATGTACAGGCCTGTTTGAGCTTCAGTTTAAAGTGATAGTTCACCCAAAAATGAACCATCAGTCTTCATGTTGTTTCAAACCTGTATGACTTTTCTTCAGCACAAATGAAGATATTTTCAACTACTTTTGTCTTATAGGAAAGGTCAGTAGTTTAAAACAACACTGGACTTTGCTGACTTTCACTGTGTGGACAAAAGAAGTGATAACGCTTCATTTCCCTTTAAGAAAACAAAAAAGTGATGTCTGTGTTTAATAGTGGAACTATAATACTGTAATCTTTCAGCCTGCAGAATAGTCGTCCCAAAAGGATTCATTTTAAAGCTGTTACAGAAGTATCGTTCATACTAGGCCTATATGTAGTGCAGTATTTTTAGCTTGGGTGTGAAATCTAGACGCTTTAGACAGGCTCACTGTGCGCTTGTATATCATTGAAGGTTTTGCATGTGTAATATATTGCACCGTCACTTGTCAAGCACAAAGGTGGAGTTTTTATCCATTTTTTTTCACACAAGGCCTATTGAATGTTATTCCTGTGGGCTACTAGAAGTTTACACTGTCGATGTCAATAACAAATTAATGGGCACAGTTAGTTGTAAAAAATACTTGAGAAAGACAAAAAAGCTGAAACCGTTTAATGTGAACCGAGTTGGCAGTCCTATCGCCCCGCTCAAAATAACATCTGATATTTATGTAACGTCAATTTGAGGAAACATTCCAGGGGGAAAGAAGTCGGACCAATTTCTGCCTGCCTTAACTAAACTGACAAAAGTGCACTTGTAGGATAGTCCATGGAAACAGTGTCTCCGGTTTGACTGATTTAGTCTGTTGTAGGTCTTTCAGAATGCAGAGTTAAAGTTTGTTGCTTCATTTCATGCCTTAAGCATTAATTTAATTTAATAGTATGTTCGTGAGTGGATTCTGTAATAAGGCATAGTAAAGCACTACTCTTTTCAAGGAAACTTGACCAAAATTCTGTGTATTTTGCTTGTGGGGGCTTTAAAAAGCACTTTTCTTTTTGTGCGTATGTGTGGTAAAATACGTCTATGATCATTTTTGATACTTCTGTTGCATTGTGCCACAATATCAGTAGATAAACGCATATCTAGTGTGAAATGTTTTTCGTGTCCAGATCATGTAGCCGACTATTATCGCAACGTTTTGTTGAGCATGTCCTTTCACACTGTCTGTACTTGTATGTTAATTTATGTTAAATAAACACAACCTATTTTGTTTACTGCAAAACTGTATTTATCGTTTCTGTGTCCAGTGATAATTCAATATGCCTTTATGGTCTGTTCAAGACAAGACTGCTGTTTTCCTTGTGACATATTATCGTGTTACAGTGATGAATGACTAAATCAGCAGACAACCTTAAAAGGATAGTACACCCAAAAATGAAAATTACTCCATGATTTATACACCATCAAGCCTTTCTAGTTGTATATGACTTTCTTCTTTCAGACGAATACAGTCAGAGCCATATTAAAAAATGTCCTGGCTCTTTTCCACACTTTATAATGGTAGTGAATGGGTGTTGAGATTTTGAAGCCCAAAAAAGTGCATCCACCCATCATAAAAAGTACTCCACATGGCTCTGGCGGGGTTAATAAACTCCTTCTGAAGTGAAGCAATGCATTTGTGTATGAAAAATAGCCATATTTACAATTTTTCTTTCACTAGCTGTCGTACACTTGAGAGAGTGGCGTTCCTGCGGGTGACGTAGGATGTAGAAAAACGCAGTGACGGACGTGGAAGTGCAGAGGCAAGAGGGGAAAAAAAAACACCGGTCATGAACTGGAAGTACAAAACAAAGATTTGAAAAGTACAATGTCAGAGGATTTCGATATCTTTCTTTCTTCAGTTGTAAAGAAATTGTTTTTTGAAGAAGACATTTTTCTCCATATAATGGACTGATGTGGTGCCCCGATTTTGAACTTCCAAAATGTAGTTTAAATGCAGCTTCAAACAATCCCAAATGCGGTTGTAAACGATTATTTTCATAAAAAAAATACAATTTATATACTTTTTAATGTCAAAGGTTCACCTTGTCTCACTTTGTCTGAACAGTTTTTTCTGGTTCGTGGCAGTTAGGGTATGTCGAAAAACTCACATCTCATGTTCTCCCTCAACTTCAAAATTGTCCTATATCGCTGTTTTATCTTTTTTTGTTGAGGGTGTTTGCATGTTCACTTTGCAAAGACTGGGTCGGTACTGGAAATGATTTTTGAAGTTGAGGGAGAAAATACGATTGGAGTTTTTCGACATACCCTAACTGTCTTGAGTCAGAATACACAGAGTTCAGGGAGAGCAAGACAAGACGAGTGTTTGAGATATTTTTAATGAAAATAACCGATTGTTTCACTAGATAAGACCCTTCTTCCTCGGTTGGGATTGTTTACAACCGCATTTGGGATCGTTTGAAGCCGCATTTAAACTGCATTTTGGAAGTTCAAAATCGGGGCACCATAACAATCCATTAAATGGAGAAAAATCCTGAAATGTTTCCCTTTTAGAAAACTATTTCTTTACGGCTGAAGAAAGAAAGGCATGAACATCTTGGATGACATGGGGTGAGTACATTATCTGTAAATTTTTGTTCTGGAAGTGGACTTTTCCTTTAACCCCCTGGAGCCATGTGGAGTACTTTTCATGATGAATGGATGAACTTTATTGTACTTTAAAATCTCAACAGCCATTTACTGCCATTATAAATCTTGGAAGAGGCAGGACATTTTTTAATAAAACTGATTGTATTCATCTGAAAGAAGAAAGTCACAGGATGGCTTGAGGGTGAGTAAATCATGGGGTAATTTTCATTTTTGGGTGAACTATCCCTTTAAGTGGGTGAATCATGAAAATGCCTGAGTCATACTGCTCAAATGTCATTTTCATTATGATATCTTATCAAAACTGCTTGGTATTTATACATCATTGTAGAATTTTGTTGTACTGCCGTTAATGTTTAACTAAGAAAAATGGTCAAAATTAATTGGTTGAAAAATGTGCTTTAATTCCCCTAATACTGTTACAATGCAAAATGGTACAGAAATAATTTTCTTTTCATGCAAAATATAATGCCTCTTTTTTATTTCAGTTTTGTGGTGAAATATGGCTGGACGAGTTTGTGTGAGATTAACATATTAGCACATAAGACTGATCCTAGTGAGTATCTGTTGCTCCGGGGAGCATGTGAATGGTCAGATTTCACAGCTGTGACTGGCAGGCGCACATGAACTGAGGCTGCAGTCAATGACAAGGCGACACGCTGTCTGAAAAAGGCATTGTAAATGAGATTAAAGCAAGTATGCGTCTAGTTATAATGTTTAAAATACTAAATGTCAAATATACCTAAAAAAGAACATCAGCAGCTTTAATGACGAAAGGTGTTATTCTATGAATCTATATTGGAATAGCATATTTCTGTAATACATACACTGTGCACACAGCCAACAGATTAAAGTTCACATTCAGTCCTAGAAGCTACAAAAATTGACATTTGATTAATTTAACATGGGTTGAACATTCTAGTGTTTTTGATGAGTCACAAATGTCTAAACCAAATTAATTAGCAGCCAAAAGTTTGAAAACAATCTGTTATAATCTCTTCTGACCACAGTGACATGAATTAACTCTCTAAATTACTGCTGATCCCTTGGGCTTGATTATTGATTTAGGTGAAGCTGTTACACCACAGGCTAATGATGATGAAGTGTGAACAGGTGTGCAGAACAGGCCTCTAGTGATTAGACAAACTATAAAGGTTGAAAGGCAAACGTGGTTTCCTTGTTACCTAATCAATCAATGACTTGACAAACAGTGGTTTTGCATGAAGCTGCTGTTGAGAAACAGTTTCAGACAGGTTTTCAAGATGTCTGAAGTGTTAGAACAAATGCACACGTGCATTATACATAACCAAGCATTTTGTTCAGTCATTCAGGCTATTTTGTTGTTAAGAAACAAGCTTATGTTTAAGGAAAAAGTTAGGATTTATAAGTTAACCAAGTGAAGGCTACTTCAGCATTTGGAAACTGACCTGACATTGGACACCATCTGGATTTAGTCAAAATTTTGACTTGAGACGTTGAGAAATGATGCCAGATCTTACCATATTCAGGTTTAAAGTGTTTTTCAGTTTTTCAAACTTTGGTAGATGTTTAATGGTAAGTGATTCTGCTTAATTGTCGAAAATGACCATGCGAAGATCTCTGCAGCGATGATGAGTGAAAGAACATGACTGACTTGGTATTGCTGCCTTTTGGCATCATTGACCAAGATCTGATTGACCAAGTTTAATCTTCTCTCTGAGCTGCGAACCTCTCCTATTTGATGAGTTTGAGCAAAGACCCAGTTTGCATTACGGTGCCTTTCCACTACAGCGTCAAATTCGCGCTCCGTGCCCCTGGCAACGCTACAGCGTGGCTGCTTTGGGGCGTGTAAAATTTAAGGGAGAGCATGCTTTCAAAAACAATGTTTACACCATGTTTGCTTTTCATCTCTTTATTTTAATGGTGGTTCGCAATGGCTTTATTGGTGCCATCTAAGGCGCCATAGCATATAATGAAAGCATGCAAAATGCATTTACTTTTTCATGACTTTTTCAATAACATGTTTTCAGTTCAGGCCAGTTCCACAAACACTCGGAAACCCTGGTGAAAAAACCAGCATATGCTGGTAGGTATGTTTTGGTCCTTTGCTGGTTTTTGCTGGTCAAGGGCCAGCATAAACCAGCTAAGGACCAGCTTAAACCAGCATCAAAACCTATCTAACCAGCATTCCAGCATCAAAACATACCTACCAGCATATGCTGGTTTTTTCACCAGGGAACATGCATCAAAACCTACTTCTCACAGCGACTAGTTGTCGCCTGGCGTTTTTTGCTCGTGATTTGCATAAAGTTGAGGAATACCCAACCTTTTTGACGCTAAATCATGGAGTAACGTGCCACCGTTACTGCCGTTTCTGAACATGAATGTCCTGATTTATCTTAATTACTCTCTTAACTTGTGGTACATCTTCTGTAAAAAAAAAAAAAAAAAAAATGTGGGTAATGCAGCAGTATTTCAAGAAGTTTTCAGGGAGTTGTAAACATAGGGTCTCATGGGTCTGGGAAAATTCCTGTGCCCTATATTTAGATGGGGAATATCAATCTACCAGTTTGGTGAACAATCTGCTTTAAACACTCTGGTGCACTCAACATGGACAGCTTAATGTCTTGGACCCCTGAGCACAACAATGTTGCCACCTTACAACTGAAAACACTGTGTATATGATGATTGACTTTAAATTCACAAAATTCTATTGAGACAAAGCTGTAAAGTCTACAGATAAGAAATAGTCAAATACAAAAAGTGCAATAACTCCAAAGCAAAAGAGCCCAAAAGTTCTAGTAGTCTTTTAAAAATCTCCTTGGAGAAAACAAAACTGACCCCTCATGATTTCTAAAGCTAGACTTGATTTTAAGATTTTGCTTGAGAACAACTTATGCGATTTATTGTGGAGCTGACTGGATTTAGTTCAGCACACTGATCACTATTGTGCTCTGAGTATGCTTTTGATTGTTGAATGACCTTCCTGCATGGGATGTTTAAACCGGATTATCTACTTTATTCAAATACACCTAAACCAGCTAATCAAGATTTTGGGGTTAACTTGAAAATTATAAGCAGGTGTATCAAGCACTGGAATGATTTCGTACACCAACCCAGAAGTTAGCATTATTCTGATTTCCTTTGACCTATGGATTATTGTAGACAAGATGCTAACATGTTCATCACAATCTTCACAAATGAACACAACTTCTTTTTTGAAGCCTAAACAATCTCCAGAGGTAAAATGATTAACATATAAACTATACCATGGTCACATGATGTCAACATCACCGTAACTAAGCTTCCAACAACTCTTTCAGTCTTGATATAGATTTTCCTTGGAAGTTTCAGTTAGAATGGTTTGCAAGAGTGTTATTATGAACACAATGAGACTGTGACCTGTTCAGTGTGATGAGTGTAATATTCCCAACAACCTCTGCAGTCCTATTTAACCACTAGTCAGCAACAGCCTTTTTCAAGACAATAAAAGTAAAATTACTACAGGGTATTACTGATGTTTATATCACAGAAGAAAACGTGAAAATATCCTGAGCTTGTGTTAACCTCTGACCTCATTTCAGACAATTAAGCACAAACCTATTCAAAAACCCCATTGACCTCAGGACACAAGGTGTAAAATGCAAACTCATTTCTTGGTTTTGGCCTACAATAATATGTAATCAAAAAAGTGGTACGAATAGTTTTACCACTTGGCTATCCTGTTGGAAACAGATCTAGTCACAGATCGCCTTTTTCAATCTGTTTCTTTCACAATTAATCTGCCAGTTACGACTCAATGTAAAACATCTCTTACAGTTCGAAGCGGTCAGAGGCCCCTTGGCATGCATGTTGGTCAATCTGTGTTTTAGCCAGCTGTAAATTACTGTGTTGGGAGGTGTTACACATTTGCTGTCACTAAGCTGCAACAGATGGCAGACACTGTAAATTTGAGAATAAGCTCTGACTTGTTGCTATATATAAAATGTTCTGCTTAGATGAATGAAAAGGCTCTATTCGAATGGAACTGTAAAACAATACCAGCATATAAACTTAATTAGTTGAATCAGCTGTCATCAGTATCATAGATAGTCCTGTGCTCTTCAACTGTCTGGTTTCAATAAATGGTTTGAATTATGATACTAAAACTTAATATAATCTTATGATTAAAAGAACATTTAAAAATGGGCAAAACACACTTGAATTAGAGTTAACATGACATGAAAATACACTATTTTGTAAATGCATATAATCTAAATGCCATAACTAGACCTTCTGACAGGGTTTTCTGAAGGTAAATGTAAAACTTTATGACTTTTTTAAGACCAAAGAAAATGTAAAGACCAAACTAAAGGGAATATACACAACCAGTCGAATGTTTTGAACATTTAAGATATATATATTTTTTTTTCACCAAGCCTGCATTATTTGGTCTAAATTACAGCAAAAACCGTAACATTTGAAAATATTTTTACTATTTAAAATAAATGTTTACAATTTAAATATATTTCAAAATGTAATTTATTCCTGTGATTTCAAAGCTGATTTTTTTAGCATCATTACTTCAGTCACATGATCCTTCAGAAATCATTCTAATATTCTGATTTGCTGCTTAAAAACATTTATTGTTTTTTTATTATTATTATTATGTTGAAAACAACTGAGTAATTTTTTTTTAGGTTTCTCTGATGACCATAAAGTTCAGAAGAACAGCATTTATCTGAAATAGAAATCTTTTGTAACATTATAAATGTCTTTATCATAACTTTTGATCAATTTAAAGCATCCTTGCTAAATAAAAGTATTATTTTCTATAATTAAATTAAATGAAATTAAGTTAAATTAAATTTAATTAGACTGACTCCAAGCTTGGTACAAAATGGTACAGTGTGTAATGTTACAAACGTTTTTTAAATTTTAGATAAATGCTGATCTTTGGATCTTTCTATTCATCCAAGAATCCTGGAAAATGTACTGAACTGTTTTAAATATTGATTATAATAATAGTAAAAATATTTCTTGCACAGCAAATCAACATATTAGAATGATTTCTAAAGGATCATGTGACACTGAAGACTGGAGTAAAATGTAGCATTGATCACAGGAATAAATTACATTTTAAAATACATTCAAATAGAAAGCAGTTATTTTAAATAGTAAAACTATTTCACAATATTGAATCAAATAAATGCAGGCTTAGTGAGCAAAACAGAATTCTTTAAAAAACATTAAAAATCTTACTGTTCAAAAACTTTTGACTGGTAGTGTAATACATCAGTTAGTTCTCTAAATGTAAGAGAATATGTATTAGCAACACGGTAAAGTTTGAAAATCAACAGATCTCTATTAATATTTTTTATTATTTTTACAAAAAAAGTAGTTACTACTCAGTATTATTGTCTTGTTGTCAAGTGAAACTATCTCCAAATTTTTTAATTAATACAAAATGGCAAAAGTCTTGTTTTCTGAGAAACAGATCAAAATTAAATAAGTATATCATTAAAACAAGAATAATTATATGCCAGTTAGCTCAGAAAAATAAACATTCATTCAAAAGGGGGTATTTTCATATACCATTGACAGATATTTGTTCTTAGTTTAAGCATTAACTCACCTGTAAAATTTAATTTCTTCAATGTATTCTTTTTGCATCTTAAGCAAATGTATCTTGATTTAAGGTTCTTACACTGGAGAACAAGACAAAATTGGAAGATATTCTTTTTTTCCTTTATTTCAGTGCATGTAGCATTTGAAATTATAGATTTAAGACTCTTATGGATTTCCTAAGACTTTAAGGTCCACAGAAATGTGTTCAAGTTCACATTCATCTGCCTCCACTTTCTTTGTTTTTAAAAATCTGTTATATTTGGCTGTACGTCAAAATATGAAAGAAAACATCTGTCACGGCTTCCGTTGCGTTGCAACTTTAAATAAGAGTCGGCAATGATGATATCAGTACAAATTTAATATTTACACATTTCATAAATTAACAGTCTATTATAACCATTTTAAGCATTTTAGCTTTCCTTAGTACAACATTTAATATTAAACCTGTTCTTCACCTGAACAATGTGCAATAATTATGTAAAATCAAATCCACATTAATAAGCATCTTGGAAACAAAACTAACACATTTGGCCAGTCTATCCATCAGGTGTGTATATTTTAATGAGGTGCTGCAGTCCTGACGGGTAGCCGGTGAGAGGACACCTGTGATTGGCTTTGACATACACATATATACACTTATAACAAAACACATAGCCTGAAGTGGCCAGCGCGGTGTCATTGTTGC
Source organism: Labeo rohita (assembly GCF_022985175.1). Lineage (NCBI taxonomy): Eukaryota > Metazoa > Chordata > Actinopteri > Cypriniformes > Cyprinidae > Labeo > Labeo rohita. The sequence goes on from NC_066873.1 coordinate 11,875,368, forward strand.
GCACTTTCCTACAGAGCGGACAGACTTTGATGTGTGTGTGTGACGTCTCCTGGCTGTGAAGATGGAGAGGCGGTGGAGGGGTTGGAAGGGAGGTCAAGGATTTAACCGTGCTCTGGTTCTCAGATGAATACCACCACTCCAGAAACTGGAGGAAAAACACTCCAATCGAGAGGCTGGTTGAAAGAGATACAGCCACACCACCAACCGCTGTAGAGACCAAGCGCTGAAATTTCTCTCCAAAGCTGAAAACACAGATTAACCATGTTTATATTTTGGTAAACCTCAAGAAAATAATGTAGTGTAGACTCTAAATAACTCACCTTTGATTGGGGCTCAGTGCCGGGCCCGATGGTTTGAGATCCAGGCCGTGTATGTCATTAGCCGTGAGATATGAGAGTTTAACCCCTGCCAGCCACAGAAGCGGAGAATGCGTCCGTGTTTTGCCGAAAACATACAAAAGCTGTTGGCAAAAGACCCAGCCATCCCATGCCATGCACACGAAGGGATACGCAGCCAAAAAAGCCCTGTACAACTTCTGCATGAAGGACTGCGGCAAGCGGATGGAGAAATCGTCCTCGTCTCTCTGTCGAGCCAGGACTTTTTCCAGTTTGGTGTGGAGGTAAGGAAGGAGCGCCAGAAGGAACAAAGAGCGCCAGTGCTGTCTGCGCCGAAGTCCCAGATGAGCTGCCCGTGTGCCGTCATCTCCTACACGCTTCAGACCGTAGAAGTTCTCTGAGAAAGAGGCGCTGGTACGGGAAAGGAAATGATGCTGCAATAACACGTCCAGCACAGCATAAATCTCATCAAACCTCCTCCAAAGAATTCCATAGCGAGCGGGGTTAGACGTAGCAAGGATCTGTGGACACAGGCAGGGTTTGCACATCAAATACAGTCCAGGTCAGCCTGGTTCATATTTCACATTGGAGATGAAAGTTCAAGTTACACTCACTGCAGTGTGGGACACAACAGGTTTTAAGCACAGGTTGTATTGTCAAATATAATAACCCAAACATGACCTTACATAGCTGTATTGTATAAAGTGCTAAATAAATAAAGGTGATTCGTAGGAATACGTGCATAAAATACCATCTATGTTTGTCCACCAAACATTTACTTGGGTAACAGAGTTGACTGGTAACTTAGTTGACATTTTTAGTGTTTTGGGCCTATACTCAACATAGAAGCCTAGAGCTACTGAGCATATGGTATGTTTAGAAATATATTTTTTTATAATCAAAACATAAGCTTTAGTTAAATGTTAACAGTCAATCAATCCACTCCTGACACAAGTTTGCTAGTTTAACCAATATTAGGGGAAAGAGAGAGAACATAACGTCTAGTGTTTCATCCATGTGCTTCTAGAGGAAATATCATCATACTGTGCAAATTATGCGAGAATGGGACAAACCATTCCTTTCTGAGAGGGTTTCTAGTGGGTAACTTAATTGACACTGGTTTTAAGACACAAATATTTCACAATAAACACTTATTATTTTTAAAGCGCACACCCAATCTTGATAAAACTATGGAATTAATTTATATTTGAGATCATTTTCACGCTTAAACGCAGAGTACAATGAGCAACTTTACAAAAATTGGACAGCTGAGTACCAGGGTTGTATGTGATATGAACATTTTTTGAACAAAACATACGGTTTTTTTAACATATAGTAGTGTTTTGGGGAAAATATAATTGTGTACTAGAAAATTAAGCATTGGGGATTTATATTTTTGAAAATATATTAAAAATATACTTCATGGACATGAGATGTACCCAGAATTGTTGAATGGCCCACCTGCTTTCAGCGCATAGTGTACAAATACTGTGAGTACTGTATTTCACACGCAGCCCAAGTTGTTGGGGAACACATGAAAATCAGTGAGGTGTATTATTTACAGTGGTGGCTAATGAGGTACAAGATGGTTTAAATACCTTCACAGCATGCAGTAATGCAGGTTTAACAGCGCTCATCAAAGAGTCCTGAGCTAAAACCTCAAATATGGACGGTCTGTCTTCAGCTGGAGCTGCTGTTGTTAAATGTGCACCTCGCTCTGCCATTATACTGGGCTCAATACAGATGTGAGCAAGAACGGCGAACTTCACAGTTCAGACAACAACAAAGCTATCTAAAAAAAAAAATGCATAAATAGTGCTAAAAGTCTTTTAAATATAACATTTTTTATCATTTTACTAAAACCGTCAATTTAGACACCAAAATTACACTTCGCGAATCGATACACGGTTTAACTGTCATATATAACCGTCAATGTTTTTTCCTGTTAGTGGCGTTGTTCCTCTGTGTTTTCACTAGCGGCTTTTGGGACAACAAAATAGGTTCATACTGCCACCTACTGTGCTGGGGTGGTCAGTAAAATATTCTCTTCTGTTCTATCGACCACTGTTTCTAATGACTGAACTCTAAAACTATCAAACTACTTTTCACAATAAAAAATTAATAGCAAAAACGTCAGAGACTAATGCCAAACTTCAAAATAAATCTACACTACCAATCAAAGGTTTTTGGACAGTACGATTTTTAATGTTATTTTAAAGAATTCTATTCTGCTCACCAAGCCTGCATTTATTTGATCCAAAATACAGCAGAAGCATGGTGAAATATTTTTACTATTTACAGTAACTGCTTTGTTTTTCAATATATTTTAAAACGTATTTTATTCCTTTGATCAAAGCTGAAGTCATTACTCCAGTCTTCAGTGTCACACGATCCATCAGAAATCATTCTAATATGTGACCCTGGACCACAAAACCAGTCATAAGTGTAAATTTCACGAAATGGAGATTTATACATCACCTGAAAGCTGAATAAATAAGATTTCCATTGATGTATGGTTTGTTAGGAGAGGACAATATTTGGCCGAGATACAGCAATATAAAAAAATCTGCAATCTGAGGGTGCAAAAAAATAAAAATACTGAGAAAATTACCTTTAAAGTTGTCCAAATGAAGTTCATAGCAATGCATATTACTAATCAAAAATTAAGTTTTGATATATTTACGGTGGAAAATTTACAAAATATCTTTATGGAACATGATTATTCCTTTATATCCTAATGATGTTTGGTATAAAAGGAAAATCTATAAATTTGACCCGTCTGATGTATTTTTGGCTATTGCTACAAATATACCCGTGCAACGTAAGACTGGTTTTGTGGTCCAGGGTCACGTATATGCTGATTTGCAACATTACTATTATTAATATTTAAAACAGTTAAGTAAATTTTTTCAGGATTCTTCAATGAATAGAAAGATCCAAAGATCAGTATTTATCTGAAATAACATTATAAACTATACCATTCAAAAGCTTGGAGTCAGTTTAATTTTTGTAACATTATAACATTTATAATGTTACAAAAGATTTCTATTTCAGATAAATGCTGTTCGTCTGAACTTTAAATTCAAAGAAATATTAATAATACATGTTTTTTGAGCAGCACATCAGAATATTAGAATAATTTCTGAAGGCTCATGTGACTGGAGTAATGATGCTAAAAATGCAGCTTTGAAATCACAGGAATAACTTTTGAAACATATTAAAATAGAAAACAGTTATTTAAAATAGTAAACATCTCAACATTTTACTGTTTTTGCTGTACTTTGGATCAAATAAATTGCATACAGCATATTTTCTCTCAAAATGTACAAAACATTTGTAATAGTGAATGGAATTATCTTGAAAGCATATAAATGAAATGATTAAATCCACATACTATTTTAGAAATGTATAAATATATGTCTATGATGTAAGAAGTCCTTTCTTCAATGTCTGGTTTTGTGTGTGACAAAAATATTCCTTGGATTAAAGTATATAAAGGAAGTTGGTGGGCATCTGCTGCACATTGGATGAAACCGGACGAAACCCAATCCAAATTTGCTCCTGACTAAAATTATGAAATTGGTTGTTTCTTGATGCAAGCAGAATTAGAAAGGCACAAAAATGGACAATAAACATTATATTAAAAAAATTCAAGTTTAATCATTGAGTACAAAATACAAAAATAAAGTAAAAAGATAACCAAACCATCTCAAGAAAAGAAGAGAAGCAGTTACCAGTTGCAAAGTTACTTGATCGCAGCCATATCTTGCATAGAAATATAGTAACTATATCATAAGTGGCAGAATAGCTACATGTTCCAGATACAATGACAAACAAGTTAAGATATATATGTAAGATGTCTCTAAAACCTTCATGAACTACATTTTGTAAACAACTACTTTCTTTCATAAAAGAGAATAAATGAACTAAGCTACATAAGCATGAGAAAATTATGTGTGAAACTTTTTGGGAGGAACTCCTGAAGCTCACACTTGAAACAGGTGGACGTGAAAATGAACTTTGTTCACTGTGACAAAATGCTCATCCTCACACAAACTGTGGTTGGTTAGAACAGATTTATGCACAAGAAAGCTGTGATTTCATAATTTGTTTTGTATGACTGCATAGAGAAGCTTATTTTCTAAAACTCTTCTCCACTGGCAGTGTTTATGGCTTCTCTCCAGTATGGATCCTCTCATGTTTTTTCTTGTTTCCCAACAGAGTGAATGTCTTGTCACAGCGCGAACACTTGTAAGGTTTCTCTTCAGTGTGACTCGTCTGGTGCTGTTTCAGTTCAGTGCTTGTAAAAAAGGACTTCCCACACTCAAAGCACATAAAAGACTTCACAGAGCTGTGTCTCTTCTGGTGGAGTTTAAAAACACTCAACAGAGTAAAACTCATTCCACACACAGAACACGCATAATTTCGGACTTTCGCATGAACTTTAAGGTGGTTCTTCAGGCTTGATTCCGTAATAAAACCCTTGCCGCATTTTTCACAGTAGAAAGGTCTGTTTTTAGAATGGGTATGTAGATGATATTTAAGACTGCATCTATGTGTGAATTTCATACCGCATTCGTCACACTTGTGTGACTTTTCTCCAGTGTGGATTTTCATGTGTACACGAAGGTGTGATCTTTGTGTGAATCTCTTCCCACATTGATCACATTTATGTGGCTTCTCCCCAGTGTGAATTTTCATGTGTTCAGTTAGGCCTCGGTGCTGCGCAAAACCCCTCCCGCACTGCTCACACGTGTACGGCTTTTCTCCAGTGTGGATAGTTATGTGTGCCGTAAGGCTTACTTTGCTTGTAAAACCCTTCCCACACTGATCACACGTGTGGGGCTTTTCTCCAGTGTGAACCAACATGTGGCCCTTAAGTGATTGCTTTAGATTGAAGCTCCTCCCGCACTGATCACACGGGTACGGCTTCTCTCCGGTGTGGATGATCATGTGTCTTCGAAGGTGTTCATTCCGCGTGAAACCCTTCCCGCATTGATCACATTTGTGGGGTCTGTCTCCAATGTGGATTTTTTTAATGTGTTGATTAAGTTCTCGTTTGCCTCTGAAACTTTCGTCACACTGATCGCATGGGTGCAGCATCGCTCCATGGTGGATTTTCATGTGTGACGCAAGGCCTCCTTTGATGTAAAAACTCTTCCCACATTGATCACACGTGTACGCCATCTCTCCAGTGTGGATTACCTTGTGTCTCATAACACCGTCTTTTCGCGGGAATCTCTTCCCACACTGATCACATTTGTACGGCTTCACGCCGGTGTGGATTTTCATGTGCGCCATAAGGTGCGCTTTTTGTGAAAAACTCTTTCCACACTGGTCACACGTGTGCGGCCTCTCTCCAGTGTGGATTACCTTGTGCATCCCAAGCCGTGATTTGAGTTTGAAACCCTTGCCACACAGATCACATGTGTGCAGCTTCTCTCCAGTGTGGGTTTTCATGTGTTTCTCAAGGTCTTCTTTGCAGGTGAAACTCTCATCACACCGATCACATGTATGCGGATTCTCTCTGTTGTGGATTATCATGTGTTCCTTAAGGTGTCTTTTGTTTGCAAAGCTCTTGCCACATTGATCACATGCGTGCAGTTTCTCTTCAGCATGTTTCTGCTTCTTTCTCTTGTTTTTGTTCACTTCCATCGGGTCTAAAATAAACATAAACCATTACAAATTAACATTGACAAATGTCAAATTAAAAGAGAACATTTTAAAAGAAAAGTTCACTTCCAGAACAAAAATTTACAGATAATGTACTCACCCCCTTGTCATCCAAGATGTTCTTGCCTTTCTTTTTCAGTCATAAAGAAAGCCAGGCCTTTCTCAAGAAATTGTGTTTCTTGGGGAAAACATTACAGAATTTTTCTCCATATAGTGGACGTCTATGGTGCCTGCGATTTTGAACTTTCAAAATGTAGTTTCAATGCAGCTTCAAAGGACTCTAAATGATCCCAGCTGAAGAAGAAGAGTCTTATCTAGGAAAACGATTGGCTATTTTATAACAAAATATTGACATTTTATGACAATTTTAACCTCAAACGCTCATCTTGTCTAGCTAGCTCTGTAATGTGCATGCGAACTCTGTGTAATCCGGGTCAATACAGTTAGAATATGTTAAAAAATTCCCATCTCACTTTCTCTACCAACTTCAAAATCGTCCTACATTGCTGCAGATGTACCAACCCAGTGTATACAAAGTGAACGTGCAAAGATGATCAAACACCCTTTACACAAAAAGGTAAAATGGCAATGTAGGACGATTTTGACATTGGAAAAGAAAATGAGATGGGAGTTTTTCGACATACCCTAACTGTATTTTGTCAATTTTTTTTTTTTTTTAGAAAATAACCGACCATTTTGCTAGACAGACCCTTCTTCCTTGGCTGGATTTGTTTAGAGCCCTTTGAAATTGCATTTATACTGCATTTTGGAAGTTCAAAATCGCAGGCACCATAGAAATCCACTATATGGACAAAAATTCTGGAATGTTTTCCTCAAGAAACATAATTTCTTTACGACTGAAGAAAGAAAGACACAAATATCTTGGATGACAAGGGTCTGAGTAAATTATCTGTAAATTTTTGTTTTGGAAGTGAACTTCTCCTTTAACACAAAGATCTTATGTTAAAGGAGTCATGAACTGAGAAGCCAAAATTCCATTGATATTTTGATATATAAGAGGTCACTCTCCTATAAAACATCCTGTACGTTTCTGGGACGGATTACAGCTGCCTTGTAATATCTCTAATTCCTTTTTACATTACTTTTAGCATAAGAATGAGGAAATGTTAAATTAAACAATATTTTGAAGGCACAAAAAAGCATGTTTAAAAAACTGAGAGAAATTGCAGATTTAAAAAAAAAAAAAACACAACAACTAACTTTTTTTTATTAGAAATCAGGAGTATCAATATTTTATAATAATTTTAAAAAATAAGTATAATAATTATAGGAAAATTCGAATATATTTTTCAGACTTTTCAGGTTTTATAGGTTACGGTTTTAAATAAATAATTGTTTTTAACTTACAAATACGACAATTTCTAAAGTTTCTACCTAATGACAGTTGCTGAGAAAACAAAAAAGAAAGAAGAAAGAAAATTAATTTTTATGTCAGTTATTAGTCAGTAAGCCTCTTTAGAAGTCTGCTGAGGCCCCCTAGTGGGCCCCTGGTTGAGAACCACTGCCCTGGAGCAATTCACACACAAGCCAAGGATTGAAAACACATACACACACACACAAAGAGTAACATGGTTCACCAGGAGGGAGACAAGGGCAAATTTTTAATGGATGTTAATGGAAGAAAGACCATTCAGGATACTGAATGGCCTGCTTTTATGAGAAAACTTCTTTTTGCTTAATGAACTGACATCCTGTTCTGTAATTTTCAGTGCCTTTACTAAACATTTATTTTGCATTTATTGGAGTCTACAACAACAACAAATGCTGTTTTAATAGCCACTAAGTAATTAACTTTGAAACAGGTAGTATCAAAGACTGCAAACACCAAGATGGTTCATTAGTATTACCATAAGCTCTGCTTTCTATATAAAAGAGCTATACCAGTTAGTAAAGTCATCACATCGCTGCGGCTTCCATTGGAAGCTCTGGTTTTTATAGAAAAGGTTAGCGCCCTGAAATTCATGCATACACATATTGTCTGAACCGTTCTGAAATATATATATATATTTTTTCCATTATATGACCATAAGAAACACCATTTATGAGACAGATCATGACTTATTTTATTGCTGATTTGGCAAGACATATTTTTAATTGTTTGCTCATTCAAACAGATACAAGTTGGTCTTACGTGACTGAAATACACTCTTCAAAATAAAGGTGCTTCACAATGCCATAGAAGAACCTTTATAGTTTAAATGGTTCTAAAAAGAACCTTTAACATCTGAAGAACCTTTGTTTCACAGAAGGTTCTCTGTGGGAAAGAAGGTTCTTTGAATTAAAAAAGGTAAGAAAGAGATGGTTCTTTAAAGAACCTTTGACTGAATGGTTCTTTGTGGAACCAAAAATCGTTCTATGGCATCGCTGTGATAAAGCGCCTTTGTTTTTAAGAGTGTAGCTTTAGGCAAATGACTCATACTTGATGTACTTCAAAGCATTCATGAAATGCAAATGTTTTATTTAAAGTCGTTTCTGCTCATACGTGTTAAGTACAAAGAAGAAACTTCAACTTCAAGTCCACTTCCTAACACCAACTGTGCTGGACATATGACACAGAAGTGACAAGAACTTACTCACACTTTCTGAATAAAAACAGGGTTGCTTCAAGTAATTACTTATGCCATGAATGGCTTCATAGGAATACACCGGTTCAGTTCATGTTCAGTTCACAAGGGCCTTTAGAATTTACAGTTGCCTAATGAAGAATCAAGAACAGACACCAACCTCTTTGTTCTTCAGTCTCACACTGTTTAATTCTGCAGGGTGCTGGATTTCTTGTGTTCTCACTGTCTTCTCCCTTCAAGTGTGAATTGTGATTGTTCTGTGGTTGCTCTGATAATAACAAACAAAAAAGTTACATTTCCAACAGGAAATAATAGTGTGGTCTTGAGTTAGTTCAGTCTACTAAGAGTTTATGCTTTTCTACGGACACATGTATGTGAACACATCCATTTTCAACAGAACGCAGAATTCCGAGAGTTAAAACACTGTATTGTATTGCTTGTTTAATTCTACGTAAATTAAAAAGAAAGTCTGGTACAACTAAAAAAGGGAGGAAATTAAGACTATTAAGACTTTAACATGCATTACGCAGGATTTCGTTTAACAAAAATTTAAATTAAGCGACTTACATTTTAGACACAATATAGTCCGATTTTGCTCTACAGTCGATGAAAATTGTTTTAAACAAATTCACAGCAGAGCCATTGCACGCCTTCGAGCAACACACGGTAGTGAGTGAGTAACCCCCAAACGAGTCCTTTGATCCCTTCTTAGGTTACTTCTCAAACTGAAAAATGCATCCTGTTTGCTTCCTAGACCAGTCACTTTGAGGCTTCTAGGCTGGCCGACACCCACCTCCCACCCCCCTAAATCCCAAACCACTGAAAATACCTGTACCCCCTGTTAAAATGATTAATAAAACCCCCTGTTTAGGGGACGCGGCAGGAACGCGGCTTGGTTCCAACCGGACCGCGAGACATAAATGACAACGGTAGCGTCATTTTATCAGGGTTGCCAACTCTCACGCATTTGACTCTCACTCTGCCCATGTAAATCTCACGCCAAATTGGCAACCCTGCTTGCGATTTTAAACAAAGTTTTAGCTTTCAAATGGTGTAAGTTTTAATGCTAAATTCAAACGATAAATACCGTTTTGGCGCATGTGGCGTAAATCGTAAAATGTAGCGCTTCTGTTAATGCAAGAGCCATTGAAAAACTGAGCTGCGACAAGCTTTGATCTCGCCGGCGTCGCCGCCACACGGTCACGTGATTCACGAAGTTCTCAAAACAAACCAGCGTGGACCAGGGGCGTTTCTAGGATTTTAAAACATCCGGGGCTTGTGCCAAAACATCAGGGGCTAGTGGTAGTGGGAGGGAGCTCACATAAGATTTTGTTAGACACAAGTGGTTGAACCTGGATCCTTCTAGGTGGGTCCGGGGGCATTGAACTGGGTGTTAAAGACCTTGTCACACTATTAACAATAGTAAATACTAATCACTGCAAATAGCAAACATATCAAAGTATTATAACAAAATTGTAACATTACAAAAATATGTTAGACAAATAAAATAATACATTTGAAAATGTATTTAGAACTGTAACAAATATATAGTCGGATGCAAAAATAGGGCCCTATTTTTTTCCCAAATTCCATTTTATTTTATTTTTTTCAAGTTCTGTTTTCTGTTTTCATTTTTCTGGTCTTCTTTTTAATGGTTAAATTTAATTTTATTAATCAAAATGTATTTAATCATGCGTAATTAATTAAAACCATGAATCTTATACAATTTACTGTCAATTGATCAAATCTCACTTTACGTTTTATTGTTACCAAATATGTTTTAGCATGTCTGTTTATTTGAATGCATAAAAACAACTTTTATTTATTTTTACAATAGCCTTATGGAATTCTGTGTTGTGTATTTTTCTGGTTATCAAATGAAGGTATAAAATATTGATTTAATTGATCTTTTCATGAAAATTATTAAACTATTTCCTATAAAAATATAAAACATGGAAGAAATATTGTGTTAAAAAATATACATTTTTATTAATTAATAGTAGTAGTAGTAGGCACGTACATCCCAGCAAACACAAAACGTTTTTACAACTTTTCACAACGTTGTATTTTGGTTGCAATTAGGTAATGTTGTAGTACAACGTTTTAAAAACGTTTTAAAAACTTTTTTTTTTTAATAAAAAAAAATGTAACCAAAATAAAACGTTTTATAAACGTTGTAAAAATACCAACCTGGAACGTTTTCTTTAAGTAGTCAAAAAACGTAAATATCACGTTCGTCTACTACGAAAATGAAACCAGACCAAACTACAACTTTCGGGGACGTTTTATTCAGGTGTTAAAATAACGTAATATTCACGTTGGAATAAAACGTTTTAAAAACGTCATAAAAGTACCCAAAATACAACCTTGCAAAAACTATACGTTCTTAAAAGTACTTAAAAGTAATAGGTGAATCCTTACTTTCAGCTGTATTCGCTCATCTAATAATATCACGTTCGTCTACTACGAAAATGAAACCAGACCAAACTACAACTTTCGGGGGACGTTTTATTCAGGTGTTAAAATAACGTAATATGCACGTTGAAATAAAACGTTTTAAAAACGTCATGAAAGTACCCAAATATAACCTTGCAAAACTCTTCTGTTTGTGTAAAAATATCAGTAAAATAACAGTGATATTTTAACATTAACGCAATTCAGTGACTGAGTAACAGATAGTCTGAGCAATATAAGGACTTAAAAGTAATAAATTTGTCTTTGCTCATTTAATAATACCGTATATTCATGTATCACGAGCTAACAGCTCAGTGTGTAAACCAGTCTGTGGTATAAACAAAAGAAAGGTGGGAGAGAGGTATTAACACATGACAGTATGCAACGGTGCCAAAACTCCCTTTGTACGTGATGTTTGTTTTTAATGTGTTTTGCTATAGATAGACTACTTTTATTCTACACTGTTTACAATTTCTTGTATGTTTTTCGTTAGGTAGCTAAATAAGTAAATAAATACAATTTCTAAAGCTATTATTATATTATATTATATTATAATCTGTTATAAACTTAATTCAAAAAATTTTATATTCTCTGCTAATATGCTTTTATATTCTCATTTCACTTACAGTTTGATTACTTACATTAGGCCTACACTATCCACTTACACAATACGTTATCAAGTTTCAGGACATTTTATCTGTCATTCTGACATCTGTACATTGTACTTCATGTATGTATTTATGTAAACGCTACATTTTAAACGGGCACGCGCTTTGAACGTTCGAGTTGTATTTAAACTGCAGCGGAGAGAGAGTTACTATGGAAACGGGGAAGCAGCTTAACTGACAAGCGGCGAGTCTCCGTCTGTCACACCGCTTTACGGTAAGTTTTGTCCCTAATAAGACAAAAATAATACATACAACTGTTCCTAACACTTTCTTATATGTAATAGACACGTTTCTGTTGAATATTTACTTTATAGAAATGGTTTAGTGTCTTCGGAAAAAGTCCGTTAGCATCTCAACCGTTAGGCTAACTATAAGATGTAGGCTAACTGTAGAGTTTAGCTCTTAATTCATAAAGTTTTCGCTTTTAGTCACATACTATGTGTAGATGACAGTTTTTTGTATATATATAGTTTTGTAAATATTGCTGGCAATTTGTCAGTGGATGAACGGAAGTAAACCATTTAACCCAAATGTATGGGCTGTACTGTTAATCGGTGACGTCACTTACATGGAGCGTGAAAATTAACTCAAATCTTTTTAAACACGTTTTGATCCCACTAAAAAGATATTGATAAAAATTGTACTGTGATTTCAGCAGCATCAGTAAGTTATTTGACTTCCAAACAAACTGTGATGTGATACTGTATGAGTTTGTTTATTTCTAATAATGCTGACCTTGCATATTACATATTGCTGGCTCTGTGACAAATTGTTTATGTTTCTAACATTAGATTCTTCATGCTGATGGCAGTACTGCAGTAGAGTTGGAGCGGACCTCCTGTTGAAGAGCATCTCCAAGGTGCTATGAACCATCTGACTAGAAAGTAAAACCTCAAACATACATTACCATTTATTACGTTTTTTTAAGTATATATCAATTAAATATACTTTTCTATCTTGTATGTCCTACAAGGCCGTCTCGTTTAACTCATTGAGGACACTTGGTATACAGCAACCTACAGAGGGGCCCAATGTAATGAGAAAACAAGACACAGATAATAATAATAAATAAATAAATAAATAAATAAATAAAAATTAAAAAAAAGTACTGAGCACTGTGAATGTAAGAGACTCATTTTATACTTCTAACAATCATTGTTGATGTTAAAATTGTATTTCAGGGCAGTTTGTGAAGACAGACAAACAAGAGATGCTGTGTCAACCTGGACAGAAGTCCGTTTCAGATCCACCTTCCACACCAGACTTCTCATATGGATTGCTGTCTACTAGCATATTATTTGTTCCCCTCAGAATTTAGTGCATGCAGACATTACTCAGGAACATGAACACGAATATTGCAAGAATAGAGAATGTGCCGTATTTCGGATATGAATGTTAATTGCTCTTAAGCATTAAAAAAAATTATTTTTACATTTTTTTTTCCCCAAAGCACCTATAAGCCAATTCACACTGAATCTCACGAGTCAGAGTTAAAAAAAAAAAAACTCTGGTTTAGATAATTCACTTCTTTACAACCTTGTTTCTTTTTGGGGTTGTACTGAATTCTGTGACCCACCAAATTTTGTGAACCTAGGCACTGCAGTGAGCTAATCTGACCTACTACTAAACCCAACCCTCTAGTCCTACCATTTTTTGCCATACTGATTACCATTTGTATAACCATAATTAAAACTGTTTTTGTAGCAAAACCATTTTTAATTTTTGGTTACCATAAAATATTTTAAATGTTTCTAAACTACCCTCGGCAGTAGAGTCATATAATTTGGTGGGTCACAGAATTCAGCAACTGAATGAATCAGCACTAAAAGAATGGTTTTCTAACTAAGTCATTAAGACGGTCTCTTGCTGCCACCTAGTGGCATAATAATGTAACTTACAATTAAAGCACTGAATAACCCCTACCTAAATACATTTTTCCATTATTCCAGTATTATAAAATATTAATTAAACAACAATAGCCATTATAAACTGTATGTATTATATATTATTTGAACAAGTTCTAAATTGGATGTCATATACCTGTAATTTGTGCTAATAAATCACTAACAATATAATCATTAGTTTTAGTGCAAATGAGTAATAAGATTGCAGTGTGATTATTATTATAACTGCAATAAAATAATTTGTAACTAGCTGAAATTGAATACATTTTACAAATGAAATGTTGCTTTTTTTCTGTTAAAACATGCATTGAAGTTTCTTGGACTTTGTACTCATATTTAACTTTGCCAGTCATTGCATAATTTTCATATGTTGTACTTTATTTGAACCATTATGCTTTATTGGTGTATATTCATGCATTTGTCTTGTTTATTGGCTTATTTATTTATTTTTGTGAACTACCCATATCACATTACTTGTTATATTTTGTGAATAAATACGACGAGTGATGATTTTTGTTTAGTATAAAGTATTAGGCCTATATATGTTAACCTAGCCTTATAAAACCAGCAATGCTACAAGGTAAGGTGAAATGTAAATAAGTGCTTTTAAGATCAATAGTCAGATTTAACACTGTAAAGAAAACATTTTGATGGCAGCATGTAAAGTACCAGTTTGGACGTGGTAAGTACGTTATAAATACGTTTTTTTCACAACGTTGCAAAAACATTTTTACAACGTCTCCTTCCAACGTTTTAAAAACGTTATAAAAACGTTTTTTTCACGTTGTGAAAAAAACGTATTTATAACGTTTAAAAAACCCGACATTTGTCGTATTAAATACGTCGGAAAAAACGTTATTACAACCTTTTTACAACGTGAAAAAAACGTTTTTATAACGTTGTGTTTGCTGGGATTATACTGAATGATTAATAAAGTTAAACCGAACTTTTATTTTGACGGGTTGTCGACTTGCCGTGAATACTTTTAAATTTCTTTATGTGAGCATTTAATGTCTTTATGTCCTCATTTAGTGAAACGGCAGACGTTGAAATCACTGCACGTGTCAGTGTTACATGTGTAGAAAACGAAACCGCGCATCCGCGCCGTTCATTCATAAAAAGACACGCAGAACATGCAGGATTCATATTTAAATAGTCTTTTGCGGCATAATATTTACAGATACTAGTCCATATCGCGACTTGATTTAAGTTTAATGACCAACTTTTGATTAAATCATTCAAATTTTGTCAAATTCCGTGGAAATCATAGGGCCATACAAAAAAACATTCGGGGCTGGAGTAAAAACTTTCGGGGCTCGAGCCCCAAATGATTAGCCCTAGCGACGCCCCTGGCGTGGACAATATATCTGAATGCGTTTCAGTAAGACAGAGACGACAGCTTCACTATACAGGTATTTGCAGCAATTTTTGGCAAACATTACAGCTTATTATGCCTTGATTTTTACGTCGATGACATTTACAGTGTAATTTTATTCTGGAGAGTGATGGAGAGGCAACCCTTTACTACAAATAAAACCAAAAAAACACGGTTACTATAGTTAAACCATGGTAACCACAAATTAACCATGGTCTTACTACACTAGCCATAGTTTAACCATAGTATTTGTAGAAAAACTATGGTTATACAAATGGTAAACAATGCGCCAAAAACATGGTTACTACACTTTTACTATAGTAAAACCATGGTTAATTGACACACGCACAAACAGAAGCACACTCAAACAGAGGCACACTCAGGCTGCTGTGATAACAGAGTTATAGTTTTTAAAGTTTTTTATGTTTTTGCAAACCTCTCAACAACTATCCACCACAAGGAGGAAAATGTAAGGGTAAACATTTTATTTATTTATTTACACAGTAAAAATAGATGGGTTATTTCTTTAACCCAATAGATGGGTTACACATATTGGGTCACTGTGTTGGGTTATTTTCTAAACCGTTGGGTTATTTTTTGAACATCGTTGGGTTGTTTTTAATAATAACCCAGCGTTGGGTTTAATTGGTTCCCGCGGCGACAGTTCAAATTTTAACGGTCGACAGTGACTGACGACAGAAGAAGCTGCTGCTGCATCAGTATGAGGTGAGTAACAGGGTTTTAATAACTCTTATAATATTATACTTATACGAAGAACGTGAAATGCACTTCAAAATTGAACTTTTGTTGTTGTATGTTTGTTTTTTTTAACGAAGTTGTAGTTTCCTTTAGTCAGTGTATTGTAACGTTACTGCGGAGAATGAGCTCCATTGTAAACGAATAACTTCACGTTAACTTAACTGTCCCAGTTAGGTCGCTAGCAGTAATAAATTAAATAAATATTAGCAGAAAGTTGTAAAACTGTTTAGAGATGTATTACAGTAACCTAAAGTTAATAATTTATGGTGGAATGTATATAGGACTACTTATGTTACTGAAATCACCGTCTACCTTTACTACAGTTTTAGTATTATTTTACAGCTGATGAAGGGTTCTAGACATACAGTTTCTGACTACAGTTTGTTTGGTCGCATTAATGGTTATCACATTTAACTTTATATGGGAAATGGCTAATGTTAAATGAGACATTGTTGATTTAAACCGTGCCGCACGAACCTTTCAACTTCGGTCCAGTATGTAAGGTTAGGCTCAGCGGCCGCTCAGAGAGATGCGCTCAAATTCAGTTAATTCTCTGTTTAGAAAAGTCTAAAAATAATCACATTTCCCAAAAGAAAGACGTGATGGGAGAAACGAAGCTTTTCAAAGTTTCGAATCAATTAAACGAATCGCTTAATTCGCAAAATGATTCACTGCTTCCAATCGTTCGTGACACAACGGCGACGCCTGCTGGTCAAAACAGGGCAAGCGTCAGTTGTTTGGAAAGCGAGCACTAATTGGAATAACACTAAATGTGTTTTTATGGTTTATTTATATTGAATATTGTTATGCATATATTAGAATCGCCTCTAATTACAGCCATTTCTCTTATAAAGCTATGACAGATTTGCATGGTTTTTTTAAATGTGTACTAAATGTGTTTATACTTATTTTTAGACATTGGGTTCTTCAGTGAAGGAAAAACTACAACAGTGGAATCTCATACATTAAACATCCACATGCCAATTAACTGAAATATTTCAAGGTAAGTAAACTATTTATATTAGTGATCCATATACATTACCAGTCAAAAGTTTGTGGACAGCAAGATTTTTAATGTTTTTAACGAATTCCCTTCTGTCTAAGCCTGCATTTATTTCATCCAAAATACAGCATTTAAAATAACCGCTTTCTATTTGAATATATTTAAAATGTAAATGTCCAGTCTTTTCAAAGCTTTTAAAATAGAAAGCAGTTATTTAAAATAGTAAAAATATTTCACAATATTACTGCTTTTACTGTATTTTGGATCAAATAAATACAGGCTTAGTGAGTAGAAAAGAATTCTTTAAAAAACTTTAAAAATCTTACTGTTCAAAAACTTCTGATTAGTAATGTAGGTTTTGTTTGTTAGTAATGTAGTAATGTTTGTTTTATTTGTGCACATTTGTGTATGTGTTGATATAAATAAATATGAATTGATACACATTTATGACCCTGGACAACAAAACCGGTCATAAGTATCATGGGTACATTTGTAGAAATAGCCAAAATTGCATTGTATGGGTCAAGATTATCAAATTTTCTTTCATGCCAAAAATCATTAGAATATTAAGTAAAGATCATGTTCCATGGAGATATTTTGTAAATCTCCTACCATAAGTATATTGAAACTGAATTTCTTATTAGTAATATGTATTGCTAATAACTTCATCTGGACAACTTTAAAGGCAATTTTCTCAATATTTAGATTTTTTTTGTACCCTCAAATTCCAGATTTTCAAATAGTTGTTCTATCCTATCAAACCACTTATTAATAGAAAGCTTATTTATTGAGCTTTCAGATGATGTTTATATTTAAATACAAAAAACTTGACCCTTATGACGGGTTTTGTGGACCAGAATCACATTTGTTGGTTTTGAATTCAGTGTACATCTTGAAAATATGTCAGTTGTGTGTGCATATTTGTGTTTTGAATGTATTATATTTTCACATTCTTGTACACTTATTTTGTACACATTTGCAGTATGACTGTTTTACATTTAAAAATATATTTGTAAAAAAAAAAATATTTGCATATTTAAATAAAATATTTATTTGAAAACAAAGTAGTGTTATAGTGTATTTTTATAAAAAATAAATAAATAAATAAAAACTGATATAAATGAATCTAGATAATTAACTCAACTGTTGGGTTACTTTTAACCCAACTGGATTTTAACCCAATTCATTGGGTTAAAATAACCCATAGATGGGAAGGTGCTATACCAACCCATAGTTGGGTTACTAGTTGGGTTATTTTTAACCCAACATTTTTTTAGTGAGTATGTATTCTGTTCATGCAGTCAGTGTGGAGGAGGTGACCCCGTGAGAGCGAGAGCAAGGGGACATAGAGCAGTGTTTCCCAACCCTGTTCCTGGAGGCACACCAACACTACACATTTTCCAACTTTTCCTGATCAAACACACCTGAATCAACTCATCATCTCGTTAGTAGAGACTCGAGGAACAGAAATATATTGGTCAGATAAGGGAGACATCCAAAATGTGCACTGCTGGTGTGCCTCCAGGAACAGGGTTGGGAAACACTGACACAGAGAGTGACAGAGGATTAGAGGTGAGATCATAAGATTGACGAATCACCTGTCGATTGCCTGGGAAAGTGCCAAATGGTCACGTTGTGTGGAAATCCGCAGATTTCTTAAGACAAGCGTATCCTGTAACAGAAGAACGAATTTGGGGACCCACGAAAATGACAAGAGTGGTGGGGGGGCTGTGAGACACACACACTCAAACAGAAGCACACTCAGGCGGTTGTGAAAGCTTTGGGTTAATAGAGATAGTTTTTAAAAGTTTTTAGGTTTTTGCGAACCTCTCAACAACTATCTGGCACAAAGAGGAAAATGTAAAAGATAATTTTATTCATTTTCCATATTGATTGTCTTATTTTTAATTTCAGTTATTATTATTCTTTATTATTATTATATTATTAAAAAGCATTTTATATACATCCATCAAATTATATGTACGGGTACTTTCACATATATTGTTCACTCAGAACTTGTTAAAATTCTTTATTTATTGTTGATGTTCATCTTTCTTCTTTTCCTAGCATTGTCCATACAGATACGCATACACGAAAGTTTAAATCTCTCATTTGAAGTATGGGTCCTTTCTCACTGAAAAAGACAAAAGATGAATTTTATCCATTTTTTATTTCATTATTATTATTATTTATTTAAAGTCTTTATTATTATTTAAAAAACTATTTAATTATTATATGTTTATTAATTTTCAATTTCAATTTTTAAATTTTCAGTTTATTTATATAGGACAATTAATTTCAACTTCAGTCGACCAATGTGCTTTCCAATAAAACAGTAAAAACATAAAAACATAAACAAACAACATACAAGCAAAACAATACAACGATAAATTCTACAAGTATCCCATCAGCCAAATGCTTTCGAAAATAGGAATGTCTTTAACCTTGTTTTAAAAACATTAACAGAAGAAACTTGTCTAATAGAAAGTGGCAAGGCGTTCCAAATCCTGGGGCCAGCCATGCAAAATGCACGATCTCCCCCACACTTAAGCCTCGACTTAGAAATGACCAAGAGATCCTGGTTGGAAGACCAAAGAGATCTAGTGGGTTGATACTCAGTCAGTAATTCACATAAATATGTTGGAGCCAAACCAATTCGAGATTTAAAAACGAGGAGCAAAATTTTAAACTTCACTCTAAAATGAACAGGCAACCAATGAAGTGAGCGTAAGATAGGAGTAATATGCTCCCTCTTTTTAACCCCGGTCAAGAGTCGAGCCGCAGCATTTTGAACAAGCTGTAGATGGGATAAAGCTGTCTGGCTTATCCCAAAATAAAGAGAGTTACAATAGTCCAGCCTGGACAACACAAAAGCATGAATCACTTTTTTAAAATCCTTGACAGAAAGGAAGAGTTTGCTTTAGATAGCAAACGCAGGTGAAAAAAGCAGGTTTTCACAACTGAGTTTATTTGACGGTCAAATTTTAGGCCATCATCAAAAATAAAACCTAGGTTTTTTACCCATGGTTTCAAATACAATGACATCTCAACCAAATCCAATTTTGGGGAGACTGAAAATTCAGAAGGGTTAAGAAAACTGAAATTATTGTTTTTATCATTAAAAATTAAACAATTTGATGAAAGCCAATCTTTCACATCCATCAAACAAGCCTTAAGTGATTCGCAACTCATAGAATTTTCGTGTAACAGGCAGATAAACTTGTGTGTCATCCGCATAACAGTGAAATGACAACCCGTGCTTTCTGAAAATCGAACCGAGAGGGAGCATATACAGAGAAAAAAGCAACAGAGCCAGAATAGATCCTTGAGGAACCCGCAAGTCAGAAAAGCATTACTCAAATTCAATGTTCACCCAACTTGACTGAAAAACCTATTTTCCAAATATGATTTAAACCAATCTAAAGCTACACCTCTTAAGCCAACGCAGTGTTCTAATCGATCAGTAAGAACAGCATGGTCAACTGTATCGAATGCGGCCGTCAGATCTAAGAGCACAAGGACTACAGAATCCCCTGAATCACATGATATTAAAATATCATTAAAAACCTTCAAAAGATCCGTCTCTGTGGAATGGCATTTGCGAAAGCCTGACTGAAATGTTTCAAGCATTGAGTTATCGGCTAAATAACTTTGTAGCTGGGAAAACACAATTTTTCCAGAATCTTGGAAATAAAAGGCAGATTAGAAATAGGCCTAAAGTTTGTTAACACTGAAGAGTCCAGATTCTGT
Organism: Labeo rohita; assembly: GCF_022985175.1. NCBI lineage: Eukaryota > Metazoa > Chordata > Actinopteri > Cypriniformes > Cyprinidae > Labeo > Labeo rohita. Next base: position 11,895,874 of record NC_066873.1, read on the forward strand.
TTTTTTGAGCAATGGGGAAACCACAGCATGCTTTAAACATTCAGGCACAATGCCAGATTCTAGGCTACGATTTATAATAATCAATAGATATGGAGCCACATCAGTAAAAACTCGCTTAAGTAAAGAAGGAGGAATAATATCCAGAGGCGACCCTGATGGTTTAAGTTGCTCAGCTATTTCAAGCAAATCTGAAAGTGAAACCAGTTTAAACTGACTAAAAAAGGTTTGGGGTGAACTTGAGGAGCTTAACGTCTTAAAAAATGATATTATTATATTATTAATATTATTATATGTGCTGGAACTATTGTTAAAATTGTTTATTTATTCTGTCATGGTTCATTTTTAAGATTTGTAAACATACTGGTCCCGATACACTTCCTGTTTTTTTTTTTTTTTTTTTACTCAAAAAAATACAACCAACATAACATTTGACTGGATGAAAATGTTACATTGGCACCTTTAAGATGTATTTGTATATGTGGAAAAAAAAAAAAAAAAAAAAAAAAAACAGGAAGCGCTTCTGGACCAGTGTTGTTTACATCTAGCGAAATGGTCTATAGAGAATGAGATTGACCAAAAATGCAGGATGCGGGGGCCAGACTGTAAAATCTCCTAAACATTCCTCAGAGCTTCATTCGTCTCCTGTCGCCGGACGGTCACGCACATATGCCATATTTCACTGCCTCGGAGGGCCTCCTGTCTCCGGACTACCGGCACATGCAACTAGGGCCAGTGTTGCCAACTAATTTTCAGATAAAGTTGCTAAAGGAAGGTCGATTTGTTGCTAAAAGTTGCTAAATGCAAATCTCAACAACAACAACAACAACAACAAAAGTAAAATAATATGCGTAATATAATGTCAACATATAAATAACTGTATTTTTAACTTGTAGTTATTAAACTAATAATACTACAAGTTCTCAATAATTCTGCTTTAAACAGTGTATTAGTAGTTAGTTAGTTTGCTACACTAAGAAAAATCTGTAAAATAGGGCACAATCTACTATGTTAATATGAAATAATTTTTGTATTGTTTTTTTTTTTTTTTTAATTATGCATGGTGAGGGTTCCAATGGATAATGGATAATGTCCTGGAAAATTACCAGTATATTTTCCATTTTTCTTACAGTGTATTAACTGATCAACAATCGCAGGTACAAGAATACTAACAAAGTGTATCATAAATGAACAATTATTATTATTATTAAATTGAACAATTGCAAAGAGCAGCAAAGTCGCGTGATGTGTGTACTGCCAGGCATCTTTAGTTTCCTCTTTCTGTGTAATTTTAATGGAAAATATGTGCCTTTTTATTGTCTAAGTCACTTACCAAAAGTTGCTAAAAGTTGCCAAATAAATTTTAAAAATTGCTAAATTTATTGCTAGGTGCTGTTGGAAGGAAAAGTTGCTAGGGTAGTCTGAAAAGTTGCTAAATTTAGCAACAAAATTGCTAGGTTGGCAACACTGACTAGGGCTGTGACGGTGGCAGTTTTTTCCACCGCAGTGGTAATGGACCAACTACCGTCGGTGGCGCGGTGTTGATATATAATTTTGAAATATAACAAACGTGCGGTTTATTTCAGCCTACAAAACACTAAAGTAAATATCAAAGAAATTATACAGTTAAATAAGAAAGTAGCCAAAATAAGAACAGTAAATATTAAACAAACATTTGTTGCATAAATTCGTAACAACCTCGCCCAACCCTTGTCCGACGGTTCATTAAAATTTCCCGACTGGAGCCCGAGTCTTCTCTCTCTCTTTCCCATTACACTGTTGCATCCATTAAAATAGCTCAGTTTTGTTTTCAGTAGGAATGTGGTTATATTTCTTTTCGTTTCTTTATAAAGTTAATTTAGAAATATGTTTGGAACATTTTTGTTTGTTGAATTAAAGATTTTTGCACCACGAGGCAGGCAGTGAGTTGATCACAGCCTATGTTGATAAACTTTGCCTTCTCAAATCGTCACAACTTGCCTAGAATAAAATCTTAAAGCATATCACAATGTTATTTTACGCGCATACAATCGTTTGTTGGAGAGGGGAAGCTAAATGCGCTTTGCAGGACATGGAGGCGCCAGCGCAATCACTTGCAAAAAAATTAAAATACGCTGTAATCTTTGCTCGTAAAGGTAAGCGTAATATATCATCCGAAACTATAAAGAGTGCAATTTTATTCGCGTGCAGTCACAATATTAACAAAATGTTCTGCTTTTATAAAAATAAAGAAAACAAACAAGATGCGCTTTCTGATGTCTCGGTGTTGAACAGGAGCGCTGCACAAAAATAAAACGAAACTCAACGAATACCTGCCTTACAGATATATGTATCTAGAAAGCTTTAAATTATTACTTTACTACTTTAAAATTAAAAAAACAATTCAAATTGAAAACAAAAACTCTTTCATTATAAAATCCGTAGAGATGCAAAGGTCAAAAGGCCATAAAGTTGACAGAATCTAATTTAGCTCAACTGATGAAATATTTTATTTAATTTATTATTTAAACAGAATTCTCAGACGCCACAGTTTTTTTTTTTTTTTTTTTTTTTTTTTTTTTTTTTTGGCTCTCTCTCTACGTTGTCACTTTCTTTTTTCATATATTGTCCAGACATCTGCTGGGTGGGGAGACACTTGTGTAGCAAACAACAATGTATTTGAACATTAGTGGTATCTTTTGACATTAATTGTTAAATCAAATTTTGACATCAAGACACTTGGAGCTGTTTTTTCCCAGGTTTCCAAATTTATTCAAGTAATAAAATTCGTTTTTTTTTTTTTTTTGTTTTTTTCCAGAAAACTTACCTGAGGACAAGAATAAGCAATTACTTTTTATGTGCACCACATTTAAAACCATTATTTTTTTCATTTTAAAATAATTTATTTAATAAATAAATAATAAAATATAAATTAATTAAAAAATTACTAACATGACACAAAATCTAATATTAAAACACACACACACACTTTTACAGCCTTCAAAAACTTTTTTTTTTTTTGAGTCCATACATACACAGATATGTAGATGGCCAATCATTCAGACAGCAATCAGTATCCCAAACATTCTTTTGTCTCCATACATACACAAATTGCTGCACTGATGTCCGACCATTTAGACAGCAATTAGCCTACAAAAATCTATACATACATTACTTTGATATGGCTGACCATACAGAGAAAAGAAGCAATTAAATAAAACTATTACAATATATATCATTACAAATAAGCTGATTATACATTTGTAGAGATGACGCATTTAAACATTCTAAAATATTATTAGGGGTCATTCCAGCTGGAATCATCAAATTTTGGAAAAGTTCCCCACCTGACCTCCTCAGATCTGTCTGAAAAAAATCCATGTGATGGGTAATATGCCCAGTAGATCATATACAACATTTCAGATCTCTTCTCTGCGTACTTTTTTTTACAAAAAATCTGTAAAAAAGTTTGTTTTTTACCCCGTTTTGGCATCACTGTCTGAGTGACCATGTTCAGACTGAAATATCTCCAGAACTATTTGTGCCAGGTCCATGAAATTTTCTGGGCTAAGAGTCCTAGTCCAGAACTGCATGAATTACAACTCACAGCATTGTTACTGAATTTACACCTGAATGCTGGCCCTCTACTTTTTTTGAAACTATTACTTTAAGGGTTTTCAGATGTCCATAGAAACCTCAATTTTCAATGTATAAGCATCAAACTTGGTAAATGGTCTGATATGTACCATGTCTTTCACATCCTTTGATATCAGACAATAGAGTCTGATGGATGTTCAGATATTAAGGTCCAAAAATGGAAAAAAAACTCATTTACACCAATGTTCAGAGCAATATTTCCCATGAATGACACTAGGTGTGAACATAAAACTTGTTTTTTTGAAAGAGCATATTGTTATTGATAAAATATAAAAAAATTAGGATGGGGTTTTGCCTCATTTTTCTGTAATGATTTTTTTAAAACTCAGAGTTTCGTCACTGATCCTGTTGTTCACTTTTGCTATTCAACTTGGTATGGGCATTTCAACAGAATTTATTAATGTTCCACTTATACAAAAAATACAAAATACAAATGAAAATGGATGTATTATTCACTGGATTGGGTGGAACATCAAGATTAGGTACTTATGTTGCATTCCATTGAATGTTGGTAGTCAGTGAATCCGAGTTAGTTCTCCCGATGTTCGTCGTAAATGCGTTCCATTGTAACAGTTGGCAAAAATATGGATGTCTATGGATAATTCCAACCGACTCAGTCTGCACTGAACTGGCCCGAGTGTGTGTTTCGGAACCCCAACTTAAGTGGCCGTTCCTTTGCACTTTCCCGAGGTGGAGGTCGGATTTCCCCGAGTCCCGAGCACAATGGAATGCTGCATTATAGCATTAATTTAGGCATATGAGTTCAAAATAGTTGGTACTACAGTAGTTGTGAATGTCACACAACGATTTTTTTTAAAAATCATTACAGAAAAATGAGGCAAAACCTCATCCCAAATTTTTTATATTTTATCAATAAGAACATGCTCTTTCAAAAAAAAAAAAGTTTCATGTTCACACCTGGTGTCATTCATGGGAAATATTAATCTGAACATTGGTGTAAATGAGTTTTTTTCCATTTCTGGACCTTAATATCTCAACATCCATCAGACTCTATTGTCTGATGTCAAAGGATGTGAAAGACATGGTACATATCAGACCATTTACCAAGTTTGATGCTTATACATCGAAAATTGAGGTTTCTGTGGACATCTGAAAACCCTTAAAGTAATAGTTTCAAAGAAAAGTAGAGGGCCAGCATTCAGGTGTAAATTCAGTAACAATGCTGTGAGTTGTAATTCATGCAGTTCTGGACTAGGACTCTTAGCCCAGAAAATTTCATGGACCTGGCACAACTAGTTCTGGAGATATTTCGGTCTGAACATGGTCACTCAGACTGTGATGCCAAAACGGGGTGAAAAACAAACTTTTTTTTACAGATTTTTTGTAAAAAAAAAAAGTATGCACAGTAGAGATCTGAAATTTTGTATATGATCAATTGGGCATATTACCCATCACATAGATTTTTTTCAGACAAATCTGAGGGGGTCAGGTGGGGACCATTTGATGATTCCAGCTGGAATGACCCTTAGATCTATTATATATATATATAATATAGAACTAATTAGAATATCTATGAGTCAAATATGACTTGTCTAGGCTGGCCAGTTTTTTTAGAAATTGTATGCCTTTTATGGTTTACATCATTATTATTTTACATTATTTTACAGTTATGCATAAAGCCATAATATAAAGAAGCAAAATACATCAGTATAAGTTTTTACAAAGCCAGAGTTTTTCCCCACTATATGAGGACATCATTTTTTCTGGAAACCTGTTAACTTAAGGACATGTTAACAGACAAAAATTGTACTGTGAAATTTCACAAATCTGAATATTCAATTAAAGCATAGTATGACCCTTCAGTTTTTACAATTATTAAATGAAACAAACAAAGTGACAATGCGATTGTGTTGTTATTCCACACATCTACAATACAATCAAACATATGTGGTGTTTGCAAAGGATGAAGGTTCTTGGGGAAAATGTAGCCTAGTGACAAATATTTTGTAATCTAGTCTTAATTTATTTCTTAATTTTTGTAGCTCATTAGTTCCCACGCAAATAACATTCTCCGTGACATTTTCTCCTGCAGCATTTTATCTAATACGGCCTTGTGAAACTATGTATCTGAGTTGTATAAAGTCCATTTACTTAAGAATGGTGCATGACTGCAACCACATACCCTATGAAAGGCCTCTGCATCCGGTGTAACATCTGTGTAGCTCCGATCTCCCACGTTCCTCTCGTCTTTTGGTTCCGCGCTTCATCTTGTTTTTCCGGGTGCGCTCCATCTTCCAGCGCCGACCGAGCAGAGGCAGCAACCGCATCTTCCATCTCGCCGGGAAGTGCTCCAGTAACGGAATATTTTTGTACATCGCATCGATTCTCACATCCCTTGTGCGTATCTGTGCTTTCATCAATTGTTTGCATTATAATTTAGATAGGACAGATGTCCGTATTTCAGTCGATAAAGCTCCTGCTTCCAAGGTTTTCACTAGCCTAGCATAGCTGGATCATTTTTGGGTCACGCCCAATTAATAAACTTAACAGTGATTAAATTAGTGAAGTACAGCTACAGATAGTAAATTTGACATATATTTTTAGTGTATGTAATCTTTTGTAGTGTAAGGCCGTGTTATTGCGTTGCTGTGTGTCCATGTAGGAAATGGTCTACATAACTGTCCCTGCTGATTTCCTGTGGAAATTGGGAATTACACACGTTTAAAATTTGTATCTGTATTTTAATGTAATCAGTATTTCCAGATGGCAACCAAGGACATTTTAAGATTCTATTGTTGCTTATGCGTTGTTAAAATGTTGAAATGTAAATAAGCTTCATGTTTTCTTTAAATGACTTCCTCCTTTTCAGAAGCTGTCAGAATGACTGACTCCAAGTATTTTACCACCAACAAAAAAGGCAAGTAAAGAGCTTAAATGTGTTAATTTAGGCTATAGGATGGTAATAGAATTTTAGAAGAAAACCCCTGAACAATTTACTCACAGTTTTATGTGATTTATTTATTTATTGTATGTTGTTTTAAATCACACGTGTTCAGTTTTAGTATTTCGTTCTAATATTAGGAGATAGTTTAGTGGTGTAAATATGGGTCCAGATATAATAAAACAATTTTATAATGAACCAAAAATTACAACAGAATTTAAATGCCAACTCCTATAAAAAATATTATTTACAATAAAACATTACTTAACGTTTAACTGTAATAATTACTACAGTATATTCAGATCCAATTATATCCTTTTGCATTATGAACCAAAGCATGCATCATTATTAATATATTGTCTGTATTCCAGAATATGTTCTGCATTGATTTAATCTTCCACTTATTTTGTAGTTTACAGAAGCTAATGAATTTAAACCGTCAGCTTTGGACAACAAAGGTTGTTTGGCAGCATATTTTGTGATTCAGAGGCTGGTTACTGTAGTCCTTCGGGAAAATGCATCTCACCTGCGAAATGTGCATAATTTTCACAGATTTTAAAAACTTAAAGGACAAGCAAATATTTAAAGAATTAGTGAGATAGTACTAAAATAGTAAACAGATATTTCTTTATAGTAAAAAGGATAATATTTTATTTGACTAAACATTGACTAAACATAAACTTTTATTCTGTTCCATAAAACTCATATCAGCATCAGTCTCTGAAATCAATCCGAGCTCAGATGAACATTAATTATATTACTCTCTGTTTCAGGTGAAATCTTTGAGCTGAAGGCTGAGCTGAACAATGAGAAGAAGGAGAAGAGGAAAGAGGCAGTGAAGAAGGTCATTGCAGCCATGACAGTGGGGAAGGATGTCAGGTGCTTAGACTGATTTGTTTATTAACATTACAGAATCAGACATGCTCTCTTATTTCCCACATTTCATAAAAATTATTATTTTGAATATAAGTGTTAGGCTAATATCTTTTTATCTGCTTCTTTAGTTCCTTGTTTCCAGATGTGGTAAACTGCATGCAGACCGATAACCTGGAGCTGAAGAAACTGGTTTACCTGTACCTTATGAACTATGCCAAGAGTCAACCTGACATGGCCATCATGGCCGTTAACAGCTTTGTCAAGGTAAGAATTGCTGTTAAAGGTTCAGTTCACTTCCAGAATCAATATTTTCTGATAGTTTACTCACCCCCATGTAATCCAAGATGTTCATGTCTTTCTGTATTTAGTCACAAAGAAATTCAAGTTTTTGAGGAAAACATTCCAGGATTTTTCTCCATATAGTGGACTTCAGTGGGGATCAACGGGTTGAAGGTCCAAATTGCAGTTTCAGTGCAGCTTCAAAGGGCTCTTCGTGATCCCACCCGAGGAAGAAGGGTCTTATCTAGCAAAACGATCGCTCATCTTCTTAGAACAATTAAAATGTAAATACTTTTTAACCACAAATGCTCGTCTTGCACCAGTCCGACCTCAAGCATTACGTAATCATGTTAAAAAGGTCATCTGTGATGGAGGTGGAAGTACTGACTCAGTGTTAAAGGAGAAGTTCTCTTCCAGACCAAAAATGTACAGATAATGTACTCACCCCCTTGTCATCCAAGATGTTTATGTCTTTCTTCAGGCGTAAAGAAATTATGTTTTTTGAGGAAAACGTTTCAGGAATTATCTCCACATAGTGGACTTCTATGGTGCCCGCGAATATGAATTTCCAAAATACAGTGCAGCTTCAAAGTTTCAGTGCAGCTTCAAAAAGATCTAAACAATCCCAGCTGAGGAATAAGGGTCTTATCTAGCAAAACAATTGGTCATTTGTTAAAAAAGTATATACTTTTTAACCCCATGTCTAGCTCTGCCGAGTTCTGTCAAAAAACTCCCATCTCATTTTCTCCTCCAACTTCAAAATCATCCTACATCGCTGTTTTACCTTTTTCTATAAAGGGTGTTTGATCGTCTTTGCACGTTCACTTTGTGAACACTTGATTTTGATGATTTTAAAGTTGGAGGAGAAAATGAGTTAGGAGTTTTTCGACATACCCTAACTGAATTGAACTGAAGTTCACGCAGAGCTAGACAAAACGAGCATTTGAGGTAAAAAAGTATATCAGTTTTTATTTTTTGTTTTTTAGAAAATGACCAAATGACCTTTATTCCTTGGCTGGGATCATTTAGAGCCCCTTGAAGCTGCATTTAAACTGCATTTTGGAAGTGCAAACTCGTGGGCACAATTTAAGTCCACTATATATAATTCCTGAAATGATTTCCTTAAAAAACATAATTTCTTTACAACTGAAAAAAGAAAGACATGAACATTTTGGGTGACAATGGGGTGAGTACATTATCTGTAAATTTTTGTTATGGAAGTGAGATTTTTTGCCCTACCCTACCTTTTTGAACCGCAGTACACAGAAATAGAGCTAACTGCGTGTGACCTTTCCACTGTGATATACATAATACATAATGCGTGAAGTTGTGGACATGGAGCTAGTGTAAGATTAACATTAGTGGTTAAAAAGTATATGCATTTTAATTTTATTTGAGAAAATTACCGATCGTTTTGCTAGATAAGACTCTTATTCCTCGACTGGGATCATGTAGAGCTCTTAGAGGCTGCAATGAAACTGCACTTCGGACCTTTAACCTGTTGATCCCCTTTGAAGTCCACTATATAGAGAAAAATCCTGAAATTTTTTTCCTCAAAAACCTTAATTTCTTGTCAACTGAAGATAAAAAGAGATGAACATCTTGGATCACATGGGGGTGATTAATTATTAGGAATTTATTATTCTGGAAGTGAACCTATCATATTCAGGCATCAGTGTCCTTTACTTGGAATTTTCACTTTTGTAAAATTCTGCCAGGAGGTCTGAAGTTGTTCTTTCTTTTTATTTAGGACTGTGAGGATCCCAACCCTTTGATCCGAGCTCTGGCTGTGCGTACAATGGGCTGTATCCGCGTGGACAAGATCACTGAGTACTTGTGCGAGCCTCTGCGAAAGTGTCTGAAGGATGAAGACCCCTATGTGAGGAAGACCGCAGCAGTGTGTGTGGCTAAACTGCATGACATCAACGCCCAGATGGTGGAGGACCAGGGCTTCCTGGATTCTCTCAGGGACCTCATCGCTGACTCCAACCCCATGGTTAGATACTTTTGATCTTATTGTTCTGAAAGCATACTCCTCCGTTCACAACACTTTACTAATATCTGATTTTCACGTAGGTTGTGGCAAATGCAGTTGCTGCTCTGTCTGAGATCAGCGAGTCTCACCCCAACAGCAACCTTCTGGACCTGAACCCTCAGAACATCAATAAGCTCCTGACGGCCCTCAATGAATGCACTGAGTGGGGCCAGATCTTCATCCTGGACTGTCTTTCTAACTACAACCCCAAAGATGAGCGTGAGGCCCAGAGGTGAGAGGATAATAAATAAGTTTTGAATCTTTTAGCCAAGGCTGTTTTATTTATATAGCACAATTTTCATACCTAGTTGAAATTTTACATAGGCACGATATAGATAAAAAAAGTAAATGCAGTTTTTTTTTTTTTTTTTTTTTTTTTTGATAATTTTTTTTCTGGTTTGTAGGGCTTCACAATTTGGCCAAAATTGTGATTATAGCCAATCAGTATGACTATTAAATGATGGTATTTGGTATTATTAATACTGATATAATTATATTATTTATTTATTATTATTTATTATTTTTACTATCAAATAAAACATTAAAATTACTAAATACAAACAGAAATACTAAATGATTCTTGTAAAATTTGACTATAAAATAAAATAGTGTTAAAATATTTAAATCATTTATTTCACAGTACAAATGTAAACCTGCAGTACTAATATTTATTAGTAAAAATGCATGTAAAAAATGCAATGCATAGTGCTTAGTTAGAGGCTGTAAAGGCATATATCTTTAGACCATTTAGATGTAAATGTGGTAATCAGCATCTAAAATCTTATGAAACCTGGTCTTTTTAATAGAAAAATTGCAGGTTTTCCAACCTGAAGTGGATTAGCAACAGTAAGAAGCCAGTGTTGTCTGCTTTGACAGGTTGAGCTCAGACATGTCAGGGCAATTTTCTAGCTGGTAAATGTCAACAAGCTGATTCTTGTAGTTGTGATTTTCAAAGAAGATTATTTCATATACCAGGCATATAATAACATTACTGTTTATTTTTAGATTGAAAATAGAACAGGATTGAAAATAATTAGTGCTACATTAGAGTGAGCTGTATGTTATCATTAATTTAATTGCCTCACAGGCTTATTTCAAGGTGTTTCATTAGAGCAGAGATTTGATTTACATGGTAGTTGCTTCCCTTTTCAGACTGTTAGAGATAAACAGATTTTTTTGGGAGATAAGCTCCTCCGTGAAAATGGAAACTTGCTTTAGCTGTTGCGCTTCTTTGAGTCTATTCATAGAATTCATACAGTTTATATGGCAGCATGAAGAATTGTTCAGTGCAGGACATACGAAGTGCTTATGAATTGCTGCATAGATTATAACAAGAAAATTCATAGAAAGTTCAGACATGAGAAAATCAAATCAAGGATTTGGTTTTTAATGCAGGGATTGATTTAATCAGATGTCTTAATGTTTGCCGATTGTTTCTTGTGATACTCATATGTCAATTTTATTAGTATGGCTGAAATCACATGGTGTAATGTGGTATGTAAATGTGCTCAAAATGTCAAAAGAAAGTAACATAAAGACTAAAAAAAATAGGATCCAGGACAGAACTTTGAGGTACCCCGCATTTCCATTCTGCCCCTATGATTTTCGCAATGTGGAAAACGCACATGGAATTGCAGAAACCAGTCATAATGTAATTTACTGCACTTACATGATAAAGTGATATGGACTAGTGTCTGTGAATATTAAGCCAAAAAATACTAATCAAACTTATGTGTGAATGAATTGCACAGATGTGCGGTTTCGTTTACTACACACATACTGACGCGCACGTGACACTTGTGTTTTCAGCCTCTGCCATGAGCGCATAAACACATTAACATAATACTTTGTGAGCATTTTGCCATTTCTTTTGAGAAAAACTATCATCATATCATATGCGAACAGAAAGTTAAAGGTCTTGACAGCAGCCCCTCAAAATAAAAATCTGGTTTAACTTGAAGAAACTGTGGCAGAAATATATAACTTAATGTAATGATAGTACTACTACTACCAATAAAATTATTTAAAAAAATATTTAAGGAATATTTACTAGAAAATATATTTACCGGATTTTATTTACCAGAAAAAATGTAAATAAGTACATTTAAGTAATTATATATATATATTATTATATATATATATATATTTTTTATAATATCAATTAATTTGAGATGCTTTTGATTATTAAAATGGAATCCAGAAATGAATGGAAAACACAGAATTTGGTAAAAATATTTTTTGAATTTCATAGGGCCTTAAAATGTCATTTTTGTTAAACTTTTAATAAATTGTTGTATTTTGTGTAGGTTTCATGATTTTGGTTAATTGGACATACTTTTTGATTAATAATTTTTTATTTAACCATCAAAACAGAAAAAAACTGAATCAAGACATTTAAATGGAATTTGGAAAAAAAAAGAATTTGTAGACAAAGTAGGGCCCTAATTATGCTCCATTCTATGCCAACTTTAGTGAAATATTTTGAAATCAGCAAAATCCAAAGATGAAAAACTTTAATCTATTTGTAGCAGGGTTAATAGGAGGTTTGTTCTCCATGTTCATTTTAATGATGAACAGTTTTGGCAGGAGGTACTTCAGTATTGTGAAAATATATCAAAATATATTTTTTTCCCCTGAAAGTAAATCTTTCTGAACTCCCTCTTTCTGTCTCTTTCAGTATCTGCGAGCGTGTGACCCCACGTCTCTCTCACGCTAATTCGGCTGTGGTGCTGTCAGCAGTGAAGGTACTGATGAAGTTTCTGGAGCTCCTGCCTAAAGACTCCGATTACTACAACACTCTTCTGAAGAAGCTCTCTCCTCCCCTCGTCACGCTGCTCTCTGGGGAACCCGAGGTCCAATATGTGGCCTTGAGGAACATCAACCTTATTGTGCAGAAACGGTTAGACTGCAGTCCCTATTACCACTAGTTGTGTTAATCACTCAGTGTCAGTACACGTGCACATTCTGTATTGCCACTAGATGGCATTATTGTCCAGTTGTCTGTTCGCTCAGCAATTCTAAATGCTTTGACCGAGTCTCAAACAGTGATCTCTCTCTACCTGCAGGCCTGAGATTTTGAAGCAAGAGATCAAAGTGTTCTTTGTCAAGTACAATGACCCCATCTACGTCAAACTGGAGAAACTGGACATCATGATTCGCCTGGCTTCTCATGCCAACATTGCTCAGGTATTTCAAACGATGTTTGACTGTTAGATTTAAAGAATGTTTACAGGATATTCAACAAGAACACAGTGCATCACATGATTATCGTCATGATCTAAAGTAAACAATGCAAGTTTGGGCATTTAATAATCTGTAGTTTTGTAGTTGCAAAAGAAATCATACACATTATTTATCTTGTTGTTATTGCTTTCCGTTTGTATGCACTAGGCAGAGGCAACTGGCTAATCCAGGGCTTTAAATGTTTTAAATATTAGAGGTATTCTCTAATTATAACTCTAATTAAAGCTGCATTAATAACATCATTATCTTCAATGAATTTTTGCTGTCATTTATGTAAATAGAGAGATCACAGTCTCTCTCTGATAGATCCACGCAGTCCCAAATTCCTGTGATGTTAGCAAAAAATAAATAAATCAACAGTTATTTTAAATAAAAAATTAATTTTACAAATGAACATTACATAACACTGCAAAATTAATGAATGTATGAATAGGCTGTTATTTGATTGTCATTTTTGTATAAGTATGCATACAAAATACTTAAATGTGTGCACTTTCTATACTTTCCAATTGTGCAGTTTGAACTGCAAAGATAAAAAAATTCAGCTTCAGTAGAGCTGCATTGTCGATTTGTCCTTCTAATGACACATTACTCCAAAATGTGCCTAAAAGGAATATGGTCCCCCTTCAGTGACGGTTTGTCATTGTTTTTAGCCCGTCAAGCTCTAAGCTGCCTGTAAAATGACAGCTGTGCTTACACTGCGTCTGACAACAAATAGCTTTATTACATTTTATTCTAATGTGTCTTTTTTCTGTTTTTCATTTACTTATAAATAAGTCATTTAGCTATTTATCCCATACATGTCCATTTGTTAGATGCAAACATCAGACTCTTTCCAAACTTTTCCACCCAAGCTTATAACCTTGTGAGAGACAGTTATCCATTCCCTGTTTTTTCTTTTGTGGAGGTTATTCAGCCTTTCATTTCAGTTTCTTTAGAAATCCATTAAAAATTATGTTGTTTTCTGTAGGTACTGGCTGAACTGAAAGAGTATGCCACTGAAGTGGATGTAGACTTTGTTCGGAAAGCCGTTCGAGCCATCGGCCGATGTGCCATCAAAGTGGAGGTATGTCTTGCCTCATTATTCAGTCCTATATATCTGTTTGTATGTCACCTCGTTCCATAGAGAAATGTCCTTATTGCTTTTTCATGATTCAAGCGCTGTAGTGCTGTGATGAGTTTCATCATTGTGACTTGTGACATGTTTTCTTTTGTATTTGTGTGTACAGCAATCAGCTGAGCGCTGTGTTAGTACCCTGCTGGACCTCATCCAAACTAAAGTCAATTACGTCGTGCAAGAGGCCATTGTGGTCATCAGGGACATCTTCCGCAAATACCCCAACAAGTCAGTTTACAGCACTCATCTCAACTATTTTTATTGAAACTTTTTATTACTGAATGAAATCGCGCTTGTCTCTTCCACCACTTGGGATTTATTTTTTTCATTGAGCTTGTATTCTATGGAAGCCCATTTCCGCCACTAAATAAAAAATAAAAAAAGGTAATTGCGACCTTTTATCTCTCAATTCTGACTTTTTTCTTGCAGCTGCGAGTTTACATCTAGCAATTCTGACTTTTTTTCTCAGAATTGTGAGATGCAACCTCGCAATTGCGAGTTATGAAGTCAGAATTGCGAGATATAAACTCACAAATCAGACTTTTTTTTCTCAGAATTGCGTGATATAAACTTGCAACTGAGACAGACTCAGTTCTGAGAAATATAATCACAGTTCTGTCATATTCTGACTTTTTTTCTCAGAATTGCGGGTTTATATCTTGCTATTCTGACTTTATAACACGCAGTTGCGAGTCAAGTCAGAACTGGGAGATATGAATTGACAATTTTGAACATATCAATATTTTTTTTCCCTCAAAATTGGACTTTATAACAATTGCGTGTTTATATCTCACAAAAAAAGTCATAATTGCGAGATATAAACTTGCAAATCTGACCTTTTTTCTCAGAATTGCGTGATATAAACTTGCAATTGCGAGTTATAAAATCAGAATTGCGAGACAAAACTTTGAGAAAATCATATTCTGACTTTTCTTAGAATTGTGTATATATCAGAATTGTGACTTTTTCAGAGCGTTTTGAGTTTATATCTTGGAATTCTGAATATAAACCCCATTATTCTGAGAACATATCAATCTTTCTTTCCCCTCAAAATTGAATTTTATAACTCGCAATTTTGAGTTTATATCTCACAAAAAAAGTCAGAATTTCGAGATATAAACTTGCAATTGAAAAAAAAATGTCAGAATTGTGAGATACAAATATGCAAATCTGACTTTTTTTCTCAGAATTGTGCAGTATAAATTAGCAATTGTGTAAAAAAAGTCAGAATTGCAAGAAATAAACCTGCAAATCTGACTTTTTTCAGAATTATGTGATATAAACATGCAGTTGTGAGTTATAAAGTCAGAATTGTGAGAGGAAAAAAAAGTTGCAATTCTGAGAAAATCATGTTCTGACTTTTTTTCTCAGAATTGTTTATATCTCGTTATTGTGACTTTTTTCTCAGAATTGCGATTTTATATCTTGCAATTCTGATTTTATGACACACAATTGTGAGTCAAGTCAGAATTGGAAGATATAAACCCACAATTCTGAGAACATATCAGTCTTTTTCCGCCTCACAATTGGACTTTATAACATGCAATTGCGAGTTTATATCTCACAAAAAAAGTCAGAATTGTGAAATATAAACTTGCTATTCTGACTTTTTTCTCAGAATTGTGTGATATAAACTCGTAACTGTGAGAATAAGACAGAATTGCGAGATATAAACTTGCAAATTTGAGAAATTAAGTCGCAATTCTGAGAAATAATTCTGACTTTTTTTCAGAATTGTTTATATCTCGCGATTGTGAGTTTTTTTCTCAGAATTGTGAGTTTATATCTTGCAATTCTGACTTCATAACACGCAATTGCGAATCAAGTCAGAATTGTGAGATATGCACTCAATTTAAGAACATATGAGTCTTTTTTCCCATTCAAAATTGGACTTCATAACTTACAATTGCGAGTTTATATCTAAAATAAAAAATTTGTGAAATATGTGAAATGTGAAATAAAAAGTCTCATTTTTTTTTATGCAGTATTTTTTATTCCGTGACAGTATTTTTTTCATGTTCGGTAACGAATGCATTCTGTGCTCCCTTCGAAATTAGCATTATTAAGCAACCTCCTATTTGGAGCAGCCTTTATTTGTGAAGCCCTCCTGTGATACTTAAAATGCAATGTATGCATCTCAGTAGGTTTTGAAAAGGAGTATATATTAGATTGTTTATCTAAAAAAATATGTCCGTAGGATGAAAGAACACATAACTAAAGGGCAGCTGAAACACCTCTCTGTTTTCTGCGCAGGTATGAGAGCATAATTGCCACTCTGTGTGAAAACCTGGACTCTCTGGATGAACCAGACGCTCGAGCTGCCATGATATGGATTGTGGGCGAGTATGCAGAGCGTATCGACAATGCGGATGAGCTCTTGGAGAGTTTCCTTGAGGGCTTCCATGATGAAAGCACTCAGGTTTGATATTGTTTATTGTTTTTTGTTTTAGCTTGATTTGGTTTGGTGTATTTTGTTTGGTTTAGTGTTCTTTTTTTCCATTGTGGTGTTTATTCTTTTGTATAAAGTACGTAGTTTGTTTAAAAGCAGGGATCTGATTTGGTATCCACTGCATTGTTGCTTTCAGGTCCAGTTGACTCTGCTGACAGCAATAGTGAAGCTGTTCCTGAAGAAGCCCTCAGAGACTCAGGAGTTAGTTCAGCAAGTGCTCAGTCTGGCCACTCAGGTGAGATGATGAAGATGTGTTTTTAATGTGGGCATTAAAAACCATATTGTGACTTGATATTAACAAATGGCACAAAAATACAGTTAGCAAATGCTTGCACGCTGTATCTGCATCTATTTGTAATGAAAGACAATTGCAAACTTATGCTCATTGCATGCAGCGTTGTTTTTCCATCAGCATCAGTACACATTCATATCATAAATATTACATTCACATGCAGATGATGGATAATAGTGTCGCATCTCAGAAGGAGCTCAGTGTCTGGCTGTCAGTGTCAAGTTTTAATTTCCATTCACACGGTTCTTTTTTTCATCTCCTCAGGACTCTGATAACCCTGACCTGCGTGATCGCGGCTACATCTACTGGCGTCTTCTGTCCACTGATCCTGTGACCGCTAAAGAGGTTGTGCTGTCTGAGAAGCCTTTGATTTCAGAGGAAACAGACCTGATCGAGCCCACCCTGTTGGATGAGCTCATCTGCCACATTGGCTCGCTGGCCTCCGTCTACCACAAACCCCCCAATGCCTTTGTGGAAGGAAGCCACGGCATTCACCGCAAACATCTGCCCATCCAGCACGGCAGGTACTAAGGCGGCTAAACCTGAATATTTCATTAGTTAAAAATCTGTTTGTGAGTGTGTTTAAAAAGTCGAATAATCGCAAAGAAATCAAGTCACGTTAAAGATCTGGCATCCCTGTTATTTGTTTGATTACTATGTGTGATTCTATGTTTTTCAAAAAGGATGTCTGAATCAGTCTCAGTCAAATAATACAATGGGGGACTCATCGAAAGTAGTGCCACACAGAACCTACTTTATCCTCTTTCCACTAGAACAATGAAGAATTCTTTGTTCACTTGGTGTTACCCATCAGTGTGTATCATCATTCTTTTGTAGTATCGACACCGGGGAGAGTCCAGTCAGTGCCGGCCCGGCTGCTTCTATCGATCAGCCCCAAGTTATTCCATCTCAGGGTGACCTTCTGGGAGACCTTCTTAATCTGGACCTCGGTCCCCCTGTCAACGTGCCACAGGGGTCTTCCATGCAGATTGGCGCAGTGGATCTTCTCGGAGGTGGTCTTGACAGTTTGGTGCGTGTTCTTATCTTATCTGTTTCTGTTGGTGGTTTTTAGAATTGTGTATATTTTCTAACACCCTTATTTGAACTATTCACGGTGATAACCATACTTTCCACCAAAGTACCAAAGTTACTTCAGTTACTATAGTAAAACAATGAACTCCATTATTTTTTATATATATAAATATATATATATATATATATATATATATATATATATATATTTTTTTTTTTAGTGTTTTTGTCTTGTTTTCACTACTAATATATATATATATATATATATATATATATATATGTATGTATGTACATAATTTTATATATTTTAATGTAATTTATGTGATTTATTTTAAGAATGTTTAGTTTTTGGAAGGGAGCAACAAGACAAAAGTAATTTGTCAAGGTTTTACAGCAATAACATGCACTATAGTAGCTATGGTATTTTGGCAGAAACCATGTTTGCTTAATTTTTCTTAAAACAGTAGAAATTTTAGTCAATTTTCTTTACATTTTTGGTCATGATGTGTGCAGATCTCAGTGTTTATGCTTTCTAAAAGGACAGTAAATTGAGCATGCTGATAAATCTAAACATTCACAAAATATTCCATACAATTTTTTAAATATTTCCATTTAATTTTAACATTTATTAATACTTCATTTTAAGGTGTAGTTACATGTTACAAGTACTTTCTATAGTAATATAAATAGTCAATTATGTATAATTACATGTAAATAAGCCTAAACATAACCCGGTAGCACTTTGTTTTACAGTTCTGTTTTACATGTACATATTATGTACTTATTATATTGATTACAATACCTGGGTAATAACTAGGTACTAACCCTAAACTTAACCCTAACTAAAGTTAACCCTAACAATTGTAGTTACCTTACATTACCTACACTGTAAAAAAAAATCCATAAAATGTACGGTAAAAAGATTTACTGTAAAAATTATGGGAGCAATATTTTAGTTTTTATAGATTTAACTTTAAATTTACATTTAAAAAAACGGACATAATATTAATATTAACCAAGTGAAGTTCTGAAATCTGTTTAGTATCTTTGTAATACTCTGATAACTACCAAAAGCAGGTGGTGATGAGAAAGTCACTTGATGAATCGAAGTTCATCACAAGCCACTTGCTGAAAAAGAAAATGCTAATATATATAGATAATATACATGTCATTTGCACAAATACTAAACATTATCATGGTAACACATTTGATACTGTAATAATGCAATAAACATTCATTTAACAACATACAACCCCAATAAGGGCATACAACCCTGTTACAACATGTAACATACAACTCTAATGGCTACAACTGGTAAGAAAAAAACTACAAGGAAACATTATTTCAATGGAAAAACATCAAATGTGGAATGTAACACATGGAGTTCCGTGAATGTCAATATATGTTTTTTTTCACTGTAAATTATGTTTTTTTTTTCCTTTCTAAAAAACTGTATTTTACCTACTCTTAACCAATTAATAGGTTTTTACTGTAGCATTTTTACTGTCTTTTACCTTTAAAATCACAATCATTTTTTACGGTGGTTACTTTCTTAGTACTCTCTTTGTACTATAGTAACTGTGGTGTTTTGGCAAAAACTGTTTACTTAATTTCAAAATATAAAGGGAGTGCTTTTTTTGACAAAACAGTGGAACTATTTGTGACCCTGGACCACAAAACCAGTCTTAAGTAGCACAGGTATGTTTGTAGCAGTAGCCAAAAATACATTGTATTGATCAAAATGATAAATTTTTCTTTTATGCCAGAAATCATTAGGATATTAAGTAAAAATCATGTCCCATGAAGATATTTTGTAAATTTGCTACCGTAAATATAACAAAACTTAATGATTAGAAATATGCATTGCTAGAAATTTCATTTGGACAGCTTTAAAGAAGATTTTCTCAGGATTTTTTTCTCTGTATTTTTTTTTTGCGCCCTCAGGTTCCAGATTTTCAAATAGTTGCTAATCTCAGCCAATTATTGTCCTATCCTAACAAACCATACATCGATAAAAAGCTTATTTATTCAGCTTTCAGATGGTGTATAAATCTCAATTTCAAAAAACTGACCCTTATAATTGGTTTTGTGGACCAGAGTCACATTTTAACATTTTAGTCAATCATTTTTCAGTGATTTTATTTTTTCAATAATTATACATTTAATAGGTTTTGTAATTATATTGCATTTAGAGTGAGCTGAAATTTGAAATTCAGCAGGATTTACCACAATCATGTCCTCAGATGTACCCATGTAGCTGTTTTTAGAGTGACCAGTGTTTTCTTTCAAGTTCCCTACTTTCTCTGGAGCTTGTGCTCAGCCTGGATGTTCACTGGTGCAGGTGTGGTTTAGAGGTTTTAGGGCACTCCACTCAGCATGAGATGATTGCAGCAGTATATTTCACATTTGAGCGATAACCGCACTTGTTACCATGGCCACCATGTCTTACAAGCTTCTGCCTGATGACAATGAGCAGCAAAGTGAAGACTCGCAGGGTGAGACAGCAGCGAGGTCAGCGCTTCTTAACTGGAATGTGAATGCATAAGCGCTCTGACTTCCAATCAAGTGCTCATCATTTATTGACACAGTGTTGAATGCTGCACAGTACTGCAAATCCAAACTTGAATCATAATGTTGGAAACTGAAGGATGATCGTGACTATTTATAATGCAAAGGATTTCCTTGCTCTTTTGATATTAGAGTTGTACTATGGAGACATACAGTGGGTCCAGAAGTCTCAGTCTAGCATGCCTGTCCTTTTAAAATGACATGCTGCAGAATAATGGAATGTGGCCCCTTTAATATTGTTTGAGCATTGGTTGTGGCGTAGCTGCAGGACCAGCATGTGTTGAAGTGGAGAGGCTGTGGTATATGAAGTGTTCTGACTCTGTTTGAGAGCTCAGAAGTGTTATGTCATACCAGCCACAGGCCCTGCCCTCCTAAACCCAGTGCAACCACAGCACCAGAACCCCAGGGCTGAATGTCTTTCCGCCTTTTGCACAGTCACCAACCCACACAAAATCTTCAGCTCAAAACACACGTACACAGTTCTTGAGGGGAGTAAAGAGAAGATTTACATTTTTGGTCAGGATGTGTGTAAATCTCAACGTTCATTCTCTCTGAAAGGACAGAGTAAATTGAACACGCTGAGAAATATTTATGATAACACTTCAGTTTACGGAGTAGTTACAGTTGAGGTCAAAAGTTTATATACATCTTGCAGAATCTGCAAGAAATGTTTTGTTTTTTTTTTACCAAAATAAGAGGGATTATACAAAATATATGGTATCTTTTATTTAGTACTGATCTGAATAAGATATTTCACATAAAAGGCATTGACATATAGTCCACTAGAGAAAATAATACTTGAATTTATAAAAATGACCCTCTTCAAAAGTTTACATACACTTGATTCTTAATACTGTGTTGTTACTTGAATGATCCACAGCTGTTTTTTTTTTTTGTGTAGTTATAGTTGTTCATAAGTTCCTTGTTTGCCCTGAACAGTTAAACTGCCTGCTGTTCTCAAAAAAATACTTCAGGTCTCACAAATTCTTTGGTTTTTCAGCATTTTTGTGCATTTGAACCTTTTCCAACAATAACTGTGTGATTTTGAGATCCATCTTTTCACACTGAGGTCAACTGAGGGACTATTATTTTCTCTTGTGGACTAAATATATTTTATGTTAAATGTTTTATTTAGGTCAGTACTAAAAAAAAATAACATGCATTGTGTATGATCTCTCTTATTTTGGTAAAATAATTTTTCAGGTTCTGCAAAGTGTATGTAAACTTTTGACCTTAGTTGTACATGTTGCATGTATTTACAATAGTAATAACAGTAAATTATGTATAATTACAAGTACATAACCCTAAACTTCACAAGGTACCACTTTAATTTACAGTCTTGTTCCACATGTACAGTTTATGTAGTGGTTACAATAACTGGTTAATAACTAGGTACTAACCCTGAGCGTACCCCTAAACTTAAACTTTACCCTAACCCATGTAGTTACCTTATGCTACCCAAGTACATTGGAAGTACATGTACTTTAAAATAAAGTGCAACCTTTAACCCCTATAGTAAGTATTATGTACTTATTTGTGTACTAGGTCAACCCAGTATCATAATTTATGTCATGTGGAACAAGTGAAGATATTGTACTGAATGTTTAAGCTGCTCTATATACTGAAACACAATTAATTTGCAGACTAAAAATTGCTAGTAAACTTCACAAAATATGGCAACTAATTTTTAAAAAAATAATGAATTCAATATGAAATTTTAAATTAAAAAGACTAAAATAGTATTTTCTTGTAACACATACTCCAGTAATCTTTGAAAAATCATTTTTACAGTGAATGATGGCTTTTTAGCTTTAAACATTAAATATTAAAAGACCAGCACGCTGTAATTTTTGCTTCCAAAGAATTATATTTTAATGAATTGCAATGTTTCGGCCACAAGCAATCTTCATCAGGCTTTGAATTGAGAGTCTTAAAAATGAACCATTTTACATTTGTTCAGCAAAATACCTTCTTTTGTGCTCCACTAAAGAAAATTGTACTGTCTGGAATGACACGAGGGTGAATAAATGATGACAGAAATTTCATTTTTGGGTAATCTGTCCCTTTAATGAATATTCTGGGAAATATTGTGTGGAAATGCCAGGATCTTCACATCCAGAAACAATTTGTTCATTTCTATTTTTTTCCTGGAGCCACAAAAGGCCTATTTCCTCCTCCATGTGAATAATTGGATTTGTCAAGCAGGCTTCTTGCAGGCATCTCCAGCAGGGCACATGTGAAGCATTTATATCTGGGCAGCGCAGGTGCTGCCCCTCAGTGCAATCTTCTCCCAAATTGGAGGAGTTACTGTGTCACAGCTTTGCACGGGTGCTCTGAACAAACCAGGATAGATTCACATGCCACTTACTGTGTGAAGATGCTGTTCTAGCTCAGGCTGTGCTGAACAGCGTAGTAAGGAAAGCTGTTGTGATCATGTCTCTAGACTAGTGATACTATACTCATAATTGAGTTTCACTGCTCAATGATACTCCTGATAAACCATTCCTCTGTCAAATGACAAAACGCAGGTTGTAAGACTGGAGATGTGCTACAGCCAGCAGTTAAATCAGTATTTGGAGTTGAGAAAAGTTGAGATGCTGGTTCTTGTGGCCCAGGCAAGATATGAAATGGGATAAGAACCTGGATTAAAGGAGACATATCATAAAAAAAGACTTTTTCCGTGTTTAAGTACTATAAACGGGTCCCCGGTGTATCTACCAACTCAGAAAATGTGCCTCAGAGCAAAACAGCCTCAGAGGAGACAAGCCTAATATAAACATGCAATTTCTTTCCCCGCTGTTTACCTTCACAGACGTAACTGACTGTTTTTGTAACTCATTTGTGTTTGTAACATGAACAGTGTTTATTTGACAGATTGAGCGCAATAAGACATGAAAGAGTTCATTTTTTACGCTTTCTGTGTGTGTGCTTCAGATATGTGCGCTCATAAAACCCTATATCAGAAGTTTAAACTAATATGTCTTTAAAACCGATGATACGGACATCAGCCCGTTCAATTACGCTATTGCAGATGGAATGAGAATAGAAGGTGTTATTATTGTAATATTATGCACTTTGTACTGCAATGTTTTCTAATGCTGAAAAGGCGTGGACACACTTATTTTTGTGCCTGACATTATTGAATATGCATTTGTAGGAGTTTATTTTTCAGACGTGAGATTTATGGGAGGAGAGTATTAAAATACATCACACAATGCGCTTTACTAATGTTTGCACTCATCAAATTACTGGCATTTGCGCCATTATTTAACGCCCAAATGCACTTGAAATGGCTGAAATTGTTGCTAGGAGGAGAAACCACAGAGAACAGAGAGCATGTGGTAGAAGGGAGAGGATTTTTCCACATGTATTCATTTATTTGAAATGCCAGAAGGACACATTATCCGAAGATATCATTTACCAAGCCATGTTATATTTAATTTGCTTCAGGAAATAAAAGACCACTTGGGAACCCTCAATTAGGAGTCAAGCAATTACAGGTCTATCAAAACTTCTAGCAAGCCTTCATTTTTTTTAGCCTCCAGTACTTTTCAACGTACTGTAGCTTCTTTATTTCTTTATTCCTTATTTGCGACTATGCTAATTTTTTCAAGAAAAAAATCTTTATATTATTAATGTTGAGTACAGTTCTGCTGCTTAATAATTCTGTGCAAACCATGACGCTTTTTTTTTTTAGGATTCTTTAATGAATAGAAAGTTCAAATGAACTGCATTTATTTGAAGTAGAAATCATCATGGTTGCTTTTGCTGTCACTGTTGATCAGTTTAATTTAAATGTAACTATGTTTCTGTTACATAAAAGCATTAATTTCTTAAAAGCAAATCTCACTGACCCCAAACTTTGAAATGGTAGTGTTTTATAATAATATTATATAAGTTCTGTTTAGCAGTTGTGCTTTAGTTGGCATGCTGTGTTTTAGCTGTTCGGCAGTTTGCACAGTACAGTAAAACTGCTCTATACAGGAGAGGTCTTTAAATTCATCCCCCATAAAGCAATGCCACTACAGCCATTCAGACAGACGTCCTTGGCCATTGCCTTATATTAATGAGTTTCCTGCTACAGTTTGAAGTTGGCAAAACTTGTAAAACCTGTCAATAGATGCATTCTGCTCTTATCCGTTCTATTCCTTCTATCTCTTTTTTAAGCACAAGAATATGTTTTATGCAAACAGTAGGGATGTAACGGTATCATCAATATCATGGTATCGCGATGGCAAAACTTTCTCTATATCATTGTGATTACATGACGATATGAAACGATAGGTCTTCCGGACTAAAAGTATCATTTTTTTTAAATGTATTTCAACTTCTCTAACATAAAAGGTCTTTAGAGTTGTGTTTTGGGCCATTATGCTTTACCACAGCATCTGTCAAACAAACTAAAACTGAAAGCACAATATGACATTATCCCTTCATCAAATCTGTTTTCACTGCATGTTTCAAAGCAAAGCACGCACGTCATTCAGGCAATCAGCTTGTGATCCGGTGTTTTCTGCGCCTCTGAACGGCTCTGTTCACAGTGAATGCAGTGAAATCGTTTAATGCGCATGTTTGGGAAAGCAACCGCCACCAGTTATGCTTGATTTTCATGGCGGATGAAAACAGCATTTCACTAGATTTGTAGGAAGATGCATTTTTGTAAGCCCGTTTTCACTGAAGCTGGAGTTTCCTTCAAAATAAAAGCTCTACTGTTGTTTCTGTCAAAATAAAAGCTTAAAAGTGCAGTATGAATTGCTGACAGTTTGAGGTTTAAATGGGTAACGTTACTACAGTCCAAATTCAAAATGTCTCTTTCAAATGTAGAAATTAGGAAAATAGTATTGTAATTTCCCTACTGTATTGTGAAGCAAAATAATATACCTATTAAATTTTCATTTTCATTTATCTTACAGTGCAATTGTTTTACAATATTACAATATGTTTACAATATTCTGATTTCTTTGGTTTCCTAAAACATCAGTGTGAATATAATTTTGACTGAGGCAGTATATCACAAATAAAAAGAGGGCTGAGTCCCCTTTAAAGTTCAGGTACAACTCAGTTCACTGACTTTATCACTGACTGAAGTTTTCTTTGTTAAGAGTATGGTTTGAAGCTCTTAATTTTAAACTCTCAAAGTGCATTACATGAATTTAACTTTAAAATGCACAAATTTTCATTTTTTTCCAAGTCTTTGTTTGTCTTTTTTTGTTTAAATATTGTATCATGAGATTTTGCTATTGTTACACCCCTGGTAAACAGCCCTTAACAAACATGATAGATAAACTTGAGACCTAATATTCAGAACTGCTTTGAGGCCGATGGCCCAGCTAGTCACTCAGGCAACTCATGATTAATTGATTTAGAAAAAAAATATATAGTTTTGCATATCCTTAGTTGAGACTATTGTGTACTATATCCATGTTTTCACTAGAACACACACACAAAGAAAGTATTTGTCAAAAATGAAATATGGCGTAATTAGAGGTTGACCAATGTATCGGTTTTGCCGATTAATCGGCACCGATAGTTGATTGGCGGAACTATCGATTATCGGCAAAAATCCATGCCGATAGTTTTTTTCCGGGTTGGGTCTGTTGCTGGAGCGGCTGAGAAGGTTGTCACTATACAGCAAAGTCCCTATAGTCTTTGTTATACAGCACAAGAGCGGCCTGTAGTGGCCGAAATCTCTGACAGCACATGCTGTTTGTTTAGACACGTGACACTGCGCGCTGCACAGAGCGGGACACTTCAGACATCGACAGCGAAATGGTGTGTACACTCTTAAAAATAAAGGTGCTTTAAAAGGTTCTTCAAGCAATGCCATAGAAGAACCATTTTTGGTTCCGCAAAGTACCATTCAGTCAAAGGTTCTTTAAAGAACCATCTCTTTCTTACCTTTTTATAATCTGAAGATCATTTTTCGCCACAAAGAACCTTTTGTGAAACGGAAAGGTTCTTCAGATGTTAAAGGTTCTTTATGGAACCATTCAGACAAAAAATGTTCCTCTATGACATGGTGAAGCACCTTTTTTTTTTTTTTTTTTTTTTTTTTTTTTTTTTTTTTTTACAGTACAGTATACTTTAGTGCATGTTTTTTATGTCATTACTAAGCGATGAATTTGTTGACTAGAGAAAGGACAGCAGTATACGTTTGCCAGTGTGTGTGATAGCGGATAGCTGTGAGTTCTTCTAGACGCAGTGCTGCACTTTTGCCCGGTGTGTGACTAACATATTTTTATATTTTGATTAGATAACCACAAATGTTCTAAAATAGAAGCAATTAAATTGTGAAAGTACACAATATCCATATGTATGCAATTTTCAATATTGTGGCCTTTGTGTAGGTATTTAGCTTGATTGTTGATGTAATGGTAGCAGTTTACAATGAGTCCATTTGTAACATTAAGATTGATTAGGATTGAGCTGTAGAATAGAAGTATTGTTCCTTGTTAGAGTGTGTTAATTTCAGCATTTACTGATATATTTAAAAAAAATAGTTGCTTTTGTTAACATTAATGAACAATGAACTAACTGTAATGATCAATATGTAATTAATATTCATATTTTTATTCATTTACAAAGTATGGTTCAATAGGCTTTTTTTTTTTTTTTTACACTATTTATTTTCCGTTCAGTATCCATTTGAAAATCAATCGGTCGATTAATCAGTATCGGCCAGTGTGGTCCAACCTAGTTATCTGTTTCGGTAATATCCAATATCGGTCGACCTCTAGGCGTAATAATTCTTATTGAGTCTGCTAAATGTACGTATTTAAAATGGACTGGAATATACAAGATTTACAAAGAATTGTCAAACAGATTGGCAATCTTTTTTTTTTTTTCCCATTCCACCCAATTATTAAACCTGTTCACAACTTGCAGCTAGCACAAAGCTTTGTATTCAAATGAATACAATCCTGCTGACTAAATGAGTCATTCCAATAAAATACCATCGTGTTCGTCATCCTTGTCAAGGAGACAGTGTTCAGAGCTGAAGAATGTTAAACACTGAACAGTCTGCAGAACCATCTGACTGCTCAAGGTCGTGAGTGTTTCAAAGAGACGAACAGTGCAGACTCAACACCCGAAGGGATGCATTTTGGCACTCACAGTCTCACCGGCCTTTTTAGCTCGTACCAGATTTAAATTGACATTTAGCTGGTCTGGGACACTAAGTGCTGTGTCTAATCTGAATCACATTATGAATCAGAAAACATCAAGTGGTTTTTTTGTCCAGTGAGATTTGGTGCAGAATATTTGCATTTGACACAACTATCCATTTCTCTCAAACCTTAAGTGTTGCCTGTTACACTTTACAGCTCAGCTTGTGATTTGTGTCCTGCTGAGTGTAAAGCTGTAAGGTTGTTTAATCGTGCTCATTTTCTCACTGAGAAATCAAGGTGGCTGTACGGCTGAAGGTCAGTAATAGGAATGTAGTCTGAGAGAAAGAATTTACTTGTTTTAGACATAATAAAATCAAACCCTGTTTGCTTTCTGATTGCACATTTATAGTATTTTGTTCCAAACAAAAAAAATATTTGTCTTTCATCAAAATGTAATGCTTTGGCCCACTGAAACATGTTTTCTTCATTGCCGATGTCACCAAAACTCTCCGCCTGTTATAAAAAACATTTCCACAGTCCAATTAATGTCAATGGATAAAATAGTTTTGACCTGCTTTTATAATTTTTTTGTTAATTTTTTAAAATAGCTCTTGTGGCAATATTTCTTCCAGGTTGTGGACATAGTGACATTTTTCTTTCATATTGTTCAGAAAGTTTTGTGGATTTAGTGAATGTTTTTTTTAACTTAGTAACTTCACTCACAAATCATTTTTTTCTTAAGTCCCACAACTTCTGCTAACACACAAGCTGAAATGTTGCTTTCAGCCTATGAAATGTCACTGCTCAGCTTCAGTTCTATTTACCGTGATGGGGGGTCGGCAGCAATAACCGCCTGTAATGTAGTAGCACCGCTCAACTCTTCCTTCCCGCAGGGACGCCTCTGTCATCAGCTACACTCATCTCAGTCTTGGTCCACAGCTGAATTAATGACAGCGGGTGTCTCGGAGATTACATTTTCAAGTTGATTTTAGCCATGGCAAAAACAAAGTAGAAAATAGCAGGCTTTAAAAGTTGTTTGTGACATCATTTCCTTTGTAAACAGGAAAACTGTGTTATTAATGGATCCTTGACGTGTGTCTCTGTCTCTCTCATGTTGTTTGTTGGCCTGGAAATGGGTCTTCTGTTCTCTGTTGTAGCTCGGGGGAGATCTGGGAGGAGGTGTTGGGGGCAGTCCTGCAGTAAGTGAGCTCCTCTCTCTCCGCTCGTATCCGTCTGTCCGCACTCAGCATGTCGTGTGCTATTTATGATTCTTAATAGCTTGTATAGAGTAGACACCTAGCTGTGTGTTCTGCTTTGTTTCTTTTTTTTTGCATGCACAAATCCATCCTGCTTTGAGGTGATATAATGTTCAACTCTAAGGACTTTTGTTAACATAGCCTGATGTTATTTGTCTTTTAAATAGTGGTGTTTTTTTTTTCCTTGCACTGCTCCTATTTAGACTGCTGGTCAAATGTTTGAAATAAGATTTAAAAAATGTTTTTAATAATTGAGATTTTTAAAAATGTTTTTGAAAGAAGTATCTTATGCTCATCAAGCCTGCATTTATTTGATTTAAAAATAAAATATTATTATTGTGAACTTAAAATGTAATATATTTTAAAATATAAAATGTATTCCTGTGATGGCAGAGCTGAAATTTTAGTAGCATTACTCTAGTCTTCAGCGTACGATGGCATTTTAGTGCCACGTAAAAAAAAAAAAAAACCCTACAATTACAAGATTAAAGTTGTAATATTTTGAGAATAAAGTCAAAATAATACCGCAATCTTTCACGCCACATTACAAATAAATTATTATAGTTTTGACTTTATTCTCGAAATATTTTGACTTTATTCTCTAAACATTTCAACTTTATTCTCGTAATATTTAGACTTTATTCTCATAATATTTCATATTTTCAACTTTATTTTCGAAATATTACGACTTTGATCTCGTAATCTTAGATTTTATTTTTTTTAATGTGGCACTAATACGCCGTTGTATCAGTGGCTCATGATCCTTTAGAATGAAACATTTCTCATCATTATCGATGAAAACCATTTTTGCTGCTTAATATTTTTGTTTTTCAACACTGATTAATAATCATTTATTTCATTTAATAATAACTGAGCACCAATAATAATTGATAATTACTGAGCACCAAATCAGAAAAAAATCTGCTTTGACATCAAAGCAAATTACTTTAAAAAAAAAAAAAAAAAAAAAAAAGACACTGCCGTTTAGAAGTTTGGGATCAGTTATATATATAATATTTTTTAAAGAAGTCTTTTCTGCTCATCAAGGCTACATTTTAATCAAAAATACAAAAAAAAATCTAAAATTGTGAAATATTATTACGATGTAAAATAACATTTTTCTATTTTAATGTACATTTAAAATCGAATTTTATTCCTGTGATCAAAGCTGAATTATCAGCATCATTACTCCAGTCTTCAGTGTCACATGATCCTTCAGAAATCATACTAATATGCTGATTTATTATCGATGTTGGAACCAATGATACTTTTTTCAGGATTCTTTGATGAATAAAAAGTAAAAAAGAACAGCATTTATTTAATCTTTTGTACTATTATACACTACCATTCAAAAGTTTTACTCCTTTTACTTCTGAAGGATCATGTTACACTTAAAACTGGAGTAATGGCTGATGACAATTCAGCTTTGCATCACAGAAATAAATTATATTTTAAAGTATATTAAAATAGAAACCATTATTTTATATTGTAATAACTTTACAATAATATTACATAACTTCATAACTTCATAATATTACAGTTTTTCCTGTATTTTTGATCAAATAAATGCAGCCTTGATTAGCATAAGAGACTTCTTTAAAAAACATTAAATGTCAACTTTTGAATGGAAGTGTATTACGATTATTATTATAGAAAACAGATCCTTTATATTAAAATATTACTTATTATTTCACAATATCATAATATTCTGACTGTTTTTTAATCAAATAAATGCAGCCATGGTGAGCATAAGAGACTTTACATTGCAAAATCTTAATTATTCCGATCTTTTGACCAGTAGTGTGGTTTGCCTCTAATATCACAATACAATTCATTTTCTTCATATCCTGCACAACTGGTATCACCTACATGAAGAACGCCTGTTGCTGCTGTTTAAAAGGCTACGCTAATGCTTGCTGCACGTCCCGATTTTGCTGAGTTAAATGTGTTCCTGGGTCAGCATATTTTGTTGACCCTAGAACAACATTTTAATCCAAAATTTTAATCTTGACCACATCCCTACACCTAAACCTAGCCTTACCCATGAGTAATCCCTAAAATCAGAGGAATTGATAGATGAATGACACTGATGTGCAAGCACCAAACACTGATTGTAAGCCTAAACTTCATAAAAACTATAAACTGTTTTTTCAAATCTGATTGGTTAATCACAGTGTTGTTCCAGGGTCAACAAAGATGTTAATCCAGGAACATGTCGCACTTGGTAAAATCAGGTTCTGCGTCACTCGAGTAGTTTCAGCTCTTTTGACACATAGAAGTCTTATGATCTCTATGTTTGTGTCACGCAGGTGGGCCAAAACTTCATCCCATCATCGGTGCCCAACACCTTTGCGCCGTCTCCTACACCTGCCGCTCTCAGCAGCGGCCTCAATGACCTGTTTGAGTTGTCCTCAGGAATGTCCATTGCTACAGGAGGATATGTGGCACCTAAAACTGTGAGTACTACTCACCACTTAACTTTAAACCAAAACCCCTCATCCGTTCCTGATCTTTTACATCACCCCTCAATCAACCAACCAGTAAAAACCTGTCTAAAATCCACCAGAAGCCTGTGTAGTCAAGATCAAGGTTAAGCCAGAGGAGATGTTGTTTGATTAGTGTTTCACTGATTTTGAACCACAGAAAGCAAGAATTTGAATTTGAAGACTGTATTAAACTGTTGTTAGCTTAAACATTTCAGTTCAGCCACTTATGAGGATCAGTTTCAGTATCTGCTTGCTGTATGTAGACGGTAAACAGCAGGGCAACTCGCATCCCAGAATTCGCTAGGGCATATCTTACCCACAGCCATTTCATTTATAATGAAGAGCCTTTTTAAGAAGGCAAGTCCGGTCTGTTCTCATTCTTCAGCATGAGCATTAACTTCATGTGCTACATAAATACAGGCGTGCAGAATATCTCCCGGGGGAACAAGTCTCGGGCATCATCATTAATAAGAGCTCCATTAGAGCCAGAGTGGGTCAGTAGAGTAGGACACAGCACAATTAGTTCTTATTAGGATACTTCATGATCTACCTTGTGGAGTTATTCAATTCCCCATGTGCTCTAGGTGCCACATGCTACTTGTGTATGTCTTAATTTGTCTCTTTTTTATCTGATTTTGTTCCTTTTTGGATGCCAGCTCAGTTCTTGTAAGCAAGTGTTTGGGTGAGTGTATGAGTGTAGGTGGATGTCAGACTCCTCTATTAAAGTGCCCTTCAGTTTAGTATGACTGTAGTTATCCTCTTAGAGATGATCGTAGTCTTAATTTATGAAGTAGATAAACTGTAAAATAAAATTTCTTTGCTTTGTGAAGGTATGGCTGCCAGCAGTGAAGGCAAAAGGGCTGGAGATATCTGGAACCTTCTCTCGGCGTCAAGGGCACATGTACATGGACATGAGCTTCACCAATAAAGCCCTGCAACACATGACTGACTTTGCCATTCAGTTCAACAAGAACAGGTCTGTGTTTGTGTTTCTGTTTACAGTCATCGTGATAGTAGTTGGTGATAGTCATTGTGCCATATTTTTCTTATCCAGTGTCTAACATGAAGGTTTTTAGATCTGAGTAATTGTTAATTTATATTACATAATACAAACATATTTGGCTATTTAACTGAATTTAATATTATAGTGTATTTTATAAATTATAATATTTATTTTTAAAAAGATTTATTTTTTAATAGATGTTTAAATGAATATTGTTAAATATACACTACCAGTCAAAAGTATTTGAACAGTAATTTTTTTTTTTTGTTTGTTTGTTTTAAAAATAAGGCTTTTCTGCTCTCCAAGCCTGCATTTATTGCAGCAATATTGTGAAATATTTGTACTGTTTAAAATAAATGCTTTCTATTTGAATATATTTTAAAATGTAATTTATTCCTGTGATAAATTTTCAGCATCATTGCTCCAGTCTTCAGTGTCACATGATCCTTCAAAAATCAGTCTAATATACTGATTTGCATTTTTTTATTATCATTATTATTATTATTAGCTATTTTTAAAACAGTTGAGTCCATTTTTTTGATGATTCTTTTGTGAATAGAAAGATCCAAAGATCAGCATTTATCTGAAATAAAAAGCTTTTGTAACATTATACGCTATACCATTTAAAAGCTTGGAGTCAGTATATATATATATTTTTTGGAAAGAAATTAAAGAAATTAATAGTTTTATTTAGCCGGGATGCTGTAAATTGATCAGAAGTGCTGATAAGGACATTTATAATGTTACAAAAGGTTTCTATTTTTTTTTTTTTTTTACTTTATATGAACTTATATAATTTATACTTAAAAAATGAGAATAAAAGTAGAATAAAAGTAGAATAAAAAATTCTACTCAGCTGTTTTCGACATAATAATAATAATAATAATAATAATAATAATAATAATAATGTTTTTTTAAACAGGAAATCACAATATTAGAATGATTTCTGAAGGATCATTTGATTGGAGTAATGATGCTAAAAATTCAGCTTTGAAATCATAAAAATAAATTACATTTTAAAATATATTTACGTAGAAAACAGTTATTTTAAATAGTAAAAATATTTAAGAATTTCACTGTTTTTGCTGAACTTTGGATCAAATAAATGCAGGCTTGGTGAGCAGAAGAGACTTCTCTAAAAAAAAAAAACATTAAAAATCCTACTACATTTTAATGACAGTAATAAACTACAATTAAAAAAAACATTGGGTTCAGTATGATTTAAAAAAATATAAAAATTTTATTAATCAAAAATGGATTAAATTGAACAAGAGTGACATTAATAATATTACAAAAGAAAAAAAATCATTAAAATAATCCTGAATATATCAGTTTTCACAAAAGTGTTAGGCAGCTGTTTTCAAAATTGATAATAAGAAGATATTTCTTGAGCTCCAAATAAGCTTTTTCAGATGTTTTCAGAGGGATCGTTTGCCATATCAAGAATTAAAGTAGAAAACAGTTTTAAATTGTGATATTTAACAATATTACTGTATTTTGTATAGTTTGTGTATTTAATGCTTTAATATATTCTTTTCCATTTATTTATTTAGCCTTTATAACAACAATAAAAATATTTACATTTCCTAACTAAACTTCTGAAGGTAATTTTTTTTCACAAAGATAAAAGTAGATCTGCAGCATTTAGATCTAGATAATCTAGATATCTAATTAGAGTTAGGTGAGTATTTTTACATAGCTGCTTAAACCATTTATTGTTTTTTGAATACTAAAAGTTATAGGCCACATAGCTAGTAAGACTATGTACATCAGGGCTGTGTATCAGCCAACAAAGTCATGATACGATATGTATCCCGATGCAGAGGCCACGATACGATATCATATCACGATACGGGACTGCAATAAATTTCACCTCAGCAGTCTCTCTCTCTCTTATTTGATGAATTACACTTTTCTGAGAAGAGAATATCAAAGTGGAGATAAACCAGCACTTTTATCCACAGTGGAGACAAAGCACTTACACATGGTTGCCAGGCTGACAAAAATAAGTAACACCCTTAGCAGATATTTCTATGTTGCACAAGAGTGAAGCTTTGTTTGGGAGGATTACGTCTCTTTATATATCGGTCAGATAAAACCTTGTTGTAGCCTATATAATGTACTCTATTCATTATTCTTTATAAACCTTGCACTTTTCCACTTATACGTTTTCATATAGACGTATTGAACACAGCCCTAATGTACATATGTTTTGTCTTTTATGTTGTGGTCTTTAGTTTTGGAGTGATCCCCACCACACCTCTCCCCGTTCACACTCCACTGATGCCCAGCCAGAGCATCGACATCTCCCTCCCTCTTAACACCATCGGCCCTGTGATGAAAATGGACCCACTTAACAACCTACAGGTATAGTGCATTATTGCCTTTTGCTGTGTGTTTTAATGCCCTCATACACACCCACACACGCCCATATGTCCGCCTGAGGTCCCTTCTTTGCATTATTAATCCCACAGGAAAAAACACATTACAAATATGCCGTTAATGTTTAAATTACATCTCTGTTTATCAAAACCTCTGAGCTCTCAACAGCACAGCACACGTTTGTCTCTGATTATTTGAATCAGTTGTCCCCACGTGCTTCATTAGTTACTGAGATCATTTGCGTGAACAGCAGCTGCAAAACATTCAATTTTATGCCTTTAAAACACTCTAGATAATGAGTACTTGCCTACAGCATCTAGTCTACTAATGCAGATAATCAATCAGATACAAATGTCATTATGAATCATCATCGTTTCATGTGATTTATATCGACGTGTTTCTGCCTCATTAGTTTTGCACCAGCGTGTCAGTTTATCTTTAGATGGACGTCCAACAGTGTTTGCTTCGACTGTTCCTTTCTTTGGTATTCATTTTCACCACAATGTCCCAACACATTTCCTCCTCCACTTCTATTTTCTGCCTGTGACATCCTGCTGGGTTGCTCTCTTTGCTTCATGCACCCCCTGTTTAAGCATCCCCTTCTGTGACTTTTCTCCTCTTCACTGTTGTCAGCGTCAAGCATCTGGCTATTCAGTATTGAGCAGAGCTGCCTGCAGAGTGTTTATGACTTGTGTTAATGAGTTCAGGTTTCTTATGAGCTCAAGAGTCATCACAGTAAACAGCAACTGAATGCCCTTTGAGTGGCTGGGAGATGCTATGACCTGACCATGTCCAAGTTAATTAAACAGGTTTATTTAATATTGTCCTGTCATCTCAAACCTGTACCAGCTTCTTCTTTCTTTCTGAAACACAAAAACAAATTTTGAAGTGTGTACCAGTTGCCCTTTTCCATAAAATTTAAAGTCAGCATGAAATGAAAATTGGATCTGTCTGTTTTGTATATGCATGTTACAGATCATTTTGAATTGTTCATCCATGTATATAGGGGTGAGTGATAAGACCAAAATCTTATATCACAATATGAGTAATTTTATTTCACAGTAACGATATACAGTTGAAAGTTTACATGCTCTTTGCAGAATCTGCAAAATGTTAATTATTTTATCAAAATAAGAAGGTTCATATGAAATGCATGTTATTTTTAATTTAGTACTGACCTGAATAAGATATTTCACAAAAAAGACATTAACATATAGTCCACAAGAGAAAATAATAGTTGAATTTATAAAAATGACCCCGTTCAAAAGTTTACATACTCTTGATTCTTAATACTGTGTTGTTACAGTTGTGTTGTGAGTGATCCACAGTTGTGTTTTTTGTTTAGTGATAGTTGTTTGTGAGTCCCTTGTTTGTCCTGAACAGTTAAACTGCCTGCTGTTCTTCAGAAAAATCCTTCAGGACCCACAAATTCTTTGGTTTTCAGCATTTTTGTGTATTTGAACCCTTTAAAACAATGGCTGTATGATTTTGAGATCCATCTTTTTACACTGAGGACAACTGAGGGACTCATATGCAACTTTTACAGAAGGTTCAAACGATGCATTAAGAGCCGGGGGTGTAAACTTTTGAACAGAAAGCAGATGTGTACATTTTTCTTATTTTGCCTAAATATATTTTTTTAGTTAGTACTGCCCTTCAGAAGCTACAGATGATACTTGTATGTTTTCCAGAAGACAAAATAAGTAACATTTACCCTAATCTTTAAATTTCCAAAAGTTTTCACCCCCCAGCTCTTAATCCATTGTTTTTCCTTCTGGAGCATCAGTGACAATTTGAACCTTCTGTAACAGTTGCATATGAGTCCCTCAGTTGTCCTCAGTGTGAAAAGATGGATCTCTAAATCATACAGTCATTGTTAAAAAAAGGGTTCAAATACACAGAAATACTGAAAAACCAAAGAATTTGTGGGCCCTGAAGGACTTTTCTGAAGAACAGCAGGCAGTTTAACTGTTCAGGACAAACAAGGGACTCATGAACAACTATCACTAAACAAAAAAACACAGCTGTGGATCATTCAGGTAACAACACAGTATTAAGAATCAAGTGTATGTAAACTTTTAAATAGGGTGATTTTTATAAATTCATCTATTTTTTTCTCTTGTGCACTATATGCAAATATTTTTTATGTGAAATATCTTATTCAGGTCAGTACTAAATAAATTTTTTTTGAATGACCCCTCTTATTTTAGTAAAATTATTAACATTTCGCAGATTCTGCAAGGAGTATGTAAACTTCTGGTTTCAACTATATGTTCTTTTTTAAATCTGCATTTTTCAAAGGAGTAGTTTGGGTAAAAATTAAGTTTTGCTGAAAATTTACTCACCAGTAAGGATTTCATCACTGAAACAGATTTGGAGAAGTTTAGGTTTACATCACTTGCTCACCAATGGATCCTCTGTGAATGGGTGCCGTCAGAACAAGAGTCCAAACAGCTGATAAAAACATTACAACAGTCCACAAGTAGTTTACAAGACTCCAGTAGATGAATTACTGTCTTGTGAAGTGAAACACATCCATCATCAATATGTTTTAACTTTAAAACCATCACTTCAAGACAAAATATAAGTCCATAATCCATAATTGTGTTTTCTGCAGTAAAATAGTTCTTCCCCTGTTGTCCTCTCACATCAAAATCCAGCAAAATATTTATTAAGATTATAGGTTATGGACTTGTTTTTGAAAAACAAGTTAAAATGGTTTAAAAATGGACTTGTTTTTCTTACAAACACGCATATATTTCCTTTGCAAGATGTTAATAGACTGGAGTAAATTACTTGTGTATTATTATGATGTTTTGTGATATTTCTCACTGCACCCATTCACTGCATAGGATCCATTGGTGAGCAAGTGATGTAAAGCTAAATTTCTCCAAATCAGTTCTAATGAAGAAACAAACTCATCTACATCTTGAATGACCTGAGGGTAAGTACATCTTCAGCAACTTTTCATTTTTGGATGAACTATTTTTAAAACCACTCCATATTTTCTCCTAAATTAGTCAGAAGTACAAAAAGTCTGCAAATTGTGCTTCTACATCTAACCAAGAATCAAAATGATCTTTCTTTCCAACAAAAAAACACACTGTGTGTTTAAAAATAGAGGTCAGTTTTGCCATAATTTATTCATTGGATTTCTATGGCTCGGTTTGCAGTCTAATATTATTTACATGGTGTAAAATATAAAAGAACTCATCAGCAGGGTGCGAACATTGATTTCTACAAACCCTCTCTTCTGTTCTTGTGCCTTTCTTCTTGTTTCCCTTTTTTCCCTTTTCTCTTTCTGAGCTGAAAGCTCTTTTTCCATTTGGTGAATAAGGACAGCATCAAAATGCGGTCGGGCTGCAGAGGCGTTTTAGACCCTTATACAGTGAAGTGTATTAAAAAGTCTGACCACTCAACCTTTCTCACCTCAGGTGGCTGTGAAAAACAATATTGATGTCTTCTACTTCAGCACGCTGATCCCTCTCAACGTCTTCTTCGTGGAAGACGGCAAAATGGGTACGAGCACTTTGTGCACACATGCTCGATCTAAAGACAGCACACTGTTTCACACTGAGGTTTTGATTGAGTTTAGGTTTAATAAAACAGTGGGTTGATGGGATGTAGCTAGGACTGAACACTCTTTTAGACACTGATTGGCCAATCCCACTTGTTAATCTCTAAACTTTTCTCCAACAGAGCGTCAGGTGTTCTTGGCCACATGGAAGGACATTCCTAATGAGAACGAGCTGCAGTACCAGATCAAAGACTGCCACTTAAACGCAGGTGAGATCATCTAGTCCTTAACATGGATGACTCATGAGTTAGCGTAGAGGGGTTTTTTGCGACGTATGAATCAGTAGTCGTTGAAACAAAGGCAGATAGCATAAAGGAAAATTGACAAATAGCAGAGGAACTGGAAAGGCCTTTTGATCTATTTGGCAGAGTGCTCTGATCTCTTTGTAGTTTGGGCTCTATCCATATCCAAACTGGCACCTAATGTGGCACCCTGCTACAGTGTGTTTGGTTGAAAGTAAGGCTGGGCGATTAATCAAAGTAATTGAAACCGAAATTCGGAACCTCTAACCAACGTCATTTTCCAATGTCAGTTATTTTAGGTTTTTAATCCTGTTGTTACTTTCCAGTCAGCGCTATAGGGACACGTATGACCGTTTCGCTAGCGTCTTTTGCAGTGTCTCACACGTGAGTGTAGTTAACAGAATTTAAACTCTTACAGCACCGTGCAGCACCGCTCATCAGTGTCAGTTTCAAAACAGTGGACCAATCAGAAGACAATGGAGGCGGGGCAAACGTTGCAAGGTTTTATTAACAGTAGCTGGTTGGCGTGGCAGCTTTTGTATTTGACAGTAACATGGCAGAGTAGGCATTCAGCACTGTGCTTCAAAAAAAAAAAAAAAAAAAAAAAAAAAAAAATACCTTCCCGAGTGCTGCTTCTCTTTTAGACGCAAAGATGTGTTTAGTGTGAATGGCCAGGAATAAATGAATACTTGCGAATATAGAGTGACAGGACAAGATCGCTTAGAGGAAGATTATATAAGCGATCATGACTCCACATCTATGAGGGCAAAATAATAATAATAATAGTAATAATAATAATAAATTAAAAACATAATTCATTAATCACAATTAAGGTAAAATGTTCAGTTAATCGCGACACTAAAAGTTTCTCCTCCATCACTGCAGCCTCCGGACTTTTTAAGCAACGGTAAAACTTTCGTCACCACAACAGAAAGCCCGCCTCTCCATTCATTTGATTGGACAATGGAAAAAAACGCGATGGCGTTGGGCGCTTTTCTGCTCAGAGTTGCTTTCTTTTTTTTCACCTTCCGGCGCTCAGAGCGCTCCAGCAAAAACGGGAGGCGGAGCAGGCGGTTAAAACACGAGGCGCCCGGGGCACATTAACAGCGTGCATAACGCTCACTGCCCATAGAAAACAATTCAAAAAAGGCGCCTCTCACTGCAAAAACGCGTTCTGTCTGATCAGGGCCTTATTCCATAAGTTCTACCTGCTGACAAAGACTGAGTTTGCGTTCTTTCAGTGTGTGCGTTTTTTTCCTAAAGCATCTTTATATTTGTAATAAAATTGTAATAATTACACATTTTTTGAACAAACAAATAATTTTTGACCTTTAGTTAGGCTAGTAGGTTTAGGTGTGGTATCAAAATTGGAACCGTGAATGATACAATTTTATTTGGTATGTAAATTTTTGGTGTCATATAAGCTTATTTATTAAAATAAAAGATAACATGAGTTAAAAACAATGATAACAGAAACTTTTTAATTTTTTTGTGGTAGGGCCAGTGAAAATTTTGTCAGGGCAAGTAAAAATTTAAACCACTGGCCCGACCGGGCCAGTTGAAAAAAATCCTTAGCGTTGAGCCCTGAGATTGAAACAGGGTTGTAAACAAGGAAGTTTGTTTTGTATTTTCAAGAACGCCTTGTAAGACACAGCCAATAAATGCACTGAGCAGCGCTGTCTTTGGAAATCACCCTTAACAGATGAAAGGATAGTGCTACAAAGGTATCGCTTTCCTCAGCGGACATTCAAACTAATGTTTTGTTCATCACTGTGACTGATGCTTTGATATTAAGCGAGCAATTGAATTGTTTGCTTGAAGCTTTAACAAACAACATCCTGCACAGTTTGAGATTTCAAATTTTAAAAAAGCAATAAGAGCAATAAGAGGAAGAAAAAAAGTTCACATCACTCTGTTATTATTCGTAGTTAATTATTTAATCTGGTGGCAATGTAAAAATGTTGTGGAACGTGGCGGGCTGTGTACAGACTCCGACAGAGCTGGTTTATTTCAAGGCTTATCAGCTTGCTATTTGTATTCATCAACCTGGAGCCAATTTGAGCATACAGCAGCAGACGTGGGGGGTGGAGGAGCACCGAACACAGGGACCAGCACAGAGAGCCTGTTTCACTCTCTGGAATTACTGATCAGACGCCCAGAGGTGCCTTAATCACCAGACGTCAGACAATCTCACTTCTCCTGCTTTCATCTGCTCTCGTTTTAGCAAGCACACACACGGCACACAGATGCACGATTTCATCCAGTCATATAAAGCGGTTGTGGTCTGATCGTCACATATCTTTCACACAAAAACAGCAGCAGTTTAACAAATTCAGGCTTTGCTTTTTTTTTCCTCTCTCTCTCATACTCAGATGCCTTATTTTGGGAGGAGAAACCAGTCGTGTTTATTAGCATGTAGAGAATAATCGACTGCTGTTGTGCGATGCCGATTGGCTCTAGCTTGCCATGACTTGAATAACAATGTGAAAGTAATGGAGCGCACAAACGAGGGCAAGCTTTAGCCGAATGCTTTTCCCACACCGTGTCCGTTGCTGTTATTTGTAAATGACTGAATGTTTTCATTGAATGTTTGATTAGAGGAAAGGTGTTTCGTATTTTGTTGTTGTTGAGAACGACTGGTTTGTTTTTTATCAGGATGCAAGAGATGCGCTTGTGTCCGTAGATCAACAGATCCCTAATTATGAATAATTTCAGCACTTAATGCAGCATAAAATAAACATAACCAATTAGTTGGAGAGTGTTAATGTTTTACAACCGTTTACAAACCTCATTGATATGCTGCAGAATTGCTGCCTGTACACAAAGAATTACACCCCTACAAAGATGTGTAGGACTTAGAGGGATAGTTGACCCAAAAATTCTGTCATTAATTACTCATCCTCATGTCATTCCAAACCCGTTTTTGTTTATCTTCGGAACAGAATTTAAGATATTTTTGATGAAATCTGTGAGCTTTCCGACCCTGCATAGACAGCAACACAACTGACATGTTCAAGGGCCAGAAAGGAATTAAGGACATTGTAACATGGGTCATCGGATTCAAAGTTCACTTTTACATGTTGTTTCAACATATATGTGTGTTGGCAGTGTGTGTACACATATACTCTATAATGACAAAAATCCATCATGTGGTTTTTAATTAATCTGTAAAAATAAATTCCCCTTTTTCAAATCAACCCATTTAGCTTCTTGTTTGTGGGATGTCACACCGACAGAGGCCACTCCCAGATAGTTTGATTGACACTGGCGTCTTACCTTAGACCCTGAATGTGCTGTTACAGTCCGATCGCCATTGTTTCGATGCCGGAGCAGGGACGTAGACAATAATGGCTCCTAAGCGATTGAGATGTTGTGTTGTTTGATGTAATAATGAACATAGTGGTCGTCATTTACTCCCGACATCTGAGCCGCTGAAGATGCAGTGGATTACGTTTGTTTGTGAAGGGAATGCACCTCCCGATCTACATATATCTGTCTATGTTTGTGCGAATCATTCATGATCCAGCTTCACTTACAGC
This sequence comes from Labeo rohita, assembly GCF_022985175.1. Classification (NCBI taxonomy): domain Eukaryota; kingdom Metazoa; phylum Chordata; class Actinopteri; order Cypriniformes; family Cyprinidae; genus Labeo; species Labeo rohita. The sequence continues at coordinate 11,937,891 of NC_066873.1, forward strand.
AGAAGTGAGTATAAGGGTTTTTTTTAATGAATATTTGCATTTGCCTTTCCTTATAACGTGGTAGTTAGGAAGTTTAGCGGCTAAACGTGGCTAAATGCGGCTAAAGTAAACCGAGCACGGCTGGTCACTCCACAAAAGAGGGGGCGGGGTGAGCAGAGCTCATTTGCATTTAAAGGAACATGCAACTGAATGGGCTGATTTCTGCAGAGCTGATTTTGACAAGGTAAAAAGGGTGTTTTTTACGCTACCATTGAGGAGTTTTAACCACAGTTTGTTATAGACTTTTTATTAAGACCCTAAAGAATCATATCAACTTGTGGAAAATGGGCATCCGATGACCCCTTTAAAACAGTCCATCAGTGGTTCAACCACAATTTTATGAAGCTACGAGAATACTTTTTGTGTGCAAAGATAACAAAAATAGCAGCTTTATTCAACAATTTCTTTTCTTCTATGTAAGTCTTCATGACTTGCATTCACAAAGGTACCATGATGCATCTGTGTGCATTTCCTGCATTTGTACAAGGCGCAGCGCATCCGGACTGTACGTCTGAACACCGGTTCTTGTGAAAGCAACACCACACTTATGCGTCGTGGTACTCTTGTGAACTTTAACCCTTTAAACTGTCCAGACATTTGATGTCAATAAGATTTTTTTGACATTTTGGAAAGAAGCTTCTTATCTTCATCAACACTGCATTTATTTGATCACAAATACAGTAAAAACAGTAATATTGTGAAATATTATTACAATTTAAAATAACTGTTTTTTTTTTTTTTTTAATATGTTTAAAATGTAATTTATTCCTGTGATGACAAAGCTATTTTCAGCAGTCACTACAGTCTGCAGTGTCACATGATGCATGAGAAAATCATTCTAATATGCTGATTTGGTGCTCAATAAACATTAATTATTATTATATTATTATATTATTATTATCAATGTTGAAAACAGTTTTGCTGCTTAATATTATATAATATTTGATGAATAAAAAGCACAACATTTATTGAAATCAATAATAACTGTCTTCTGAAGTGAATTGATGCGTTTATGTAAGAAAAATACCCATATTTAAAACTTGATGAACGATAATGTCTAGCTTCCCTTAACTATTGTACAAACATTCACAAGAGAGTGGCGTTCCAGAGGATGTTGTAGGACGTAGGCATAGCATAAGCTCCAGTACGAATATGCTAGTCTCGTGAGAACCAAGTTCTGCTTACAACAAAGGAAAACCAGTCTGCTTATGGCTTATCAAAATCCTCTGACATTTTTCTTTACAAATCTTCATTTTGCACTTCATTTATGACAGGTATTTTTTTGCTCTTTCCATTGAGCTTCCACTTTTGTCACTTCTGCATTCGTCAGTTAAATATGGATATTTTTCGTACTCAAATGCATCGATTTACTTCAGAAGGCCTTTAAAAATCCCCTTTTTATGATGGATAAATGCACATTATTGGATTTCAAAAACTCAACACCCATTCACTGCCATTATAAAGCTTGGAAGAGCCTAGACATTTTTGAATATAACTCTGATTGTATTTGCCTGGAAGAAGAAAGTCATATACACCAAGGATGACTTGAGGATGAGTAAATCATGGAGTAATTTAAATTTTTGGGTAAACTATCTCTTCCACTTCCCGAACAAAAATTGACAGATAATGTACTCACCCCTTGTCATCCAAGATGTTTATGTCTTTCTTTCTTCAGTCGTAAAGAAATTATGTTTTTTGAGGAAAACATTTCAGCATTTTTCTCCATATGATGGACTGATGTGGTGCCCCGAGTTTGAACTTCCAAAATGCAGTTTAAATGCGGCTTCAGATGATCCCAAATGCGGTTGTAAATGATCCCAGCTGAGGAAGAAGGGTCTTATCTAGCGAAACTATTGGTTATTTTCATGAAAATTATACCATTTCTATACTTTTTAATGTCAAATGCTCAACCTGTCTTACTCTGCCTGGACTGTTTTTTTCCAGTTCATGACAGTTAGTTCTCCCTCAACTTCAAAATCGTCCTATATCTCTGTTAAGGGTTTTGATCTTTTTTGTTCACTTTGCAAAGACTGGGTCGGTCTTAAACCAGAATACAGGGAAAGCAAGACAAGACGAGCGTTTGAGATTAAAAAGTATTTAAATAGTATTTTTTTTATGAAAATAACAGATCGTTTTGCGAGATAAGACCCTTCTTCCTCTATTATATGGAGAAAAATCCTGAAATGTTTTCCTCAAAAAACATAATTTCTTTACGGTTGAAGAAAGACAGACATGAACATCTTGGATGACAAGGGGGTGAATTCATTATCTGTACATTTTTGTTCTGGAAGTGGACTTCTCCTTTAACAGGCCTACATTACATTCACAAATTGTTAGCAAAAACTGAGAGGATTGTTCTTGCTGCAATATGTGACAGCGAATGATCTTTTATGCATAGAGTACACTCATATTTAGTGGTGCTTACTAAGTATCACTATAACTCTTCTTCATATTTTGGTTAAGGATTTGTTGAAATCCCTAACCCAGAGTAATAAACATTAGTGTATAACTCACTACAGACGTGAATGATACCTCAAATCATGCGGGTGTTGAGGAGAAATGTGCCATTACTTTTTATTTCTAAGTGGTTAGATCTGCAATGGTCACCTGGGAGGTGATAAAACAAGTGAAAACATCCTATAATTGACCAAAATGTCATAGAGATTCAGGTGGACTCTTCAGCAGCCGTTTACCAACTGCATAGCAATGCCTTGGCAGCCACCCACAAAACCCTTGCATTGTGGTGGTATGTTTCGCATTTTCTTTAGGAAATTACTATTAATATTGCACTGTGTCCCTCCTCATCTGCCTCTCTCTCCTGTCATGAGCAGCTCAGTGCTGTGTGCTATGTATTGTGAAGGCAGACTCGCAGGATTGACAGCAGTAGTGTGAACTGGAGTGAGTCACAGCACGCTCCACATGTTTCTAACACCAGCTGTCATCACCTGATTCTGTGGCTTATATAACGCAGACTGACTGCCACCGTCCTTGGACCTCCCTCTCTCTGTATATAAATGTTTTCCATCTTCTTTGTCCATCACCCTTATGGCTTTTTATTTCCCCAGTCCCTCTTTCTCTCTCTTCGAACACTTGATTGTGTTTTATTGTGCCCCTTTACTCGTTTGCGCCCGTGCTTGTGTCTTTCAGCGCATGTCTATCTCTTGCCAGGGGTTTCATCATTCCCTCTTTCTCGTTCCATCCTGTCCAGTGCTCCCAGAATGCAATGATACGGCTCAGGAGTGATTTATTCCAGAACAGCATCTCTCAGGAGTTTCATAGTATGATGTATCTTCGGTTGTGCTAATGCTAATACTGTATTTCTTTGCCAACCATCTGAAGAAACTGGCAGAAATGCATCCATTCCACGTGTCTTCAAACAGGTTTTTAACCATGTGTTATAGACCCTTCATGTTACAATAGGAAATACTTACCGTAACAAGTGCTTATTAGATCATTGGGTTTTAAAAAGGATGAACTGTAGATTTTCATCTGATAACTGTAGTCTAGTGAGACTTCTGTGAATATCTTGTTGGGTAACCATGTGTCTGTTGTATTGGCAGATACGGTGTCAGGCAAACTGCAGAACAACAACGTCTACACCATCGCCAAGAGGAACGTCGAAGGCCAGGACATGCTGTATCAGTCGCTCAAACTTACCAATGGGATCTGGATCCTCGCCGAACTCCGCATACAACCTGGCAATCCCAATTACACGGTAATCACTCACAGCGCAAACATTCACCAATTGTGTATTCGAACAAAGTCCTCGTCGAGGAACGCATGCCAATTTGACGCGAAAGAGCAAAACAAATCGTGTCCCTTGACAAGCAAAATGCTTTTGGCATAGAGCGTATTCAAGGACATCCTTCATCCCTGCGGTTGACAGAATACTATATTAACATAAAACCTGGTATATTTTTATCTCTGCTTTTTGGTGCACCAATCCACTCCAAGGTTTCAGCACGTCATTATATAATTCAGTGCTCTGGAGTTCAGGCTTTTAAAACAAGATAAATTTATGACCCTGAAAGCCGTGTTTTCTGCTTGACTTGCTTGCCTAACGTATTAAATGAACAGGAAGGTCAAGAGCAGTGTGAAGCATTCAGAAAAGGCTTGTCGCGCTACAGGTGGAGTATTGATCCCCTGATTTGTAGCTCATGGAGCCCCGGTGCCCTTTGATTCTGTCGTATCAAATAATTATTTGTGTCAGTGCTATTTGACGTTCCTGAATTATTTTTACAAACAGCGATGTGCATGACATGCACATGTGATGTTACATAAGCAAATCTCAATAAGTGGCAGCACTCTCCTCTGTGGTTTTGTATTGAGGTTTAATGAACTACACAACCAGTGTAAGGTTTTTAAGGTTTTTTAACGAATTTTCTTCTGCTCACCAAGACTTTATTTGATCCAAAATACTGAAAAAGCAGTAATATTGTGAAGTATTTTTACTATTTAAAACAACTGCTTTCTTTTTGAATATATTTTAAAATATAATTTATTCATGTGATCAAAGCTACATTTTCAGCATCATTACTCCAGTCTTTAGTGTCACATGGTCCTTCAGAAATCATTCTGCTGATGCTGGTTTGCTGTTCAAGAAACATTTTTTATTGTTATTATTATCAATATTTAAAACAGTTGAGTACATTTTTTTTCAGGATTCTTTGATGAATAGAAAGATCCAAATATCCGCATTTATCGGAAATAAAAAGCTTTTGTAACATTTATACACAAAAGCTTAAAATCAGTTCATAATAAATTATTACTTTTATTTAGCATGGATGTTTTAAACTGATCAAAAGACAATTTTATAATGTTACAAAAGATTTCTATTTCAGATCAATTCTTTCTATTCATCAACGAAACCTGAAAAAAAAATTCTACTCAGCTGTTTTCAACATAATAAATGTTTTTTGAGCAGCAATTCAGAATATTAGAACGATTTCTGAAGGAGCATGTGATGCTAAAAAATCAGCTTTGAAATCAGGAATAATTTTAAAATATATTCAAACAGAAAACATTATTTTAAATAGTAAAAATATTTCAAAATTGTACTGTTTTTGCTGTACTTTGGATCAAATAAATGCAGACTTGGTGAGCAGAAGAGACTTCTTTTAAAAACATTAAAAATCTCACTGGTCAAAAACTTTTGACTGGTAGTGCCCATCAATTCTATTTTTTTTTTTGTTTATTTCAGAGTGTGGCAAAGTGATTCAGCAGTTTATTCACTAACTAGTAATTTGTTTAACTGATTCAAAGACCTTTGAGTGAATCTGTGAAAGAACCACTTGTGATTCAGACAACACTAGTTTTGTGCAGCCAATAAGAACAACCCATTAGAAATCATTTATTGTCTTTATTAATACAGAGATATACTGATAATACTGTGGTATCCCAGTCTTTTCTCTTACATTCAGCTAATAGTGACCACAGACTTGTAGCTTGGATATAATGTAATTTTATTTTTGTGACAAGTACAGGGGATGATGATGATGATATTAAAAATAAGAGGTTTTATTTGTTAACATTAGTTAAAGGGATAGGTCACCCAAAAATGAAAATTACCTCATGATTTACTCACCCTCTAGACATTCTAGATGTATATAACTTTCTTCTTTTGGACGTATACAGCAGGAGTTTATATTAAAATGTCCTTGTTCTTCCAAGCTTTATAATGTCAGTAAATGGCTGTTGAGATTTTGAAGCAAAATAAAGTGCATCCATCCATCATAAAAAGTTCTCCACACCACACGGCTCTGGAAGGTTAATAAAGGCCTTCAGAAGTGAATCGATGCATTTATGTAAGAAAAATATGCATATTTGAAATTTTATAAACCGTAATCTCTAGCTTACGCTAACTGTCGCATGCACGTTCACGAGAGAGTGGCGTTCCAGCAGATGCCATAGGATGTAGGCGTAGCGTAAGCTCCGGTGAAAATACGCTTGTCTCGCAAGAACTAGGTTTTGTTTACAGCAAAGGAAAACCAGTGTTCTCTTGGCTTATATCAAACCCATTCACTGTCATTATAAAGCTTGGAAGAGCCAGGACATTTTAATATAACTCTTGATTGTATTTGTCAGAAAGAAAAAAGTCATATACACCTAGGATGGCTTGGAGTAAATAAAAAAATTACATTATGTTGAAACCGTTTTTTGTTTTTAGTCCCTTTAAGTGCAGGAACATATAAACATGTCATATTATATAATTCACATCAGCCTATGAGCAGCAGCGACTCTCAGTGTGAATAAACCTCTCATCAGGTATCAAATCTGGTTGCATTTTTTAAATTGAGATGCCGAGTATGGAAATAAGTGCTTATCATCCGTTCGAGGTCTGTACTTACGTGTTTTATAATTCATGTGGAGCCAAACAGCAGCGCTCGGCTCAACGCTCTGCCTGCTGAATTGAAATCTCTTTTGCTCGGTGAGGCACAGAACACAGGTTGAACACCTGCAGTGAACCTTTCCTTGGCAACAGCATGACACTGGAGATTGATAAGCTCCAGCTGCACATTTGACAGTGGTTTATAATCATATGAGTGAGGGCGAGACAAATTACAGCATCATATTCAACAGTTTTAATGCTTGTTCATCTAACACAAAGCACTTGGATAAAATTGGCTTTATGACAAGCCAGACAGAAAATCCCTCTTCAGATCTTCGCTGCTAAGCATGTAGTGATGTGTAAATGGGTGTTTGTGTAAGAGAGAGTGTGTACACAGCAGATGGCTAGTGTCTGAATCCTGAAAAATGCTGCCTTTGCAGGTAGTGAAGGCAAGGTTTGTTTCTTCTAGAACTTTTTAAGGAGTAAATATTTTATTATATTATATATATATATATATATATATAAAAATATATGCAGTTTAGTAATTGTTACAGTTAACAGTTATTATATATATAATTACTATTATTGTTATTGTTATTATTATTAAAATATAGAATTACATGTAAAATATATAAGTATATACAAATTTATATATAAAATACTACTGACAAAATGAGTCTACATCAAATTAAATTTACAAGTGTGATTTTGTATTTACATTACTTGCATTTTAGCTTTTTAAGTTTGAAATAACGTCTGTGAAAATAAAATGTCAAAATAATGAAATGTTTAATGAAACATAAAATAGCTTACTTTATTCTGACCTTTTTAAATATATAAAAGTGTTTATTATACTTTAAATGATTAAACAACTTTGGTTTGAAGGATAGTGCAAAGATTGGTAAAGATTAAATATTACAGTGAATTCATTTTTGGGGCTGCACAGTAATCCTTAAATAGAGTCTTTAAATGTCATTTAATAATTCTTGTTCTGAATATGCCTGACAGTTTGATCAGATTTTTTGGTGTGTAAACTGTTGTTACACTAAATGAGATTTATTTCTTCTGAAAGTTGAAGTGTAAGGCCTGGAAAACTGTTAAAAAAGCAATATTCCTGATGAGGTACTTGAAAAGTGCTTGAATTATTGAAAGACAGTGTATCTATCAGAATCAGAATCTATGAAATAAGTGTTTAATTTTCTCAGTAAGCACATTTTTCACGGAAAATTCACACAATTCAAAAAATGTCATACCCTTTTTACTTATTTCAGTTAATTCAGAAAACAATCAAGCTATGCAAGAAGTACTGATGCTGTCATGTAAACATGACTGAAGACGCAAAAAGAGGAACAGATGATCCAAGTCAATTGAGTCATTTACACTAGAATCACTCCGATTGATTCAAACTCATGACTTTGATCATTCATTTCAAGCGATTCACTAACAAAAAACCAGATCATTTTTTGCTTTAGATCAGAACTTCAGAACGTGGATCGCGAATCACTTGATTTAGATCGAAACTTCGGAATGGGTTTGTGAATCTTTTGCTTTAGATCAGAACTTTAAAGTGTGGAACGCGAATCATTTGATTTAGATCTGAACTTCAGAGCGGGTACACAAATCTTTTGCATTAGCAGGTTTGTGAATTTTTTTGCTTTAAATCGTAACTTCAGAGCATGGATTGTGAATCACTTGATTTAGATTGGAACTTTGGAGTGAGTTTGCAAATCTGTTGCTTTAGATCAGAACTTTAACGTGTGGAATGCGAATTGTTTGATTTAGATCAGAACTTTGTAGTGGGTTTGAGAATCATTTGTTTCAGATCATTTTGGAGTGATTTTGAGAATCTTTTTCTTTGTTTTTTCTTAAACAGTAGAAAACATCAAACCATTAAGGCAGTACAGTTATAAAAACAAAACAAAGAAAAAGGTATACATACAAATTCCAATCTCAAAAACCAATCTCAACTGACTGGCCAACAAGGCATCTGCCTTCAGTTTCAGCAGCCATTTCTGTTGGGAAGTTGGTGGTCAAATTAAGAGGCCTCTAAATAGATTAATCTGTTGATTAGCAATAGACCTTTCTTGATTATTCAGAAGGCATCTGTTCAGCCACCTCTGCCGAGCTTGATTGCCTGTGGCCCCCTGAGGCCAGGTCGGCTCAGTGCGATCAGAAACCCTACCTGATCCCAGACAATTGATTTTTAATGAGACTTCGGCTCTCAGTATTCCGACAGCAGCTGGCTCCGATCTGAACAGATGATAACTGGACTCCATCGAGCCAGCGCGGTTTAACCTAACAGCCGGTGATGGAGTGCTGTTGTCTGCCAAGAGCCGAGACCTCTGGAAACACATTCCTCAAGTAGAGGCATCCAATACAGGGCCTGCTGTATGTGGGATTATGTTCTTGGTGATCCGAGCAATCAGTTGGAGAAAAAGTCACTTAGATTTATCTTTGGTCGGTCTCAATATAGTGACATTTAAAGGGAGGCGCTCACTGACAGAAAGAGCCTAACTGACATATATGTATATAGGTAGACCCCCTCTTAGAGGATGTTTTTGTTTCGTTAGCTAAAAACAGAGAAATAAAGAAATACAATTTAGAGTCCAAAAGTCTGTGACTCACTTTCAGAATCTAATTTAAACCTGGAAATAACGTTTTAGGGTTTTGAAAAATTTAAACCAAGAAATGCTGGAAAATAAAATAAATAAGAAATATTCTGCACTGTTTCTGGACCACAAATCAAATAAGTGCATTACTGACATTCATCATGTGACTCTTTGTACAGACAGGCAGAGATTTTGGCTTCCACTGAAGCTCAAGATGTTCTTTGAATCATCTTAAAGAGATAGTTCACCCAAAAATGAATATTCTGTCATGAATTACTCACCCTCATGTCGTTCCAAACCCGTAAGACCTTCGTTCATCTTGAGAACACAAATTAAGACATTTTTGATGAAGTCCAAGAGCTTTCTGACCCTGCATAGACAGCAACACAACTACAACGTTCAAGGTAGTAAAAACATCAGTGTAACATGGTTCAGCCTTGATTTTATAAAGCTACAAGAATTATTTTTGTGCACGAACAAAAAAACAAAAATAACTTTATTTAACAATTACTTCTCTTCTTATTTTCATTTCTTTGCACACAAAAATATTTTAACGATGCGTTTACTACTTTTCTGGGCCATGAACGTGGTAGTTGCATTGCTGTCTATGCAGGGTCAGAAAGCTTTCGGATTTCATCAAAAATATCTTAATTTTCATTTTTAAGTGAACTACTGCTTTAAATAATTTTTAGCTTTGAGACAAACTTGTGGAGTTCATGCTACTGTCATTAAGATAAAAGGAGCAAATTCTGTAATTCAGACTACTCTGGTCCACTTCAGACTCAAATTAAGCTGATAATTAGTGATGAAAAATGACATATAATTTTTTACTATTCTTTTTTACTATTCTTGCCATTATAGATTATACATTCTCATGTTGTTAGTATTTCAGTCCTTGCAGTTCTGAACATCAGTGAATGTTCAGATTAACTCCACTTGACCTTAAAGGAGAAGTCCACTTACAGAACAAAGATTCACATATAATGTACTCACCCCCATTGTCATCCAAGATGTTCATGCATTTCTTTCTTCAGTCGTAACGAAATTGTGTTTTTTGAGGATAACATTTCAGGATTTTTCTCCATATAGTGGACTTCAATGGTGCCCCAAATTTGAACTTCCAAAATGTAGTTTAAATGCAGCTTTCCCAAACAATCCCAATTGCGGTTGTAAATGATCCCAGCCGAGAAAGAAGGTTTTTATCTAGCGATACGATCTGTTATTTTCATTAAAATAATACAATTGATATACTTTTTAATGCCAAACGCTCGTCTTGTCTTACTCTGCCTGAACTCTGTTTTTTTCCGGTTCATGACAGTTAGGGTATGTCGAAAAACTCCCATCTCATGTTCTCACTCAACTTCAAAATTGTCCTATATCACTGTTTTTGTTAAGGGTGTTTGATCTTCTTTGCATGTTCACTTTGCATAGACTGGGTCGGTACTTCTGCAGCGATGTAGGGTGCTTTTGAAATCATTTTTGAAGTTCAGGGAGAAAATACTGAGTTTTTTGACATATTGAGTTTTTTGAGTTTCTGAGTTTCTTCTTCCTCGGCTGGGATTGTTTACAACCACATTTGGGATCGTTTGAAGCCGCATTTAAACTAATTTTGGAAGTTCAAAATCAGGGCACCATATCAGTCCATTATATGGAGAAAAATCCTGAAATGTTTTCCTCAAAAAACATACTTTCTTTACGATTGAAAAAACAGACGTGAGCATCTTGAATGATAAGGGGGTGAATTAAATTATCTATACATTTTTGTTCTAGAAGTGGACTTCTTTAAGAATCACTAGTTTTGTATCACATATTTTTGACTCTGTGCACATTGTCTTTTAGTCTTAAAGGGAACATTGATTCTAACACTTCAGTTTTTAAATGGCTAGCATTTTACTTGTCTGTCTTCACTCAAGGCTGCTTGAAAAGGTAAAATACAGCTAAAACTCCAGTACAAGAAAAACCTCTTACAGCGTTCATAGCACGTATTATTGTGTTATTGCATATATGTAGCCCACCAATAGTGTTCATTTTGTTAGCCATTTTTAATTTACCTTTTAGTTATCATATTTAGTCAACCTGTTTAGTATCATATTGGGTGTTTTTGTTTAATCAAGTTTTAGTCGACTAAATGTCTGAGCATTTTAGTCTAGTTGTAGTCAATGAAAACTTTTCATCACATTTTTGTCATGCTGTATAATGGTTAAGTTGATTAAAAAATAGGTTTGCTCAATTATAATTGTAATAATTGTTGTCATTTGAGAAATTAGTTTTTACATTTCAGGTATTGCACTTTTACCAATAAACACAAATCATGTGGACTCAAACACTTGATCTATTTTACGTCATCTAGTGTATTGATTTATTATAGGCTATTTATTATATGAATTAAAAAATCAAAGACTTAGACATGCACTCTCTCTGTCTACTTTATAAAAAATATATGTATTTTAACAGTGACATCCCTAATATTAATTCTAACTACTCCAAATTGTAATGTTTCTCTATTGAAACAATAGTGGTTAAGTGCATTTATTCAGCAACCACAATCGCAAAACAAAATAGTCGATTGCAAAAATTAAGCAAAACCAGGCAAAAAATGTATCCTTTTAAAATAGATGCTCTGATTTGGGGATTTGAACTCTTGATATCTGGCAACCACACAAACGAAAGCTCGCATGTTAGAGCCATGTACAGCAATCCGCAATATTTTGTCTCTTTTTTGTAGTTTTTATTTTAAAATACATTTTAGTCTCGTCTTTTATCATCAACGATATTGCATGTTGATAATAATCAGTTATCGTTTATTGATCTTATTGTTGTCTCATCATCGTCTCGTTTTCAGTCACTGGGAAAAAAGCTCAACTAACATATTTCGTCATAGTTTTTGTTAGCGAAATCAGCACTACCCACCAGAGTGGTGGGTCATGACCCAAAAAGCTGCTCAGCTCAGTTCTGGTCAGAAACATGGACAACAGGGTAAAAAAAAGTGATAAATGCAAATAATAAAAAGTAAACAACCATACAATCACATATAGTTATGGTAGCAAAAAAGAAAAGAAAATGCTTCCAATATCTGTTGTTGTTGTTGGCATTACAGGCTGTATTTCCAATCAAACTCTACAATATTATGGTGCAGCGTTATGTCATTTGGTACAAAATATGTCCCAGGCATATTTTATTTGTAATATTACTAAATGTCAATGTTTGATTATGAGGACATTTTTATAAAATGAAACTTTCTCATTTGTATGACTTTGCACCCGAACATTTTTATTACAGCACTCCGCGTTTAATTTCAAGTTACTTATTGCTTTTTTCTTTCTGTTTCAGCTCTCTCTGAAATGCAGGGCTCCAGAGGTGTCTCAGTATGTGTACCAGATGTACGACGCCATTCTGAAGAATTGAACGTCTCTATCTCTGTCCTTTCCCCCCCTCCACATATATGTCTCCAGAATCCAGCTCTTCATGTTTTCTGCCATTGTTTTAAATCCATCTATAGGTACCAGTTTACTGTAAGAATCATGTTCTGTTCTGGCCAAATGTCTTGATGTTGTTGTTAAAGTGTTGAAGGGAATTTTGGAACACAGCTGCAGTGTGATTATATATTTTTTTAATTGTTTAAATGCTTTGTCAGTACTTCACCTTCACATGCCCTGTATTTGGCCATATGCAAAGAAGGAAAAAAAGTGTACGAGTTGAATCTATAAACAGCATTGAGGGAATGTAACGAAGCAAGTGTCTGGCATACAGAAACTCTTTTTTTTTTTTTTTTAATGGTAACCACTATAGTTATCTAAAATGAGACCATTTTTGGCATTACTGCGTTTGTTTCATTCTCCAATATGCTGCAATGTTGCTTCATGCAATTGTACAACGTGCCAGCTATCTCATATTAGCCTTGCATGCTTTGACCAACATGAAAACGCCACATTCCTTTTAATGTTTTGTGTAACTTGTTCATCTTAATCGCCGTATGAACGTGCAGACACTCCATCAATGTCTTACATTGTTTGATTTGCTATGAATCAACTTAATGTGATAAGACTCAAACATGTTTTCTATCGATCTTGTATAAGTGGGTCATCTGATATTCATTCCCAGACTGAATCCATCCATATGTGATATATTGTGCTTGTGAAAGTAGGTTTTGTGAGGTCTCTTTGGAGTGTTAGAAATATCTGTTCAGCATTAGTGTACCTCGCTCAGCTTTGGTTTAAAACTAATACACTAACATAGAGATGCAATAAAAAATTCATCAACTTCGACTCAGCGATACAAGGATGGATCACTTTCGGACTTTTGAGTAGAGTATGTTTCTTTCCCTGAAACCTAACTAGTCTTCATGGTGGTGCTGGTGACTAAATGTGAACTTTTTTCGTTGCCATAGTTGCTAATGTGCCTGTGAACCTGCATGTAAGCAGCGTCCAATAAACATCTGCCAGTAGAATGCTTGTGTAAGAAGGTGAAATATTAATAAGTAACCCTTAAATGTGCAAATGTGAGTTTAAATCATTTATATTGCCAGTGTGATCACAGTACATCTCAATACTGAAATGTGACATAAATTCAACAAAATGTCTGACCAAATTTCTCCAGATTTATTTTACGGATTCAAAATAAAGTCAGCATTGTTGACATCCCAAACATTCACTCTCATTATGTTTGTCACTATGTAATTCATGTGGATTTTTCAGGTTATAATAACAATAGTTATATATATAAATAGTTGAATGAGTCTTCTGAGTATACGATGTCATGTTCAGTGAGATCAGCTCTGCGCTGGAGGTGACGCAGGCGTGTCGTAATCACTCGGGTCTGCAAGAGAGCCCGAACTGAATACTGAACAGCTCTTATGGCACATGCACAGTGATGAGACTGAGGAGGGCATTCAAGGTTCATTCTTGAGATGCGCTTGAAACATTTTAAAATGGTTCGTCTACATACTTGCGCGTCATGCAGGCGTCTTTGCACTTTACACATCAAGTCTCTGTATTTTTTTTCCCAGCTACTCAAAAGGGTGAAGTGTGTAAACATGTCTTAAGACTCCTCCATTACGTTACATTTCATTGTGCTTGCTTCTAAGTGATTCTCAAGTGAAGTCCTCAGCAAACTTTCAAGGGTGCTGCAAAATGACTTAAATGGCTATTATTTTTAAAAACTCATACTGTTCATTTTATAAACTGGTTCCTATGGTCAAGGACAACCTGGAATTAAAAAACTGATTTCTGGACCTAAAATATGAAACATCAAAATAAACCTGAAGAAGTAATGAAAATTTCTTTAATATTGACTTCGATACGATACCTGATGAAAATATCACGATACTACTACTGTGAAAAAAACAGAACAACAGGAAAAGTAAAAAAAGCAGGGTATCGCAATACTTTTAAAATACTGGTATATCGTGCAACGCTAATATGTATGAATGTGATTATTGTATGCAAAAACCTTAATGGAGCCTTTGAATATTGTTTTGAACAATTGAGAGCCTCCTTATTATTTTTATGTATTTATTTTAGGGCTGTCACTAACAATTATTTTGTTAATAGTGTCGATTATTCTGACGATTAATTGAGTAATCTGATAATTACTAAAGCAAGTAATCATAGAGTTTTATTGAACAATTGTTAACATACATAATGTATTATAGATCTAATGTACATTACGCATTATATCAAATGACTGCAGAGGGCGCCAATGGCCTAAGGGGCCATTCACACAGAATGCGTTTTTCAATTCCAATGCGCTACTTTTCCATTGCTTTCCTATGTAAACGCGCTTGACGGACGTGCATGATCGTTACGCCTGCCTCTTGCGTCTTTTGCAGCGCCTCTTACATGAACGCTGTGTTAAGACGACGTATCAAGTTAAAAGAATTACACTTTGTACACGCAGCGATGCTCATCAATGTCAGTTCCAAAGCAGTGGACCAATCAGAAAAATTCGGAGGCGGGGCTAGCATTGCGAGCTTTGTTTACAGTAGCAAGTTGGCATGACAACGTTTTATTTGACGCCAACATGGCGGAGGAGGTGCTCATAGTGGCTGTGTTCAGACACCCTGAATTATATATCTTTTCTTCAAACGATTATCACATAATGTTATTGTTCCTTATAAAAATATCCCAGAAATATCTCTGTCACTGAATATTGTTGTTATTGCATCACGTCTCAAAAGCGCATCTCGACACCCTCACGTTTTACGCTGTGCTTTTTTTTTTTTAAAGCCATTACTGAGTGCTGTGTCTTGCATTTTTAGACTGTGAATGGCCCCTAGCGATTGTTTTTACACTTTACTGCTACAATCTAATCCATGTTTAATATTGACTCAACAACATTTAATTCAAATGTCCACTTAATCTTTAATATGTGGCCATTTCTTTATGATAGAAAAGCTACAGCCACTGTAATTTCTAGATTATGTGGACATCAAAACATGTAAACTCAGAGCGAAGGTTTAAACTGTTATTTTGATATCGCGATTAATGCGCCATCAATCGGCCATATTGGCGGCACTGAACATGAACAAAGCCACTGAACCGGAAAGACACTCATATATTTTGCTAGTTATTGCTGCTGAAAATGGTCTATTATTGTCGCGTTTTGGGCTGTACCAATCGGTCGGACTGGAAAAAACATTTGGAGTGCTATAGACTGTCAAAAGTTATAACAAATCAAGAAGTGCAAAAAACTGAGGAACTAAAGGCATTTGTGGTTGGCCAATCTGAACCAGGATTTCCAGGATGGCAAGAATCTTGACAACATTCATGTTTGTTCTTATAATTTTCAGGCAGGTAGGTGAAATATTAGGCTAATATCTTCTAATATACTGTTCATAGAGGTTCTCAGAGACTTTTCTTGAGTAAAAAATCTTAAAAAATGAAATACATGTATTACATGTATGTCTTTTCTTCTCCATCGTTTTTTCTCACCATGCTGACCCAACGAGCATTTCTCTGTCCTATGGTCATGCCTTAACTTTGCAAATTCTAGTATTGCATTAGTATTGCATCCTTCTCTTGGGCATTTAATAATTTTTGACTTTTCAGTCTGGGTTAAATCTCTTTTTTTATTTATAAGTAAAAGGCAATGTGCCTAATAATTATGCACACCTGAATATAAGGAGTTTTTCACCTCCAGCCTTCATGGACAATTATATATCATGTATAAATGATTAAAATTAATAGTAGTTATTAAGATTGATGTGGTTTGGAATTGGTAAAATGTGCTTGGAAAAAAAAAATATGACCGGAATTTCAACGTGCCTAATAATTATGCATGCAGTGTAGTTTGTCAAAATATTGCATTTCCATGGTTTAAACAGCTTAAATTAGCAGAACAGTGTATTCAGTAGTATGTTAACCGTGCTATCCATGCTATTGTTCACATCCGAGTATCACTGATATGGCCGCACATCCGGGTAACTAACCAAATCGTGACACAAGTATATTATTACGCTTGTAGATGGTGGCAAATTTAACCTAATTTGTATTATAGGTGAATCACTGCATTATTCACTCAAATGATTCTTTAAAAAATACTGATTCATAAAGGAGCAAAACAAAGCAACTAGCTGTTTCCAAATGATTGTTCAGTTAGAGTAGGCACTGTCAGGGTTCATATTTAACATAAATGATCCAGAGAGCATTATTTTCAGCTTTATATTTGTTATATAGTAGTCATCTTTAAGTATTTTTATTTTCTCAGGTTTTTTTCATTGAAGTGACAACATACAGAGTCCCTAAAAACAACAACAACAACAAAAAAAAGACTTTCACATGCACACAAGAAACTTTTTGGTGCCCTCGTGAAACTATTCAACATGCGCATGGGAATTTTTTGCATCATTATGCAATTTCTAGTTTTATATAACCTATTTCCATTATGCATTATTATGAATAAAAGAAACATGGACGTACATGAATGAACAGAGATCTACATGCTTAAAATTTGGCTTTTCTTATTGTATGACCTCTAATATCAAGGCATAATGTCCAATTTAACACATCTGTGGCAGCGCAGAAACCATGACAAAAAATGGGCTGATGGCATAAAATTTGCCAAGCTCGAGGGTCTATAAATAGACTGGTACTGTAAAAAGTGTTTAAAATTTGGCTTTCATTAGGGCAGTATGCAATATTTCAAGGCCTTAGGTCTCTTCAACGCATACTTTGTGAAGGCCAAGAAACCACACCACGAAATGGGCTGATGGCACAATAGGTTTGTTCTATATGCTAAATTTAATGGTTTCTCGTGTGCACATAAAAGTCTGTGTATTTTTTATTTTTGCAAAGATCCTTTGTGATGTGGTGCTAAGAATACTGTGAGAACAAACCTAAAATGCTTATAACCTGCATAATCAGAAAGTGCATATTTGACAATCACTAAAGAATCACTAAACAGCTGCTATGAAACCTCACTTCTTGTACAATAAATTTATTTTCATTAAATTCTTACTTTTCTATTATAAAAAACTAAATGGGGCAAAAGTCTGGAAACTCAAATATTTTTCCATACTCTGCTTTCTTTTTTCCATACTTTTCCAGACCTGGAAAATACTTAAATCAAATTCCATACTTTTCCATATTTTTCCAAACCCCGTTGGAACCCTGTGTATTTGACAATGAAGTCAAAATCTTGGTGGAAATAGTAGCTTATCCCAGTATTTTTCACCTACTGAATACTGTGAACTTTGGACATACTTATCATTTTAAAGGAGAAGTTCACTTTCCAAATAAAAAAATCCTGATATTTATTCACCCCCTTTCTTTCTTTCTTCAGTCGAGAAAAAAATATTATTTTTTTAAGGAAAACATTCCAGGATTTTTCTCCATAGTGGACTTCAATGGTGGCCAATAGGTTGAAGATCCAAATTTCAGTTTCAATGCAGCTTCAAAGGGCTCTATACAATCCAAGCTGAGCAGCAGGGTCATTTTCTTATAAAAAAAAAAAGTATATATTTTTTAACCTCAAATGCTCGTCTTGCACCAGCCCAACCTTGTGCGTTACATAATAATGTTGGAAAGGTTACACGTGACGTAGGCTGAAGTACCGACCTAGTGTTTACCAAGCAAATGTGCAAAGAAAGTCAAATGCCATTTACAAAAAAAGGTAAAACAATGTCAGATGATTTTCAAGTTGGAGAAGAAAATGAGATCTAAGTACACAGACGAAGAACAAACCACATGTGACCTTTGCAACGTGATTACGTAATTTGTGAAGTCGTGGACGCGCATCGCAGAGCTATTGTAAGATGAGAATTTGTGGTTTAAATGAATGTAAATGTAACATTTTTTAAAGGAAATTACAAATCATTTTGCTAGATAAGACACTTATTCCTCGGCTGGGATCGTGTAGAGCCTTTTGAAGCTGCATTGAAACTGCAGTTTGGACCTTCAACCCCTTGGCCACCATTAAAATGGAAAATTCCTGGAATGTTTTCCTTAAAAGACCTTAATTTCTTTGCAACTGAAGAAAGAAACACATGAACTTCTCCTTTAAGTACTGCTTTTTGCATATTATGTAGAGAAACAGGGCATATTCAGATACTCCCTGCTAAAAAAAAAACAATAGAAACCATCACAGAATTTGTAATGGTTTTACTAGTTACAATGTGAATTGTACTGATGTTAATGGAAACTGCAATGGCCCCTCTGGGTCTCTGCTGGTAATTTGTCGCTTTATATTGGTAGCTTGTTAAAACCACTAAATCCTAATGGAGTATGTCCCAAAACACACTGCAGGAAATCATTTTTGAATGGTTCTAATGGTTAGCAGATGATGGTTTGTTTGTAGTGGATTAGATTAGATTTTATGTGATGGTTTTTACTGTGTTTTTTTTCACCAGGACATAGAAATCATCACAGAAATTCTAATGGTTCCACTACAGAAAAGCATTACTAACCATCAACTATTAACCATTAACACCATTCAAAAATGAGTAAGTCATAGAAACAATCACACAACCAAGTAATTCAAAACACTGATTCATCTGTGTCTACATAACTTACTCAGTATTAACCTTTTGTTTATTGAGTTGTTGTGGATTCAGTCCACAGAAGTTCTGTTTAAACTTAACTAAATATAATCGCCACCTGTATTTATAGTTTTTTCATGCTTTGTACAAATTCAGGAGCCCCTACAGACCTTTTAACAGTTCATCATTCTTTCCTTTGAGGTATTTAAAAAGTATTTATTCTAAAAAGAAGAAATGACATCAGATAATGGAAGTCATTAACTGAGTAAATGGGATTAATTATTAGCCATAACCCTGCTCTCTTTAGGCTACTGAGCTGGAGTCCTGTCACACCTGAATACATACAGCCACTGACTGTATGAGTGACGTGAAGCGAACAGGTAACAACCACGTGGTTACTTAGCAACAGAAGGAAAGATTAGGTTGCTAAGAGACAGTCGCGGTACTCACAGACGGTTGATTCAGAGTGTATTCATTTTGAGATATTAATGACAATAGGCAATCACGACAGAGTCACTTAGATAAACAGAAGCTGTTGTGAGGGGTGATGATTCTGTGAAACAGGTATCCATAGATTTTAAGGTAATAAGTGGTATGTTCACGTGCAGCACGTCAGTGGTGAGTTTTCTTACACATGCTCTTCATTCGCGTGCTGGTATTTACTCCCCGGTATTTACCGCTCATGACGCGCAGCGTGTTTACGCAAGGAGACAGATCATGCTGTTGACAACTATGGCAAGCCGTTTGAACATTAAATCCTTAAAACTAACTAGTACGGTAAGACGAAAAAGAAAACAGAGAGAGAGAGATATTACATTTCTGGCTTGATCATATATTTCACTACATGTCGTCTTAACAAAATATAAACCGTTTAATCGAACGCAAGCGCCTGGCCTGAAGTTAACTTCCGGTCTGTGTCCGAACCGGATATATTTCCCGGGGAAGTGCTGGCATTGTGGGAAAGACGAGGGGAGACGGCAAGCATGGATCACCGCTGTGCAAAGAGAGGCAAGACATAGGTTTAACTTGCTAACTAATGTAACTTAATTGTTACTTGGTATATATTTTGCTTGTTATTAGAAAGAATCTACTCTAGATGGACTCCGCTATTTGAGTTTGGGCCACATTAGCGCGTATGTGCAGTAAGGTTTGTTTATGTTGTTGCCTATAGGCCTATACTGTATATATTAAACATTTTAATAGTGGATTTGTTTTGCATGTTGATGCTAAAATGTAATTATTGTATTATTTTATAATGCATATATAAATTATTACACTCATTAGATGTATATTTCAAACATGTTCTTTACTCATCATAACCTTGACTTTAACTTATATTCATTCTCTTTATTCATAATTTACACTGTGTCTACACCGGACGCAAGCGGCGCAGCGTGATGCAACAAAATACAACAGAACCTATTATAATCAGTGATGGTGTCTACACTGCTATATGGCGTGGCACGACAATTCTCCAACAGTAAATCTGTCACATCTGGTGTAGGCACGGTTAGTTAAGAGGAGTCATTCAGTCCGAATTTATAGTCTACTACTATCATATCATGCTTTAATACTAGAATCACAGAATCACACTGAGATCATCTATAATTTTTTGCACAAAAACATATGTGGAAAAATTTTTTTCAATCCTAATTCTAACCTTCTGTCTAAAACGACCTGTTTTAAGGGGCGTGTCCTTTAAGGTTTCTCAGTCGTAAGCCACTGTTATGATTGGCTAACGTCATTGAATAGGAAACAGTATGATCGTTTCCTCGCTATTGCATGTGAGTGTTTTAACAACATGATAAAAAAAAAGTATTTTTCAGGCTAAGCATTATGAAATAATTTACTTACCGTTTGTGATGCAGCTGCAGTCAGATCTAGTACCGCTTCATCTTTCAACAAATGTTTCTTTGTGAACTCTCCATGACACTGTGACTGAGGAAGAAAGCAAACACACATCTGTTTACTGTAGACAAGATAGCGGCAGTGATACTAATTTTTATTTGCTTTTGACACGACGCGGCACTTGTATTCAGCGTAAACAAGTTTCAAGCCGTTAAAGGGATAGTTCACCCAAAAATGAAAATGTAATGTTTCTCTGCTTACCCCCAGGGCATCCAAGATGTAGGTGACTTTGTTTCTTTAGTAGAACACAAATGAAGATTTTTAACTCAAAGCGTTGCAGTCTGTCAGTCATATAATGACAGTCAATGGCTACCAAATCTTTGAGAGTAAAAAAAACATACACAAACAAACCCAAATTAAACCCTGTGACTCGTGATGATACACTGATGTCCTAAGACACAAAATGATTGGTTTGTGTGAGAAACTGAACAGTATTTATATCATTTTTTACCTCTGATTCACCGCTATGTCCTACTGTCCTGAGCGTTTGCTCAGTATCTGGCGCGTGACGTGTACACGCTCTGGCATAGTAGTATATGCAAACACCGGAAGCGAATTCAGCGCTTATACGCCATTCATTGTTTACACTTTGCACAGAGATTGCTTCT
This sequence comes from Labeo rohita, assembly GCF_022985175.1. NCBI lineage: Eukaryota > Metazoa > Chordata > Actinopteri > Cypriniformes > Cyprinidae > Labeo > Labeo rohita. Next base: position 11,959,356 of record NC_066873.1, read on the forward strand.
GCTGTTTGCGTATACTATGCCAAAGCGCGTACATGTCACTCGCCAGATGCAGTAGGACAGTAGGACATAGCGGTGAATCAGAAAATTATATAAATTATATAAAAAAATTATCTAAATACTGTTTAGTTTCTCGCACAAACTGATCGTTTCGTGTCTTAGGACATCAGTGTATCGTCACGAGTCACAGGGTTTAATTTGGTTTTGTTTGTGTATGTTTTTTTTTTCACTCTCAAAAATTTGGTAGCCATTGACTGCCATTATATGACTGACGGACTGCAACGGTTTGAGTTAAAAATCTTCGTTTGTGTTCTACTGAAGAAACAAAGTCACCTACATCTTGGATGCCCTGGGGGTCAGCAGATAAACATCAAATTTTCATTTCTGGGTGAACTATCCCTTTAAGTGACTGAACACCAGTGGGCAGGGTCTGTGGTGAGAAGATCTGGAGGCAGCATTTATGCAAATGTTTGTGCCTGGGTGACTATACCTTGCAGCTCAGATCCAAATAAGCCATTTTTGGAGCTTGATTAAATAAATGCTTTGTTTATAATGAGGAGGACGTCTTAAGCTATGAAAATTGCAGGATGTTTTAATGATACCAAAACCTCTTATATACCAAAAAATCAAGCAAATTTTATTTCTTATGTCATGACCCCTTTAACCAGCAACTAGGCAGTATGTGAGGGTATACATCCTTTATACTGTCAATGACACAGAAGGATTGTATTTAATTCCTTTAATCTATATATGTTTTCTACTCTTTTCTAATTTAGGATCAATAAATAACTGTATCTTATGCCTATAATCTAAACTTTTCTCATAAAAATATTCACAAATAAAAAATAACCAACATAAAAGATACACAGAATCTATTTTAAGGAATAAATATCAACGGGGCTTGCCATAGACAAAGCGGAGCTCTCAGCCTTTTTTTCAAATTCAATTAACCTGTGACGCTGACCCGCCTCTGTGCGAGGGTTCGGCGCGGTCCAGCGCTCTGATTTCACGCGCAAGCGTTGATTTATCTGTCTGTTAACACGGTCGAACATGCGCGCGCCGTGCTGTGCGCGAGGTCTACATGACGTGAAAGAGCAGGATATTCCTCCAGGACACTTTGAGGGTTACTTCTGCACCTGAATGCGACCAGAGAGTGAGAACTCGACGAGAAAGATCGCGCAGGTGTTCAGCAGCCCGAACCTCACGAAGAATGCAACTTCTCACCTGCGCATAAGGTAAGTCACCGGAGCCTTTGCTGGTGTGCCCGCGATTCGCCTGAACCGACAGTAGCGCGCTTCAAATGTAAAAAGCTTTATGGGAATGACAGCTAAACTGTCATGCGTTTTGGATATGTATGTATATAATAAGGGTGGGGCGTTTAGAAAGGTATTCAGCGCTTATATATAGAAGTAAATGAAGAAGTACATGACAAGTGCGTCTTTATTCTATTGGATGCAGAGAGTACGTTACATAAGTACTGTGTCTGTTATTACTGAATCACGCTATAGATTGAAACTGAGAAGATTCATAGTAAACTATAGAATTAGCATCATTCTTCCTGCCCACTGCCTGCAGTAGTTCTATAAGAATAGCTCACACACATAGAGGTGCGATTGCCTATGTGTGGCAATTTCTATTAATACCTTGCTCCATTTAAATCATCCTAACCCACTTTAAGTGCTATATATCATGAGAACATTGTGATATACCATCAAATTAACAGACTATGATATATAAACGCAATAGATGCTCAGATTACTATAAAAATGTAGACATATTGTCAAATATTTGTGCTCAGGTGAAACTGATTTACCAGATCTTGTGAATTTTTATTTTAATGTAGCAATTTTTTTTTAATTATTTGACTTTTTCTTATTTATAATTATTAATATAGTGGCAATTAAATGTTTCTTTTTGTATTTTATCTCTATATTATATTATGTTTCTATTTTATTATTTACTTTCTGATACAGTACTCAGATGAGTTATTTTCTTCTGCTTATATCTAAAATTTAACTTGTTTATAATTATTAAAACTCTATACAGTTATTGAACTGAACTGAACCAACACTGCACTGACTTCAGTTGAATAATGACACTATTGACACTATTGTAGAGCTGCTTTACAGCAGAACTTGGATTTGTCTTGTATTTGATGAATTTCCTACAATTTCCTTTTAATTCACTGCATGTGACCCTGGACCACAAAACCAGTCATTGAAAATGAGATGTATACGTCATCTGAAAGCTGAATAAATAAGCTTTTAGCTGTTAGAAAAGGACAATATTTGGCTGAGATATTGAAAATCTGAAATCTGAGGGCAAAATATTGAGAAAATCACATTTAAAGTTGTCCAGATGCAGTTCTTAGCAATGCATATTACTAATCGAATATTAGGTTTGAATATATTTACAGCAGGAAATGTACAAAATATCTTCATGGAACTTTCATGGCTCTTTACATAATATCCTAATGATTTTTGGCATAAAAGAAAAGTCGATAAATTTGCCCCTTACAGTGTATTTTTGGCTATTGCTGCAAATATTCCTATGCTACTTATGACTGGTTTTGTGGTTCAGGGTCACATAAGTAAAGGTGATTTGACTTAATATGAAGTGACTTTTTAATTTATCCTCATCTCTCTCCTGTTTCACTTTTCTCTTTCTTAGAGGCTGCTGGCCTATGAATGGGACTGTGTTGTGGCCAACACTGCTTTCTGTGCTTCAGTCAGGACTATGTGCTGCCCATGTGCCACTCTGAATGCACTGGCCAGCTGTTTGCGAGAGCAGGGAGGGTGGGGCGGCCCACCGGGGGCGAGGCGGAAACAGGGCGATGCCCTCTCCGTTCCGGATCGCGGTGCTGGGAGCTCAGGGGGTGGGCAAGACGGCCATTGTGCAGCGCTTTCTTCACGATGACTACAGTGAGGTGGCGGTGTCCAGTAAGACCCGGCGGGTGCATCTTTCTGCCGCAGTGCTCAATGGTCATGTGCATGACCTTCAGATCACAGATTATCCAGCCATCAGCAGCTTTCCTGTCAGCTCTTTGCAGGTACAGTAAGCAACATATCACAACACTGGACGGAGTCACATAATATGACTTTGACCTGACCCTGTTTGGGGGCAAGGTTTTTCATATTTAAGGTTTCCAAATGAACCCACCCATAGGGAAAGGAAATCGCTAATGAGATCTCTACGGAGAAAAGACCCTGAACAAATGACCCTGTGTGTCTCTAGACTTGTGGAAATCTGTAAATGGTAACGTAATTGTTACTGGTGGGATCTGTTTCTGATCTGGGCTAATTCATGACTAATTCATTCTTTTGTTTAGTTAATTTAAATCATTGCCATGGATTTTTTCCTCTACATGTCATATGGGGCTCTGTGCATTTTGAGAACAGTGTGTGCAAAGATCTAAATTTCACATGAGATTCTTCGAAAATCAAACCATCTGTCTTATATGTATACACACTGCTGTTCAAAAGTTTGGAATCAGTAAGATATTTAATGTTTTTTAAAGAAGACTTTTCTGCTCATCAAGGCTGCATTCATTTAATTAAAAATACAGTAATATTATGAAATATTAATACAATTTAAAATAGTGTTTTTTTATTGAAAGCTGACTTTTCATTATCATTACTCCAGTCTTCAGTGTCACATGATCCTTCAGAAATCATTCTAATATGCTGATTTATTATCAGTACTGGAGATGTGCTGCTTAATATTTTTTTTGGAACCTGTGATACTTTTTTCAGGATTCTTTCATGAATAAAACATTAAAAAAGAACAGGATTTATTTGAAATGGAAATCTTTTTTAACATAATGCACTACCGTTCAAGGTTTGGGTCAGTACATTTTTTCTTACTTTCATTCTTTGAAAGAAATTAATACTTTTATTCAGCAAGGATGTGTTATATTGATAAAAAGTGACAGTATAGACTTATATTGTTAGAAAAGATTTCTATTTTGAATAAATGTTTTTTTGTAACTTTTTATTCATCAAAGAATCCTGAAAAAAGAATCACAGGTTCCAAAAAAAAAAAAAAAACATGAAGCAGCACAACTGTTTCCAACATTGATAATAAATCAGCATGTTAGAATGATTTCTGAGGGATCGTTTGACAATGAAAACTGGAATAATGATGCTAAAAATTAAACTTTGCATCACAGAAATAAATTATATTTTAAAGTATATTAAAATAGAAAATTAATAAATTGCAATAGTATATAATAGCATAATATTACTTTCTGTATTTTTGATCAAATAAATTGAACTTTGATGAGTAGAAGACATTTCTTTTAAAAGATTAAAAATCTTACTGATTCCAAAAGTTTGAATGGCAGTTTGTATGCCCTCCAAAAAGTTTGGAAACGCCCTAGAAAAGTGGGGTTTTGGACAATATTGGCATGAATCCTTCTTAATTTGTGATAATTTTGCACTGATGAGGGACAACACAAACTACAAAAACATGTTTTATTATATAAACAGTATATACATAGAAAAAACTGAAATGTTCGATTCATCAAAATATCCACCATTAGCAGCTATTACAGCTCTGCATAATCTGGGCCTAAATTCATTGTATTCTATGAATATAATTGGCGATTAATTGTTGAAGCTATTAAGTTGTGCTGACCAGTTTAAACCAGTAACCAGGCATCACAGCTGGCAAAGGGGCATGTCTGACTTTGACATTATTATGTAATCAAAATGAAAATTATTAATGCTGGTCTTCAATGATAATGTCAAGTTACTTTAATGTATTTGCACCAAAAAATGATAAGGATTTATGCTGATATCGTCCAAAACCACACTTTGCCAGGGGTGTTTCCAAACTTTTGGAGGGCAGTGTATAGTGCGAGTGTGTATGTCTCAGTAGTTGTATCATTTATGTCTATTTTTAATGTGAAGAGACAAATTTGATAGATACGTTTGTTTTATTTTTGATTTAAAACAACTCTCCAGTCTCTCTAAATATAAAATGTAAAAATTTCCTCTAAGCATAGAAACTATAGAGGCAGATACAGCATACATTTTTATTTAGATAACAGATACATTTTTATTTTTTGAAATCTCAGTAAGAACAATTTAATTTAAATGTGACATTCTATAGAATTCCGTAATGTTTGTAACTAGTCCTACCTTGGTAACTGTTGCTGACATACTTATTCAGCAAGCTTCGTAATGTGAGTGTGTGAAAGTCGCTTGTGTTTGTATTCATTTACAGTAGGTATTGATTCAGATAACAATAGAGGGAATAACATTCACCGTTCAAAAAAGCATGTTGTAGAAACAGTTCTGCTCACACATTTTTTTATGGATGTGTATCTCTATCAAATAGATGACTGTAATATGCGTGCCTTGATTCTGATATCAAAGCATGCATTTCTTGAACATTTTTATCATGTAAACTCTGTTTGATTTTTTTTTTAAACAGATAAACAAATGTTAATTTTATAAAAATTGCGTAGTTCATGCAAAAAGTCCTATGAGATATTCAGACCTAGCAACAGTGTTAGAGGATGGAAGAGCTTTGTAAGGGCCAATTAAGCAGAATATTTGCAGTGTTTTGATACGGGCTCGTTAAGTTTATGCTTACTGAGAGCTTTAGTATTGTAGAATGGTTTATAATGAACCAGTAGCTTGAGAGCACATGGCTCTGTGCTACAGCTGTGATTTCAGACAGCTTGAAAGAATAAAAGAGCCACTTGAGCAGCGAGGCCTTTTGTCTCACTTCACTTTTCTTTCTCAGTGGTGTCATAATGATTCAGTGCTTTAATTAGTGACAATGGGAAGAGAGGATTCTTTCCTAACTTTACATTTATAATTTTATTCTCAACTGGAGTTTCCTGTCAGAGAGCTAGCGGTTAGCTTGGCCTATCATTATCCAAATGATTTAGACAACTGTTTTTCGTGCTTCAATTCATGTATTTCTCCTCAGATCATGTCCATTATATATCCACAATAGCAGATTTGATCTGAAAACGCTATGTTTCTACTAAAACATATCATTTGTTTGGAAAATTGCTGAATGTGCCATCAGCGTGCCCTCTATCTGTCTCCGCATGGCCGATATACATAAATAGATGGGGAAAATAAGCGTGCTCATCTTTCCTGATTTTGCATGTGTTACTTGTTTTACACTTCTCTCTCTGCGAGTTATAACTTATTCTCCAAAGCAAATCAGTTGTAAACTAGCACATAATAATCGGTTCGGGTTTCAAGGTTCTGAATGAATCATCTGAACATGAGTAATATGAACCTCATAATGTCATGAATGCTTAGTGTTATTAGCTGAACACCTGTATTAACCCTGCAAAAGCGTATTCTATTTTTTTAATGGAGCAGTTTATTTAAGCTCTAGAGACCATGTTTTTAGCAAAATTATATGAATATGTTGTTAATTATCATATCTGATACATCAGGCTTTTTTATTTGATATAGTTTGATATAGGAGCTAGTGATGGGAAGTTCGGATCATTTTACCGACTCTGATCTTTGAGTCTCGTTCAGCAAAATGAATGAATCTTTTTTCGAGTCATTTCGTTCATTTTAGCAAAATATAATAAAAAAAGTTATGTGTTACTTCCCTAACACATCTACTGCTTACACAAACCAAAAGTGTTGATCACACTACAAACAAGACAAAACTATAATGCTGTAAGAAACAGAAAAGATTAATTCATTGTTTACCTGGGTCTTAACCAATGCAGTGTGAGCCGTAAAAAGAATTGATTAGTTCATCTCTCGAGTCTTCTGGTTCGAGTCGTTCGTTCATCACGTGACAGCCCCATAAGATGAACGAACGACTGCAAAAACCCGAAGGCTCGAAACAGGTGAACTAGTTCCAGTACAGAACCTAATAGAATGTTGCGCATACGCGACTGAACGAGTCACTCCTCGAGACGACTTGTTCTTCGCGAGTCACATTAAAGATTTGTTCAAAATGAACGATTCGTTCAAGAACGGAGCATGCAGAGCTCATACTTGAGAAGGAAAAAAGTTTTATTTAGAGGCCCAAACTGAGCAGAAATACACAATTCGGTGCAGATGCTAACATTTACATGAAATTGTAATGTAATTTCATTGTAATGTAAAATAATTAATCATTTAGTAAATTTAGTAAATATCAGAACATCATAGCAAACCACTTACATAAAATGGATCTAAATTTTAGTAAAATGTCTTAGTAAGATTATATTGAGAGATTAAACATTCCTTACACAAGCCAGGTGTATCATATTTGATACTCAAATTTCAACATTAAACTTATTCTTACATTTACTTTATAAAAATCCAATTTCACAGCATAAAGACACGTTAACAACAACCTGTTTTTTTACAGTTATGCCAAATGTTCTCTTACTTGTTAAAAAGTAAAAACTATCGATAAGACGAAGACATAGTAGATTGTGTTTAACAGGGTTTTCAGCAAAGTTTTGATCATGTTGTTTAGGGGTGGGCAATATGACCAAAATCTTATATCACAAGCGATAGAGTAATTTTATTTCAAGGTAACAATATATATCAAAGTATAGTTATTTTGCAATAAATAAGGTCTTAAAATCAAAATTTTTGATACCATAGAAATTTCATAGTTGTTGTCACCAGTGTCAATATCACAAAAAACTAAGACTAGCCTAAATTAAAATAAAAGAAAACTCAAGCTCACTGGAGACAAGTAAATAGTCAGTGATTAAATAAGAAAAACTAATTGCAAACTAATTACAAGCAATAAGACAAAGCAGAACAGCAGAACAAATAAATAAGAAATGCTACATATGTTGTATAAAGTAATCAAATGTATAAAAACACTGCATATTCTTCACTGTGTAAACTAAATATGTAATGTACACCCTAAAAAAATGTGCTTTTCACTGCGCCCAAAGTGTATGATTGCAGAAAAATGTACGTGTTTGTACTAAACAATTATGGAGCAACAGATTTTGTATGAAAATAAATCATACAAGTCGTTCATTTTGTTTAAAAATCTTATAAATGTGTGAGGTGGGAAGGGGGCCTTTTACCCATGGGGTAAAAGGCTCACCGGAGTGGGGTAAAAGGCACACAGTATTGATACAAATACTTTAGTACAGCAATGTCACGTGAGCTTGTAACTGCAATAGAGACAGTAGTCCAAAATCTCTACTGGTTGACAAATTTCTATCGGGTAATCTTCTCTACCGGTATATCGCCCACCCCTAAGATATTTAGAGAACTTAGAAATTTGTGTATGAAATATGATACAGTAGGCTGAGATTAACTGAACTGATCAGGATCTTGTGTTGCTCTGTATCTGTGCAGGAATGGTCAGATGTTTGCTGTCGAGGCATTCGGAGCGCTCATGTCTACATTCTGGTTTATGACATCTGCTGTTTCGACAGCTTTGAGTATGTCAAGACCATGCGGCAGCAGATCTTAGAGACCAGGTACGTGATTGGAATATAAGCCTCTTTTTATTAGCCTACTTCACACCTTTACACCTTTCTCTCTTCCTATTGTGCATTATCTCTCTGTTTGTGTCTATTCCCTGTTTTTTCTGTGCTGCTTTATCATGTTTCCCAAATCTTCTTTTCTTCTTCTACAATGTTTGATGGTTGCTGTAATTACACTTAAAAGACGAGACCCTTCTGTAATCATGGGCTGCCATCACAGTGGGTCATTTCTTTATCATTTGGATCTAAATCAACAGAAATGCCTTCCCTTCTCCTCTGCTGATTGCAAAGGGCATGTAATGTCATCATCAAAAGCCAATTCAAAAGCCTCAGAGATTTTTTGCTTTGTACCCGAGCAGATTTGATGATGATGATGCCTAATTGTGACTGTTTTGGCTGCGTACTAATGCATGTTTGAAATCTCTTTGATATCATTCACTGTTTGACTTGATATCCATATGTCAACACTTTTGGCAAGGTGCCGCTTGAATTCATTATCACATTATTGTGTGAACAAACACCTTTTTTTCTTGCTCTGATTAAATGAGTTGGCGTTTTATAATCAATACCATACATATCTGAGCATCTCTTGCACTTGACATGTGAGACTAATTTTTTTAAAGTGTCTTCTACCATACAAGACCAAATAGTGTGTCTGTAAAACTAATAAATTAGCTTTTAATGCAATAAATCATCTTTATTTAGTTAAAATATATAAAACATCATTAAAACAAGATAAATGTACTTTGAATTATAATAAATTGTTTATATTGGCACTAATTGTAAACTATTATTGCACAGCTCTTTTTGTAAAATGAGATATAGAGTTGAGGTCAAAAGTTTACATACACCTTGCAGAATCTGCAAAATGTTAATTATTGTACCAAAATAAGAGGGATCATACAGAATGCATGTTATTTTTTATTTAGTACTGACCTTAAGAAGATATTTCACATAAAAGACATTTACACATAGTCCACAAGAGAAAATAATAGTTACATTTATAAAAATGACCCTGTTCAAAAGTTTATAAACACTTGATTCTTAAAGGAGAAGTCCACTTCCAGAACAACAATTTACAAATAATTTACTCACCCCCTTGTCATCCAAGATGTTCATGTCTTTCTTTCTTCAGTCGTAAAGAAATTATGTTTTTTTGAGGAAAACATTTCAGCATTTTTCTACATATAGTGGACTGCTGTGATGCCCCGAGTTTGCACTTCCAAAATGCAGTTTAAATGCAGCTTCAAACGATCCCAAATGCAGTTGTAAACTAATCCCAGCCGAGTCTTATTTAGCATAACGATCAGTTATTTTAATAAAAACAATACAATTTATATACTTTTTAATGTCAAACGCTCGTCTTGTCTTACTCTGCCTGGACTGTTTTTGTTCCGGTTCATGACAGGTATGTCAAAAAACTCCCATCTCATGTTCTCCCTCAACATCAAAATCGCCCTGTATCGCTGTTTTACCTTTTTTTTAAGAGTGTTTGATCTTCTTTGCATGTTCACTTTGCAAACACTGTGTCGGTACTTCTGCAGCGATGTAGGGTGATTATGAAATGATTTTTGAAGTTGAAGGAGAAAATACGATTGGAGTTTTTCGACATACCCTAACTGTCTTGAGCCAGAATACACAAAATTCATGGAAAAAAAGGCAAGACAAGCATTTGAGATTAAAAAGTATTTAAATTGTATTTTTTTAAATGAAAATAATTGATCGTTTTGCTAGATAAGACCCTTCTTCCTCTGCTGGGATTGTTTACAAACGCATTTGGGATCGTGTGAAGCCACATTTAAACTGCATTTTGGAAGTTCAAACTCGGGGCACCATACCAGTCCATTATATGGAAAAAATGCTGAAATGTTTTCCTCAAAAAACATCATTTCTTTACAACTGAAAAAAAGAAAGACATGAATATCTTGGATAACAAGGGGATGAGTACATTATGTGTAAATCTTTGTTTTGGAAGTGGACTTCTCCTTTAATACTGTTTTGTTACCTGAATGATCCACAGCTGTGTTTTTTTGTTTAGTGGTAGTTGTTCATGAGTCCCTTGTTTGTCCTGAACAGTTAAACTGCCCACTGTTCTTCAGAAAAATCCTTCAGGTCCCATAAATTCTTTGGTTTTTCAGCATTTTTGTGTATTTGAACCCTGACTGTATGATTTTGAGGGTGAAAACTTTTGGAATTTGAAGATCAGGGCAAATTTCACTTATTTTGTCTTCTGGGAAACATGTAAGTATCTTCTGTAGCTTCTGAAGGGCAGTACTAAATTAAAATATATGATATTTAGGCAAATAAAGAAAAATGTACACATCTTCATTCTGGTCAAAAGTTTAAGAATCAAGCATATGTAAACTTTTAAACGTAGTCATTTTTATAAATGTAACTATTATGTTCTTTACTGGACTATATGTAAATGTCTTTTATGTGAAATACCTTATTCGGGTCAGTACTAAATGAAAAATACCATGCATTTTGTATGATTCCTTTCAATTTGGTAAAATAATTGACATTTTGAGGATTCTGCAAGGTGTATGTAAACTTTTGACTTCAGCTGTATATTATATTGAATTTTATCTGCATTTCAGAGAATATATCTTTAATATGTACACAATTAGGGTTTGTGAGATTTATGCTTAAAATTAGAAATAATTTTTAAATAACAGGCCAGATAACCAAAAATATTTTTGAGATGTGTACATTTGTTTGAATTGCTAAAGAGAAAACAAATCAGTTTGCAGAAAGAGGACAGGATCCAAAATGCTCTATGTATCAGAGTAATACACACAGCGACAGTGATGCTTCATCGTTATTTAAATTCAGCTCAGTCACCGATTGGCTTAAACGGTCAGTGTGGGCGTCCGTGGTGAGCCTGTCATTCAGATGCAGATTTATCGTAATCAATGGCGTCAGCTGTCATGGTTTGCTTGCGTCAAGGCCTGAGCAGTGAGGCAGGCAATTCTGCTGACAAACATTCATGTTTTATTGATCCAGGCAGAACACAATTAAGTCACCTTGGCCCGACATTGCCTCACAGTCTCTGCCATACAATAGAAAGAGGACGGCGGACGGGCTGGTTCGATTCATTGAACCGATCTGCTAATACCCAACAGAAGTGAGAGTGCTGGCTGTCAATCGTTCCTGTGATAAGACAGACCCTGTTAGTGTGAGGAATTAAAAGACAGTTAACTAATCTTTGGTGAAACAACAGCCATTGTCCTTACCTCAGATGGAGTTTCTGTTTGAGGTGTGTTAACTTTCTTAATATGTTTAGTGTACAATAGCTGTCCAAAATGTACTGTAACTGACAGCATTTTAAGGCATCATAGACACAAAAATTTACATACACCTTGCAGAATCTGCAAAATGTAAATTATTTTACCAAAATAAAAGGGATCATACAAAATGCATGTTATTTTTTATTTAATACTGTGTTGTTACCTGAATGATCCACAGCTGTTTTTTTTTTTGTTTGTTTGTTTGTTTGTTTGTTTAGTGATAGTTGTTCTTGAGTTCCTTGTTTGTCCTGAACAGTTAAACTGCCTGCTGTTCTTCAGAAAAATCCTTTAGGTCCCATAAATTCTGTGGTTTCTTAGCCTTTTTGTGTATTTGAACCCTTTCCAACAATGACTGTATGATTTTGAGATTGTCTTTTCACACTGAAGACAACTGAGGGACTCATATGCAACTATTACAGACTGATGCTCCAGAAGGAAAAACAATGCCAGAGCTGGCAAGTAAACTTTCTGAGTTAAGGTTTGAGAGTTTGAAAATAAGTTAAATGTTACTTATTTTGTCTTCTGGGAATCATTTAAGTATCTTCTGTAGCTTCTGAAGGGCAGTACTAAATGAACAAAATATAGGCAAAATAAGAAAAATGTACATATCTTCAAAAGTTTACACCCCCAGCTCTTAATGCATAATTTCTTTCTTCTGAAGCATCAGTGAGTGTTTGAACCTTCTGTAATAGTTGCAAAGGAGTCTTTTAGTTGTCTTCAGTGTAAAAAAGATGGATCTTAAAATCATACAGTCATTGTTGGAAAGGGTTCAAATACACAAAAATGCTGAAAAAAGCAAAGAATTTGCGGGACCTGAATGATTTTTCTGAAGAACACCGGGATGTTTAACTGTTCAGGACAAACAAAGGACTCACAACAACTATTACTAAACAAAAAAACACAGCTGTGGATCATTCAGGTAACAACAAAGTATTAAGAATCAACTGTATGTAAACATTTGAACATTCATCTATTATTTTCTCTTATGGATTATATGTAAACGTCTTTTATGTGAAATATCTTATTCAGGTCAGTACTAAAAAAATAACCTGTATTTTGTATGATCCCTATAATAGTAATTAGAAACAGCCTGTTTTACCCATATTTACCTGAATAGCGCACATATAACAAGTGGTTATTTGAGTTACTGTTCTTTTCATATCAGCTTGAACCAGTCTGGCTAATTTCTTCTGGCCTCTGGCATCAGCAAGGCATTTTCACCCACAGAACTGCCACTTACTGGACATTTTTCCATTTTCTGACCATTTTCTAGGGGTGTGCAATAATGACAAAAATTGTTTCTCAATATTTTCTGGAATTTTGTCAGTAACTTTAATTAGATAACATTCTGCTAAGCGTGTTATTGTGCTGGCATTTTGGCAGGTTTAGGACTGCCAAGGACAGCTGACTCCCAAAGCCTCTGATATTCGTCATATTCAGTGTGGTGATTAGTTTGCAGGTGTAACAGAAATGAACTTTTCCAATAGTTTTTAAATAGATTTTTACCTTTATTGGCATTTTTACATTTATAAGGCCTAACCTAATTAAGTGTATGCGTCATCCTTTGTGTCAGATTCTTAACTTTTATCAATAAATTTAAATAGTAAGACCCTATAGGGCTGTTACAAATCAAATTAAATTAATATCAACAAAATTTTTGTTTGCAATGCAGAGGTGGCACAGAATCTGCATATGAAGTGACATTTAGATGCATTTCCACAGACTGTTTAATGCAGGACACGAATGCATTTAACCTGCAGTTACAAATGCATAAATAATGTTTTAATGTTTTTATTTTTGGAAAATATTTAATAGTGATATCTAAATTGATTTAGGGGAAAAGGGGACAATATACTTTAAATATAAACCTAAAATCACCAGTAGATGGCAGCAAGTCACCGTATAAGTGAGTGAGTCATTGGCTGCGGTCACACTGCAGGCAAATGTAGCCCAAATTTTTTTTTTTTTTTTTTTTTGCTCACATGTGACCTTTTTCTGGTTTTCTCATGACAGTGTGAACAGCACAAACCACGTGGAATCTGATCTTTTCAATTCCGTTTTGTGCCACTTCCATATGTGGTACTAAATCCAATACAGGTTTAGTTAGATGTTTTGCAATGAGACTGCAGTGTGAACAGTCATATTGGAATTCATGTGACTTTTCCATCATTCGTAATCAACATTTATCAAAATTCTGTGCTCATGGGAGTCACTTCAAAGATTTTACATACATTTACATGCAATTTTACAGTTGCGAAAGGTAGTCAGTGGAAGTACAGTGATGTGTCAGAACTCATAAGTATTACACTTTCTATTACCCTTCAAATTGCGCAAATTGAAGTTGTGAATTGAAAATACACCTAATAAAACACGCAAAAAAAAAAAAAAAAGTCCCATATATGACAAAAAAATGTTATGCTTGCATGAGGTGGTTTTTCAGGCAATTGCTCTGCATAATCTGGGCCTAAATTCATTGTATTCTAAACTTAATTGGCAATCAATTGTTGAAGCTATTAAGGTGTGCTGACCCAAAAATCTTTTAAAAACCTGGGCCAAGTTTAAAGCAGTAACCAGGCATCACAGCTGGCAAAAGGGCATGACTTCGACATGTATATTTTGCCATTATTATGTAATCAAAATGAAAATTATTATTGCTGGTCTTCAATGATAATGTCAAGTTACTTTAATGTATTTTCACACTATACACTATAAATAAACGCATAATTGCTTACTTGTCCTCCGTGTTTACTTCCATATGACAGCATGCTGCACAAGTGTTACCAAGTCAACAGTTTTTTGGGTTGTTTTGACCCCACTAACTTGATATTTACCCAGAATGCGATTGGACTAGTTTTGGACTATAGTTTTGAGAAGCAATTGGTCTAATTTTGTTCTGAAAACCTGGCAACCCTGTTCGTATTGTTCTTTTGCACATACGGGTCAGTTCAGAACCATGATCTGTTCACACTAAAAATTTGATATTGGCCACATATAAAACAAAAATCTGAATAGCTATATGAAATCGATCTGAGCACCAAGGCTTGCAGTGTAAACATTGCCATTACGTCATTCATTCAACCGATTTGTTCAAATGGCTGACTGATTTAGTTACGACACACCTTTGTGTGTTGCTCAGAGATGCAAAACAGTTCTGTTGTGGCTTTGTTTGGAACAATTTTCATTGACGAAATAGAGCAAAAACAGGAACTTGTGTCTAAAATGTAAGTCAATTAATATTAAATTCTTGTTTATTGGACTGTTTGTAAAAATCAATATTACATTTGCAGTCGTACTGATATTTGGAGAAAGAACTGTACTCTTTGTGTAATATTAACTATATCAGATGATTTAAATGTAAAAGACATATAAAACTCATACAGGGACATTTTTGCCCCTTTATCTTGAATTTTGTGGGAATTCTAAATGTATTTTAATAGACCAAATCATGCAGTGAAAGCTTGAACTCTAAATGCGCACGCGCAGTAGTCTGACCTACATCTCCGTTATGCGTGCACTCTCTGGGTGTTTTTTTGTTTGGTTTTTGCGATATACTCAATAATGTTATATATTGCACACCCCGATGGTCGTGCGTGAAAATTCCAGCCGATCAGCTGTTTCTGAAATACTCTGAAGCCTTTCTGGCAACAACCAATGCCACAAGTCACTTAAATGACCTTCCTTCTGCATTCTGATGCTCAGTTTAAATTTCAGATTGTCTTGATCATGTCTACATGCCTAAATGCATTTAGCTGCTGCCATGTGATTGGCTGATTAGACATGGCTGATTAATGAACAGTGCATAATAAAGTGGCCGGTACATGTATATAGAGAGAGAGATGGTAAGAAGTTAACAGCAGTTTCTCTAATTGGTGAATTTTTCTTTAGGAGTGTAGTTATTCCCCAGGAATTTGGCAATAATTTATTTCCTGTTTATTATATAGCTGAAAAAAAGTTGACTTGTGGCTTTTACAGAAGCACATGTCATCACTTAATAATCACAATAAATCTTGAAAGGTTTATTGCTACTAAGCTATTGCTATTATGAATGTGATTTTTATGTTGAGAATCATTGTTGTGCTGCTGTGATTAATCAGTTGTGACTGTAGAGCTGGAGAAGTGTTATTCTGCGGTCGGAGTTTCTGCAGAGCATCTCTAATTAGATGCCTATGGGGTTCTGTTAAGATTAGGATGTAGACAGGCGGTTTTTGGAACAGACCCTTTGAGTTTGTAAGTCCCCAATGGCAGCCAATGTTATAGTCCTTGTCAGAGAAGCACAGCACATGTTGGATTTAGAGGATGAATTGATGTACGCTGCACAGCACTACAGACTGTCAGTCAAACCGGAGAGATATTAATGACTAAATGAATCAGAGAATAGATTGAGTCAGTGAATGAATGAAGAATGAATGCAGTAATGAATTCTGCTGCAGAGGGACTCTGCTGTGTTTGAGGATGAAATAAGCATGTCAGAGATCAGAGAGCAGAGCTGTCTGTCACTGACAATGACTGACGGACAATGCTGGTGGTTCCTGTCAATTCAAGACCAAGAGTCGCCCGCTGACTGACAGCATGAGGTCTAGAGAGGTTTGGGGCTAATTGTGTTTACGACACAATCTTCTTATCAGTACACAGACACACATCAGACACGTTTTCTGAGGTCAGCGTTGAATGGCTAAATAGTGCTATGAATTCACCCAGAACTGTAGCTGTTGATTCGCAGTATTTTCCATAAAAGAGGTCTATTTTTAGCCTTCCTGCCCAGTTTATATCAGTCCGGTGCAGCTCTGTGGAAAGCCTCTGTGAAGTGAAACAATTGGAAATCTATTTGTCTTTTTTTCAGAGCTGTCAGAGGCACAGGTCATCTTAAACAGAGATAAGCCAGGAGACATAAGCTGCTCTTCGGGATCTTTGCTCTCTGTTGGAGACAGGACGAGACGCTGATAGAGCAGCCCGGCTCCCTGTACATATGACGGCTTCACTTCCTGACAGCTTGTCACTGAAGCACACAATACGTGTGTGAGGCTGCTTATAGTCACAGACAGGCTAAAGATCCTGTCTCAGACCAATTTCACTGTATTGGCAAGCCGTCTACTGTACTGTATTTCAACACTGACCCAAGTGTTTGAATGGTTTTGATATGAATGCAAAATTGTGGTTATTTTTTAATTAATTTATGTAATTTAAGCAATACCACACAAGCAAGAATGCTGATGTTCAGTTAATAATAAGTTTCAGACAAAATTTATCCAGTAAAATAACCCAATAAAGCCTACTTTTAAAATATTTGATGTGAGCATTTAACATTACTGATCAACATAATCAAAACTTTGCTAAAATCCTGTTGTACGCAATACATTACATGCCTTCTTTTGTCTAATTAATAATTCATACTTTTACATTCTTTTTTTTTTTTTGCTGTGAAATTTTCATAAAGTAAATGTAAGAATAACGTTCATACTGTTTACAGTATTTTAAGATAAACTTTTAGTTGACTGAAGCAACTTTTCTTTAGTTTACTTGATTGTCCAAACATGACGTTTTTTTAGAAGAATTCAGGAATATTTATTTGTACATCTCTCAATAATTGCAAGCTATCAGAATTTTTACATTAAATATCCGCTATCTAATAATATATTTGCTATTGCACCAACTAGCATACTGTTGCTTAGTTTGGTGCTTTAAATGAAATGTAATGATATGTATTTTTTTCCCTATAATATATCACAGTATATCAAGTATGATACCCAACAAAAACCCATATGAAAAAATTGTAAAGATTTTGAAAAATATTTTGTCTAAAGTTTCAAACACTCACTGATGCTGTTTTTGAATTAAAAGATCAGGGTATTATGTTTTGTTCGAAATAAAAATTAAAAACGAAATGAAAACCAAAGTATGTACAACTTATTATATATACAAATAATGCCTGTACATTTAGGACATAATGTAGATGCATTTGGACGTATTTTATTAAGACATAATAAAATCAGTAAAATTCTGTATTTAAAACTTTGTTCATCCATAAATTCTGTCATTGCTTACTTCCTTTCATGTCATTTCAAACTTGTGTGACTTTCTTTTTTCTGTCCATACAATGAAAAATAATGGGGTCCAGTGTTGTTTGGACTCTAGTGTTAGTCAAAATGTCTTCTTTTATGTTTCAAAAAAAAAAGAAGGAAAGAAAGGTTTTGAATGACAGGAGTATTCTGTGCATTCAGTGCATTTCCTTTTTCATTAACACTGAACCCAAGATGAAATTTTTCTATGTATTACACACAGAAAGATGCATAGATGCATACTATACACAGAAAACTGCATAGATATCTGAAATTGAGCCCAAAGGGCTCTGGTTGTGATGAAATGATTTCTGCAGCATCAGTCATCTGAAGATTAATGTAGATTTCCACTGAGAGGTTGTGATTAGGAAATGCTAAAATTATGTCTAATCTAATTCCATCAAAAGGCTTAGTTGTGTCCTTGTCATTTACACCTTTGAAAGACCATTAACGAAGCCTAATGTTTCAGTCCTGTGATCTGCATCTCTGAAGTTTACCTAATTTACCTAATTTCTCTCCAAACAAGCAATTTGTAATATAAAACATTCACAAAATGAAGAAGGAATTAGAAAAATGACATGCATGATCTGAAACAGTCAGTTTAGGCATATTATTAATATTTCCTGCAGAAGATGAAGTGTGATATACAAGCTTTATAGGTTTAGTTTCATCTTCAAGGTAACAGCAATACAATCTGATTTGAAAACGTCTTTCAGTGTGGTAAAGGTACCAAGGCTTTTCCTAGAAAGTTGGAAAAAATTGATTTAGTCTAGGCTATGTAAATGCTGTTGTTCAGTATGTTGCCATGGATTTACACGAATATGTATCTTGATGCATGATACGCCACTTTATTCTGAAAGCATCTAGAACAGATGGATGCAAAGAGAGATTCAGACAACACTGAACCTTTCAGAAAAAATGTTTGAAGAGGTTGTTGGATTTGGCCCAGACTACATTAATTGTATCAGTCTGATGAAATTGCAGGCCAAATTGATCCTTTTGATGAAGACATTTCACTTCATCAAATGCTTTATAGACACATAAGCGATCACAGCAGGAACTTTTTAAAATATGCTGTTAAAATACCCATTTGAGGTTATTAGAAAGACACTTTATGAGCTGGAAAAACAGATATTATAGTAAAATCCTGGGTGAAATGACAAACACTTCAGTGGTTGCCTTTTTCAAGCCGAACTTATGTTTTACTGAATACTGCAAGAGTCATGAGGCACCATGTCATGTTTTTATGTGTGTGTAGTAGTAAATTCAAAAAGAATTTAGATTAATGAATTTGTTATTAATGGCTGATTCATAGCTAGATATAAAATGTAATACTATTTTGTTTAAATAAAATTTTAACTAACAAAAACTAAAGTAAAATCAATGATTTTCAGTGCTACACCTAATTTTAAAAAACACATTATAAAGTACATGAATGTTAATTTTGATATTTGCTAATGATTAAAAGGATAGTTCACCCAAAAATGAAAATTCTGCCATTAATTACTCACCCTTATGTTGTTCCAAACCTGTAAGACCTTCGTTCATCTTCAGAACACAAATTAAGATATTTTGGATGAAATCCAACAGGTTTCTGACCCTGTATAGACAGCAACGCAACTGACACTCAAGGTTCAGAAAGACTGACAGAGAAGAGAAGAAACTGTTGAATAAAAACATTATTTTTGTTTTAAAAAAAACATATTTTTGTTTTCTTCGCACACAAAATATTCTCATAGCTTTATAAAATTAGGACTATCACATGGACTATTTTAACGATGTTCATATTACCTTTCTGGGCCTTCAACATGTCAGTTGTATTGCTGTCTATGCAGGGTCAGAAAGAATATTTCAGTGTTTTCTGTCCATAGAAAGTCAGTGGTCAACGAAACTGTTTGATTGCCATCATTTTTCAAAATATCTTCTTTTATGTTCCACAGGAGAAAGAAATACAGATTTGAAATGACATGACAATGAGGAAACTTCCATTTTTGGGTGAACTATGAAGTCTTTTTTATTGACATTTTCGTTCCATAAATAACCTTTAACATCCATGGAAGTTACTGAAAGTTGTTTTCTTCTGTGGTGTCTGTGGAATATAATTAGATTTGAGCCATCTTTTTATGTAGAGTTGTTTTTGTTTTATGTATTTACAGTCTGTGTGTATCTTTCCACAGAGTCATGGGCTCTGGAGAGACGCCCATTCTGATTGTCGGCAACAAGCGTGATCTGCAGCGAGGTCGCGTCATCCCCAGACACAGCGTATCTGACTTAGTCCGAAAAAACTGGAAGTGTGGATATGTGGAGTGCTCTGCCAAGTTCAACTGGCACATTTTACTATTGTTCGGAGAGGCTCTCCGCAGCGTGGGTTGTGCCCGCTGCAAGCACGTCCATGCCACCATCCGTTTTCAGCGGGCACTCAGGAGAGAGCGATGCGTCCTTATGTGAGGTTGCCGTTTCTCTTCTATAGAGCCCATTCTAAAGCGGTTTATGGCTATGGACACTCCGTTATTGCTCGGGCAGCTGGAAGAGCCGTGATAACCCTCATGCCAAGGAACTTAACATTTGGGATTCTAACTACGGACAGACAGATGTGGTTTTGAAACAGGAGCTCCCTGTTGCTTCATTACTTAAGCCTTCAAACTGATGTCTCCGCTTTTGGCCTGGAAGAACACAACCAACATCTCTGCCTCTTATCTTAGAAATCCAAACTGCCAAAAGGCTGGTGGAAGGCAACAAAAATCAGCTTTAATATTACACTCTGTCATTGCTTATGTTCAGGCCAGGACAGCACATAGACACTCCTCTATGCTTATGAGCTTAAGGATCTTCCAGTACCTGCAAGCAGAAGTGTTTCCCAGCTCAGGTGCCATATGCAGGCACTGATTTTGCAATACGCCACACAACACAAATTATACAAAGAATCTATGTTCTATGGATACGTCTGTGTTTTTAAAGGTATAGTTCATCGAAACATGGCATTATTTACTCACCTCTGTGTTGTTCCAAAGCCGTCTGACTGTGTTTAATTTGTGGAACACAAAAAGAGAAATTTTAATAATGTGCTTGTCACTCTTTTCCATGAAGTTGCATACAATAAGGTGCTTTCAAGCTTCAAAGGGGATGCAAAAACACTTTATCCATGTGGCTCTAACACCATACAATAGCTTGTGAAAAGAATATATGGAATTCACCAATAATCTTTCCCTCCAGTGAGCTGGAGGAGCTGTGATAACTCTCTGCTGCAACTGGGAGTTGAGCTGAGTTGAATTCGAACCAGGAGCCTCATTTATAAAATGCTGCATAGAAACTGTCCTACATTTGATCCTAAGATCATCTCTCAAACATGCATACATGTGATTCAGAGAACAAATATGCGCACAAAAAACTTGCATATGCCTCTCTTTCAGATGTGAAATGTATCCACTTTTTTCTTCAATGCAGAAGTAAGCCTATGGCTGCTATAGGAAAATAACGAGAAGAATAACAATGTGCAGTAAACGGTAAAACTGTATGCATTACAAACCAGTGTGTTTATAATTAAGATAATACATTAAAACAATATGGTAAAATACACTAATATCAAGCAGCAAAACAAGCTGTTTTGTACAGCTAAAAAATAGCTGGATGCAGATGAGACCGGAAGCCAGGCCCATAAAGTTTACAAATGACAGTACCTGCTCTTACGAGAAGAAAAAGGTGGATAAATTGCAAATGATCTTGAAATTGTGCACAGCTGAATGGTTCAGATCTCCACTTGTAAACGCTGTCAAATTAATAACATTAACATATAATAGAGCAGCAGTCAACATCCAGATCCTTTAAAGGGAACCCTGTGTATTAAGACTTGTATGGCTTAATATAACCTAAATTATGTCTCTTACTAAAATATGTAGTAGAAAACCTATGAAAGATTTACGTTATTTAAAATATCCACATCGTTGTGTACATATTTTGGACTATGGGGCGCCATTATTATCTGTTGCTGTTTTTACCTCAACACAATTCGAAATTACCAATTTCGAAACTAAAATACTGATATGATGCCACATTGTGCAGCTTTTGGTTGTAATTTTTAGTCGATGGGCAACAAGAGAAACAATGTAAGTCTTTACTGCTTTCCTAGCGATAAGAAGATAAAAAGAATAAGAATTGAAAGTGAAAAGAATTGGAAAATGCCTGTGAACAAATAAAACTTCCTATACACCTTTGTTCTCTCCACTTCAGCCCTGATGCTTTTGAGGCTTTTAGTAGAACGCAGCTATTGAAAGAGCTTACAAACAGTGTAAACATGCCGACGCTTGTCATGACACCATAGCCACTGAAGGACTTTTTCAAAGTCGATTCACACGATATCCAGGGGCGTTTAGACTCTTTGTAGGGAAAATCGACGGTACAGCATTTGGTTTAAGCCTATGCTTATATCCATTGCCACTTGTAAGCTCTTTCTGTAGCTGTGGTCATCGTATCAGTATTTTATTTTCCAGTTGTGTTGTGGTAAAAATAGCAACAGATAGTGCTAGTAGCTCATCGAGTGAAACCGTTTTACGTAATCAAAATAATGGCGCCCCCCCCTCCATAATCCAAAATATGTATATAACGATGTCAATTTTTTAAAAGGGTCATATGATAAGGTTTCTTGTTTCCCTTTGTCTTTGGGGTGTTACAAGCTGTTTGTGCATATATAAGATCTGTAAAGTTGCAAAGCTTAAAGTCCCAAACCCAGAGAGATATTTATTATAAAAGTTATGACTCAGCCACCCCCCCACATGTTTACATCACGGTGTGGGTAGATTTGCACCGCCCATATGTATATGCAAAGAAAAAGCTGTAACTTTTTATACCAGCTGTAGTATTGTTGCGGCCGCCGCCATGTTGTGGAGACGCTGTGTGTTTCATTGCGAAAGCGAAAGTATTTTGTTTAGCCTTCCAAATGAGTACACAACTAGAAATCAGTGGTTAAGTTATATTTACAACACTGTTCTGAAACAGTACAACACAAATATTCAAGTGGGTGCTGTGCATTTTACAGAGGATTGTTTCCTGAACCTGAGAGAGTAGCCTACAATGCCAGCTGTGCACAAAGGGTTAAGGCTATAAAGTGGGGCAATTCCAACATTGCAAGGACATTCTGGTGCTTCGGACTCACAGCCTGTAATAAATTTTCGTATTTAAAGAATTTGCTACTGACTATTCAAACGCGAATTTTGAGCAGCGTAGAGTAGTGCTTGTTGTTTGTCGTTTCAGTGATCACAAATGCAGACATGGTGTTATGTTTATGCTGCGTGACGCAACACGTAAAAAGACAGTATGAGTCATTATAATCAGTAATTATGTCCCGACTGGATGCAACAAATGCCTCGTTTATAATGGGTTTTATTGTTTTTGTCTCGTTGCGCCGGGAAACAGCATCACAACATGGTAAGGGGCATAACATTTCCATCACACGCTTGAGGTATTTGGAAACGCCAATCGGAAAACACCTCACTTTTCAGAACGATGAGCTTTGTAAAAATTGAAGCGTTTCAGAAAGGCAGGGCAGAGAGGAGCAACAATAATGTACAGTATGTGGAAAATTATGTGTTTT
This sequence comes from Labeo rohita, assembly GCF_022985175.1. Lineage (NCBI taxonomy): Eukaryota > Metazoa > Chordata > Actinopteri > Cypriniformes > Cyprinidae > Labeo > Labeo rohita. The sequence goes on from NC_066873.1 coordinate 11,982,717, forward strand.
TCTTTTTAGTAACATCATATGACCCCTTCAAAATAACATAAATATTTAATGGGTTTTCTACTACATATTTAGTACTTCAAATTAAATTTTAAATATAGTTTTAGTTAACACTAGTGCACAAGTCATGGATCTTTTGGTTATTGGTTATGGTTGGGTTGGTTATGGTTATTTGCATCACTTTTGATGCATGAAAGCTTCAGTCTTCATTCATTGCAACTGCATGGAATAGTGACTAGAAAATAATAGTACATTCTTCTTTTGCAAGTCATGAGGATGAGTAAATAATGACAGATTTTGAACTATCCATTTAGAGCAGGGATGCTCAAATCTGGCCCACGAGATCCACTTACCTGCAGAGTTTAGCTCTAACCTTAATGAAACACACCTGAGCATGCTAATTAATGCCTTCAGGATCGTTAGAAAATCACAGGTAGGTGGTTAAGGCTAGATGTGCACATCAATATAGAGGGTTTGCACTTATGTCACGGTTTGGTCAATTACCCGGATGCGCGGCCATGTTGGAGATACTTGGATGTAAACAACAGCATGGATTGCATGGTTAATGTACTACTGAATGCGTTGTTCTGCTAATTTATGCTGTCCAAACCACATAAAAAATGTGTGGAAGCTGCTAAATCATATAGAGAAGGACTTAGTAAGCAGGAAATGGTGCAATGTTTTGACAAACTAAAATTAATAGGTGGTAAATATACATACAAGCAATATTAATTAAGATATTAGCCCAAATTTTCACCTACCTACCTGGAAATTATAAGAACAAACATGAATGTTATCAAGATTCTTGCCCTGGAAATTCTGGTTCAGTTTGGCCAACCACAAACGCCTTTTGATTCTCAGACAGTTTTTTGCACTCAGCTTCTCACTCTTTTTGGCAGTCTATAGTACTCCATTAGTACAGCCCAAAACATGACAGTGATTTAGATCTGCAAAATATGAAAGTTTCGTTTAGTTCAGTGGCATTGTTTACGTTCAGTGCCACCAATATGGCCAACTGTTTATGCGTCGTGAAAATACACTATTGTGTTATTTTTTGTCATGCTGAACAACAATAATTATGGGGTATAAGGGGTAGGTTCAGGGTTGGGTTAGGTGTGGACATTAATAAAACACAATCTAATAGGTAGCAAATTTAATTCATTGTTACTTTCCGCCCGCAGCTGTATGCCTTATAGCCACAACTTCACATGGTAGGTGAGTTTGATCAGGGTTGGAGCTAAACTCTGCAGCACATTGGCCCTCCAGGGCAAGATTTGATAAACCCTGCTTTAGGGTATGACTTGATACTGTGTCTTATCCCAGTCTAATTTATGCCAAGGTATGAGAATTTGTCCCACTTTGAAATGGTGTAGACATATTAAATCGTATGAGAAAGAGGGAAATATCATTTGAATGTAAATGTGTTATAAATGTATGCGCTTACATTGTGGATCCCACTTTGTCATGCAGAGATCTGGATGACGTTTGTGTGCGGCAAGGAACAAACTAAAAATATGCCCTTCTTTAATAATTTAACCCACCGCATCTCTGGTGCACAAACAGACCAGCTTCTGCTACACACCCCTAGTCAGATCAAATACATGTTCAATACAAATTACATGTAAAGAGCACATTAGTCTAATAAACAGACACCGGACACAGAAAATGCATCCTCGTCTGTGTGATGTATGAGTACAAAATCAATACCTACATCAGTATCTGCTTCAGAGGTAATGTATCTGCCCTGCTGTTTATACAATGCACTACACGTGCACAGTAATAACAAAGTGTGATTCACACCATGTACTATTTAAATCAGCGAGGCAGCATGCAATATTGTGACTGCGCTGGTGAAGCTTACTAATGTTCATTAATCCTTAACTAATCAAAGGATAATTTCAGGTAACATGACAAATGGAAGCATGTTTTCATATGTTTATTTCACGTTCTAAATAATTGGATGAGATTCGGTGTAAGCCAAATTTAATCCTTTTATCCCGAGTCCACAAAATTGAGGTCCTCACAGTATCATGCTCTCACAGTCCTCTGAGGATATCTTCAAAGTGCTCCTCTCCACTGACAAGAGTCTGGGGATGTTAAGGAAGGGGGAGCGGAGGATGAAAGGGGACTGGGGTTGGAGGGAGGGAACAAGGAGAAGAAAGTTGCAAGGGAGCACAGCTGCTGTAGTGTGACAGACTGCAGTTCTGACGATGCTATTATTAGCTGCCGACTTATGCCAAGAGTTATTTATAAAACTAGCAGCCAAAACACTGAAGCACAAGGTGACTGGAAAACGCCAAGGAAGAAACGCTAGCGGGATGCTTGATGTAGCTGTCCACTCTTGAAACATTTACAGCATGTTACAAAATGTAAAAACCTAAAAATTTAAATCTGCACATAGACATGCATTTTGATGCAGCGAACACTCAAATGGCTCAGATGTCAGTGCAACAGTTTTTATTAAATTAAGCAATTTTCTCTTTCTCATCATCTTCAAGCATGATTACATGGAAGAATAACATCTGATCCATCACGTCTGCAGGCTCTTCTACTGCCAGAGTGTGACAATGAGAAGAAATGCTCATAGCAATAAAAAACGATATCAATTCAGACGACTCTCTTTACAAACCTTAATCTAGAGTCTAAAAAGCTGAAACCAAATTATATGTTAAACAGCTCTGGATATTGCATAGTCTAACCAAAAATGAAAATTATGTCATAATTTATTCACCCTCATGTCGTTCCTAACCTGTAAGACTTTTTTTGTTCTGTAGAACACAAAAGAGCTCATTTGAAGAGTTATTTTATGCATACAATGAAAGCAAGTGAGCTCTAGTGTTGTTTTGGACCCCAATGACTTTCACAGTGGACGAAAACAGTTGAAACATTCCTCCAAACAGCTCATACAGAGTGAAACTTGTAGTAAACATCTTGACACAGAGTTAAAGGTGACTTATCATGAAAATCGGAATTTTTCCATGTTAAAGTGCTATAATCGGGTCCCTACTGCATCTACCAACTGAGAAAATGTTGTGGAAAGCATGTGGAAAAAACGAAACACTACCCAATAGTACACTACTATTGCGCTACCCCGGTCATGTGGTAAGGGGATCTTATTATAATATTACTGCCTCTTTATTCGCACGTTTTTACCCACGCCGCTGTTATTTTGTTTTTTGCAAGCAATAATGGTGTACCAGTTTTAACCCCATGGAAAAAGTTCTGTGTTTGGCTGCACAGATGAGCACAGAACACTATTTAGAGTCCCAGCCTCGGAGGAGGCAAGAGAGCTTATTGATTTATTTACTGTATATTACGCTGCCGCACAGATCTAATAGAAACATGCGATTTATTTCACAGCTGTTTACCTTCACAGACATAACCGTCTGTTTTTGTAACTTTTGTGTGTTTTTAACATAAATTTGACAGTTTAAGCGCAATAAGACATGAAAGACAATGTAGTTTAGTACTTACATGCTGTGTGACAGCCGCTTTCTGTGCGCGTGCTTCGGATGTGTGCGCTCAGAAAACCGTATATCAGAAGTTTAAACTGGCTTTAAAATGCATGATTTCAGCGTGATAGACATGATAATCAAATCCAAACAGATGTTTTTTTAGCAGAGTATCTGAGCTATGAACTGTAAAGGCACAGCTCTATTCTGGAAAAGGGGGCGGGAAGCAGCAGCTCATTTGCATTTAAAGAGACATGCACGAAAACACAGTGTTTCTGCTTGCACTTTAAATAGGCATTTTCAAAATGATATAATAAATGATCTGTGGGGTATTTTGAGCTGAAACCTCACAGACACATTCTGGGGACACCTGAGACTTATACTACATATTGTAAAAGGGGCATAATAGTTCTCCCTTAACAATGACATATTAATCAATTAGACCCTAAAGAGTGATGGAAAACAACAAAAATACCTGGCTACATGGCTATGACATTAAAACAAATGTCAAGGAGGGTTTTATATATTCATGTACTGTACTTTTTCCATGTACAGTATGTATAAACAATATATGTATAAACAATCAACAAAACTCCAACATACATCTAATTTTAGGTAAGACGACTTTAATCTCTAATGAAAGTGCTGTGATTTTTCTAACTGATCTTGAAGGCCTACGGAAAAGTGCATTTTCTATCAACTAAAACAGTATTTGACCAACATATGGCTTGTCTGAACTGGCAGTCAAATTTTCAGTAAACTCTAAAATGACAAAACTGTGAATTGTCAATGAGCTGTTGGTTAAACCCAGGTTTCCAGATGTTGATCTGCAGCATGTGGCTCCTTGTTTGATCTTTGGCACTTTGTTGTACTTGGTATTGGGACCTGGGAGTTTCCTCTAGACTTGTCTGTGCCAAAAGGCCCATGTTGGGAATCGTTTCCTCTCTGGTTGTGAGAGTTTCCTTCTTTACAGCTTGTTCTTTTGTAGAAAACTGGTTTTGGGATCTTTGAAGGCTTTCGGTCTGACCTGTGGTCGCGTCTGGGTCGCACACAGGGTCTTAGTTTTAGCTTGAAGATGGATGGCACTCTCTCTGGCTTCCTTAAGGATCTCCTTTGTGTGATTGAAGAACTCCTCTGCTTTTTTACATGTTCAGTTCCTACACTTGATCCTTTTCCATGAGGAATTTTAGTCTCAACGTTGGAGTTGTCAAATGGCACCTTCACAAGTTCAGCAGTCTCTTTTGAATCCATACTGGATCCCAGTGAGGACCAAGAACTGGTCATACACGGTTTAAGGTGATGAGCGGCAACGTGGTCTTCCTCCACCTTCCCTCTGAGGCCCTGAAGTGTGTTCACCCACTTCTCAACTGACACCTTCTCCAGCTTCCTTTGTTCACCTGAGAGTTCAGCAATGACTGCATCAAAAGCCCTGTTGGGTGTTGCCCGATGAAGACTTGCTGATCTGTTAGAGCTTTTACACCTGTCAGATGGGAGCTTTCTACAATTCTTGGGATTCTCGTGGTTCCTCTCATCAGAGCTTGTACTGGTTTCTGAGTCAACGCTTAGCTGCTGTAGATTGGACAAGATTTCCTCTTCTAGGCTCTTATAGAGGATGGCTTCCTGAGCAGGGCTAAGAGGAGTAGGAGTGAAAAGATAACTTCTCTCAGTTCCTCCCTCTTCACTTCCTAAATCTCCTTGAGACTTCTGAGAATCAACGACGCTTTTGGAAGATTTACTTGAGCTGTTAATGTGAGGAGACTGCATAATGTTCAGCACCGGTAGGGACAAGTGCTGTATCTTCTTGCTGACTGATCTATCTGCTCGTTGTTCACTTACATCCAGAATGTGTTTAATTTTATCTGGTGATTCTTCTTGAGAGATCTTAGCTGGTGTTCTAGGTCTGGAGTGTTGTGCTTCTGAAATTAGGGCCCCCATTAGCCCTTTAAAAGGAGAAGAGGTACGGACGAAATGTGGGGTTTTTTTGGGACCCCCATTGTCCTCTGGCTCACGAATGGTGATGTTCGGAGGTTTGGAACATGAATGTGTATTTCTAGGAGGACTCTGGAAGGTCCTTCCTGGACATTCTTGTGAGTCCAAGACAAGGTGCACTTTGTCCTGGTTCTCTCGTCCTTTAAATCCAAGTGTGGAATTTTGTCTCAATTTGGAAACAAACTGTGATTTCGTCCATGTTTGTCCCAGGTTCTTCTCAGGCACCTGCTGGGGTTGGATCTGATTGGCATTCCTCTGAAGGACTAGAGGAGTTTGAGGACGCTGTATCTCAGGTTGTGGTGTGGTAGGATGATGGGTGGCCCGTGGAAGACTGCTCGTGAGACGAGGTGCCTGTGACGTTCTTGTTACATCTCTGCCTTTCCTTCTGGAGGAGTTTGTTTTCAAGCTGTCTTTACTGTCAGCACAAGTGTACACACAAGATGGAGTACTCGGTCGCTCTTTTAATCTGGAAAAACACCCACACAGAGCCTTGTCAGTGTCAGTGAGTCTGTGCTTCCTCAACAGCTGTTAATAGTATCATGTACTTAGTGACAAAAAAAATTCTTTATTAAGCATATGGTAGTTTCCAAACTCCATTTTATCAAATCAGCAGAGATTAGATGAAATGAACATTTCATGGACATATATTAAAGCAACCTATTCGCAGGTCAACTCCTAGTAGTATTTCCTGGCCTGGCATTAGCATGAGTTTTCTGCTTTTTCACATTTTAAGGTGGCCTGATTTTGACAACATTTAAGGTAAATGCAAATGCATTTTTGTCATTGCCATTTAGATGTTATTAGCTTTAGCTTTATATTCTACTCTCGCTATTCAAAAGAGACCAGACGCTACACGCTACATTCAATTATTTTCCAATTTTACCTATTGAAACCTCTCATATTGCTCATTTCTACAACCAAAGAGAGTACTTTTCTGCTATTTTCTTTACTTATAAATTCTATTAAGACTGTTTGCCTACTGGGTTTATAAAGAAATGACATGCAAGTAATTACAAAAAGCATTTGTGACCCTGGAGCACAAAACCAACTGAGTGAAACTGTACATCAGCTGAATAAATAAGCTTTCCATTGATGTATGGTTTGTTAGGACAATATTTGGCCGAGATACATCTATTTCAAAATCTGGAATCTGAGGGTGCAAAAAAATCAATCACCTTTAAAGTTGTCGAAATTAAGTTCTTAGCAATGCATATTACTAATCAAACATTAAGTTTTGATATATTTACTGTAGGAAATTTACAAAATATCTTCATGGAACATGATCATTACTTAATATCCTAATGATTTTTGGCATAAAAGATCATTTTGACCCATACAGTGTATTGGTGGCTTTTGCTACAAATATACCCATGCTACTTATGACTGGTTTTGTGGTCCAGGGTCACATTTCACATTTCAAGTCTATTAATGTTTTAAAATGCAGTAAATGACAGCAATTAATGCAAACTCTTATATAATATTGTGCGTAGGTAAGTGAAATTGCATATTTATTCAATCACACTGTAAGTTCTTCTGTATAATGTATGATTTCAGTGATAACCATCATTTATGATCATGGTTACAAAATGCCGATTAAAATAGCAGTCTAAAACCCCTTATGTTAAGAGTTACTAAACATTACCACACAAATCAATGCACAACATTAACATGAATGGATCATGAATGTTAATTTCTTCCTTTTGTTAGTCCACTAATTTTAATACAGTTTAATAGCCAACATTAAATGTGGTGGTAATTAAATGTGTGTATGATAGAGACTATGGTAATAATAATATGAATTAATAGTCCCTGTAATTACATGCTCGAAAAGGTCTTTGCTGAAAAGCGTGACATTGCTAATGAGATGTCATGATGAAGTGGAACAAGTTTGCTTCTTGGTGACTGTTTAATTGCTGAAGGGGCACGCTCAGTTGTAAATTAGATTTAAAAAAATCTCAGCCCCTGTCTCTGCCTTTGTCATGCACACAAACTCCGTCTTGCTATGTTAATGCCTTAGACTTTGGGTGTTGTTATTGTCGGGGTTTTCAAACCTCAGATGACAAGTAATATGTCTGTGAGAATCCAAGGGATTCAAGTGGATTTAAGTGGATTTCTCTCATCCTGTTAGCCAGCTCTATGTCTGGGGAAGATTTTTTATAAGACCAATCACAAATAGCTCTTACTGTATATATGGGGCGTTCAACAGAATTGTTTCAAAGTCAGGGTTAGAAACATCTTGAAAAAATGTGTCTTTTTCCACAAATTTTGTATGTATGCAAATGTTTTATAATATTCAAAGTACACATTTCTAGTAAGTGCACAGTTCATTTTCATATAGTTTTGGAAATTGGTCCCTATACCGAAACACAGTAATATATAATTTAATAAGAAAGGTTATACTGACCTAGTAAGATTTTGCTCACAGTACATCTTCCTTGTAAATATCTATTTTTTCTATTTTATTAAAAAGTTTTAAGAGGTAAATCAATAACAATTACAGTTTTAACAATATTTCCAGATTTACGAGATTTGTTGTATTTTGAATTAAATTGTAAAAGGCAAAAGGTTGATCATACTTATTTTGAACTTAATGATTCATTAGTTTGAATATACATTCAACCAAACACTATCAAAACATCTTAGATGACAATTCAGTATACTTTATAGTTGACAAAACATCCCATGTTTCGGTTGTGACAGCACATTTTCGATAGTGATGGTAATGTTTTGAGGTGCCAAAACACATTACAGAATTTTAACTCACATATTAAAACATTACTAAAACATATGTGTTGGATTATGTGTTCTTTTTGTCACTACCGAAACAATGATGACATTGTTTTGTGACATTGTAGTGACAATTTTAGAAACATTTGAACCTAGGTCAAAGATGCTAATCAGCACATGGTTAGCTAGCACAGTTCTGAACAGTTGTACACACATAATAACTAAATGTTATAGAATAACTCTCAAAAAAACTGTTTAATTATAGAAAAATGGTGTTCGGTAGTGACATTCTTTAAAGTTACACACAGATTTTTAATAGTTTTGAACACATTTACATTAAAATGATGGGGCCTACACTGTAAAAAACAAAAAATACAATTTGTTGAGTCAGCTTAAAATAATTTGTTACCCTGCTGCCTTCAAATTTTAAGTTCAGTCAACTCAAATAAGTTTAGTCAACTTGAAATGTTAACTTAGATATTTGTGTTTGTTAAACTTAAAAGCTGGGTAAGTAACCCAGCTGCCTTAAATTTTTAAGTTGAATCAACTCAAATATCTAAGTTGTCACTTAGTCTAACTTAACATTTCAAGTTGAATAAACTGTTCTTGAGTTGACTGAACTTAAAATTTTAAGGCAGCCGGGTAACAAATTATTTTAAGTTGACTCAACAAATTTTTTTTACAGTGTATGTACTCACCACGTAGCTATGAGAGAGAGGGACAATACGTTTCAGTAGTGACATGAAAATGCGGAACACATTTTTTTTTTACTTAAAGTTTCATAATTTACAAAAAAATATATAAAATAAATAATTTTTCAACTTCACTTTAAGAAAAAAACAAAAAATCATTTAAACTGAAAATTAGGGGTTAAGGTTATTGCACACTGAGTCATAAATTTTCGTATGCGTTTTTCCATTTTTTTCGTATTCGTCATCCTTTCCTATCAAAAATTTCTGACAAACATTTTGGACCTTAATGACCTTTAGGGTTCAGGGCAGCCACGTCCCAATTGCAAATACCCACTAAATGATGATTTTATTTATATTAAGCTTGCTGATATTTTAAATATTATTGTGGGTTTCAGTAGTGATAAAAGAATATTAGTAAACATCTATGATTTGAATACTTAAATGCTTTTTAAATGTGTTTTTTTGGTTGTGGGACAGCACTTTGCACCAATTCTGTAGAATGGCCCATATACAAGAAAATGTTCATTTAAAGCCACAATGTAACTGAAGCAGAAACAGAAGTCTAATGGCAGTTTTCACCCGTACTGCGTTCTTATGAGATTAAATGGATTACTGGAAAAAAAATTAGAGCAGGGCCTTGGTTGTATGCATCGTCTGTTGATTGGAGGGTGGCAGATCTAAATGCGAGTTTACAGGATTTAATTGGAATATGTCACGAGAGAAGTCGTTTTCCGGAAGATCCAGTTATGACGTTCTGATTAAAAATTACAAGGTCAAAATTTGCATATGCATGAATGAATCATTCACAGTCAAAAGATGATATTTGTGAATTTTCATTTCATGCCAACTTTAAAATTGTCAACATGAAATCAAAATGGACTATATTTAGTCTCATAATACTAAAAGTTAAACAGCTATTTTGGTAATTCAGGTATGAGTGTGTTGTGGTCTGAAACGCCAACAATTCATGATCCAAACAATAAAACACAGCCTCTGAGTCAAATGACAACCTTTGACCTTACTCCCATTGGGAGCTTACTTGTTAGGAGAGGGGCTGTTTCTCCGGCGGCCAGGCTGATGTTCAGGGTCAGGGGAACAGGAGGAGTGTGGGGGAAAGGGTCTTCCTCTCTGGGCTCTGTAGGTGGCTGAAGGAGTCCAGACAACTGGCTGTAGGGGGGACTGAGTTCGGCTCAGCATAAGAGTGGTTTGAGACACACACTGGCCATCAGGTTGTGTTGTAGTAAACCGCTCTTTGATCTCATGCAGCGGAGTAGCTGGACGTGTGGTCAGCTTATGTACTGATGTACATATGTATATGTGAAATAGGAAAAAAAAGAGAGGAAAAACTCATTCAATTCCTTGAAGAAGCGCTTTTTTATATGCTCCAAGTGTTGTGATGTAATGAAATATTAATGAAGATTATACAAACACTACGCCACTAGGCATCCCACTACAGTGTCTCATAATGTATTTCATAAGCCATCTTAAAAGGATAGTTTACCCAAAAAACCTTTCACTATATCATTTCTGATGCTAATAGTTGTGGTAGGTGTGTGTTTGTGTGCATATCCACGTACTGAGAGAAGTGCAGCGGCAGGGATCATGTTTGTCGAGATAGTGCTCCAGGGTGTCCCATCCTCCGCCCACTCGCACCATAACATGATTCCTCAAAATCTACACACACACACACACACACATCTTTATGAGCAAATGTCATCTGCAGTTGAATGTGCTTTTGTTTAGAAGCCATTTATCTCTTGTTATCACATCCACAAAACAAATACTCTTTCATTTCTTTTCAACAAAGCTGAGACACTAAAATATATTTTTACTGACCATGATGGATCAACACATATTTCTGCTTGTCTATGCTGGAACCATAGTTGCACTGAGAAAGATGATAAATTGACAGAAAGAAGTATTATATACACTACCCGCACAAATATGAGAGTGTTGGAGTCTCCCACTCTGTATTTGCCCTCTGATACCTTCACCATGGGGAACTGGGAAGGGCAAGTGCATCTGCTTATCAGAAGCTGGACCTGCACACACACACACATTCAGAAATGTTATTGGCATGACCCACACACCTCTGACAGAGTATTCTGAGCAGATGCAACCTGCCACTTTGAAAGCCTCCATTAATCAGTCAAGAGAGCCACAAATCAAAATGGCAGTCTAATTCAAAGTTCCTCTCCTTTTTCCTATCCCTGCAAATCATTTTAAATGGTAAAAGGAGACATGAATCTTATAGGTATAGATGGATGTTCAGCTTTGACCCTTTAGGTGTCCTTGTTTCCAAGGCATCCTCTTGCATGCCATATCTGTTGAATAACAGTGGGGTTTGTGTTATAGGCGGTAGTGGTTCAGTCGCTGGAAGGCAAGCGATGAGCTGCCATCATTGTGCCCTTGAGCAAAGCACTTAATTACAGATGGCTTGTGTCTGTAATAAGTGTACTTACCAGGAAGTCGCTTTGGTTTAAAATATCTGCTAAATGACTAATTACTAACAACAAACACTGGCTGTGACAGAGAAACTGTTCATTAGACTTCAGGAGTGAAAAAAATAAATTATACTTTGAATGCCAAACATTATTTTTTCTTTACTTCTTTTTTCGCATAGCACTGAAACCCTATTGTAATTGTTAGAATGACTGAATGTGCAAACCGTAAGTCGTAGAGACTTGAAACTTGGGAGGGATGGTAGTACTCTTACCGCTGACAGCGTAACCAAGGCTCTCCCCAAATGGCCTGACAGGGACGCTACAGCAGGCAAAAGTACGTAATCGCTAATAACTATTATAAACCATCAGTCGCAGGCTTGAGTGTTGGCTCATGTCGTTGGAATCCTTGGCTCACGATGGACAAAACGCATGTGCGATAAAATGCATCAGATTCGATTGTGAGTGAAATTTTTGGGTATTTTGGATTTTTTGAAAAACCTACTTTTGTGAAGTAGTCCTAGGTTTTTCACCTGATTGACCAAACCAGTTCAGGAAGATTCTCTGGAGACTGAATATCAAAAATTACCAAAAAAGTTGAACTTTCGACTTACTGTCGCAAAGGGACAGCATAACGTTTGTTAGGGGCAAGGCCACTTTTAGTAAAATGCCTATAACTCCTGAACAGAATGAGATATCTTCACCAAACTCACAACACCTATGTAAGAGCTCAATCTGACCTTACAGGACAAAAAATTGTGGAGCTCGGCCACTTGGTGGCGCTATAAGAGGGAAAATAAAAATGGCTATACCTACGCAACCATTTGTCCTATCAACATGAAAATTGCTGATGACGGTCTTGGTCGAAAGTACCACAAGTGTCTATAAGGACATTTGGGTATTTCAAAAAACATGGCCGCCATTGGCCGATGAAGTTTGACCATCCATTAGACAAGGTTAACGGAGGCCGATCAGCACAAAACTTGGTGGGCCTGTTTGACTCATGGCCCCAAAGGTCTGAGAGAAATTTGAAAGAAATCACCAACTGGGATGCGATATTACTTTTTTCAATGTTGATTGTACATGGTTTTTTGCACATAAACAGGATATTCATATCATATGATAAAACTCCTTATTCTGGACAACTTTGCCTCTAGAACCACTGCTGTCAACCAAATTGTTTGTTAAATGATTGAGAAGATGTAAAAAACTTATGTTTGCAAACTAGTCCTATTGGGGTTTTTTTGCTCAATCGGGTAAAAAAAACACTGCAGTACAATTCTCTGGACTTTCTGGGTCAGGGGTGCCCAAATTCGGTCCTGGAGGTCCGGTGTCCTCCAGAGTTTAACTCCAACTTGCCTCAACACATCTGCCAGGAAGTTTCTAGTATGCTTAGTAATCGCTTCATTAGCTGGTTCAGGTGCATTTAATTGGGGTTGGAGCTAAACTCTGCAGGATGCCGGTCTTCCAGGATTGAGTTTGGGCACCCCTGCTCTAGGTCAATAATTATCAAAAAAATGTTGAAATTTACCCTTTGGGAAGCTATTACAGGGTAATTTAGAAAAGGGCCTGTCCAGATATACCCCAAATCCTATAAAGCCTAAAAGAAAACTTAAAACTTCACGAAACCTGGTGAGCACATGCGATAGGTGATTCTAAACAAGCATGCAAAGGTTCAAGGTGATCGGACCACAACTGGCGCTATAAGTCATAAATGTTTTAAAAACCTAATATTTCTATGGTAAATTATCTGGATTTGCCAAAAAAAAAAAAGAAAAAAAGAAAAGCTTTTTAAATTTATTTATTTAAGTGGTTACAGGCTTGCTAAGTAATGTCTTTTTTCATATGTGCTTAAATGCCTTAAAGTGCATGAAAATCATCCTGTCTGGTCAAATCATCTGTTTTTTTTTCTTTTAATTTAAGGAAAAGAAATTAAATAAAATGATATATCAAACTACCATGGATAAATTAATAGTTTATAATAAAAACAATTGTGTATTATATATTATTATTATTATATTATATTATATTATAAAATTTAAATATTATATACATTCTAAATTATATTTCTGAAGATATGACGGTGGATGTTCTCAGCTGTTGCCCAGCATGTTACAATGCAAAATCTTTGATACTCAAGTAGGTTTTATGCAGTTTTTGTTCTATTAAATTCGGGCTGGGATGTGAAATGTGTTTTAAAAAGGTTTTGTGAGATTCACCTAAAGTGATCATGTCATCCAAATGTATAAATTTCTTAGACTAGTTTCACAAGCAGGTGTTATATATTTTTTCTATAAGACTGGTCATAACTTTTTAAAAATCATTTATGTAACACAGACTAATTTGAATCTAAAAAAGTTTAACATAGTTGATTGATTACTCCTTGGCTAACATAATTGCTATGTTTGTGCAACTGGCCCCTGCATTGAACCCTGTTTTAATCTATAATTTTAATAGAATCTAATTATTTAATGCAAAAAATGCTTAATTTAGATTAAATTCTTAATTAAAATGCAGTGCCTTCAGCAGATCAGTAAACATTAAGTAAATTTAATCTTTGATGCAGCACCATCTCATCTAGATTCTGGATGTTTATCAAGCTCCTCTGTGGCTTGGACTGAGCAGGGAAGTCCTCCATCTCTTCTCGAATCTCCTCCTCTATCTCCTGCTCCAGCTGAATGAGGACTGGTGAAGCCATGCCGAAACGAGAGGCCCGTCTGGCCACCTCAAGAAGGCACAGCACAAAATTCTTCTCATTCTTACGCAGGACAAGGTCATCTGTCTCAAACATCAGTACATCTGCAATGAGGGCAGAGTTTAAGATGCTTACAGAAAACAGAATAGAAACTATAAGAACAAAACAATGAAATTAAAGGTGCACTCATACATTCTCTATTCAATATTAATTTATTCCACAAGGAAAATGTCTGTTAAGATATAGCATATAATAGAAGAACTATATTCAACTGGTCATGTGATTTCAATATGGAGGTCCCCATGAGGCTCTATGTAAAACTTTTATTAGGCTACTGTGACTGAAGTCTTCTCATGTGAGTGAACATGACATATTTATCACATTTAATATTCACCCTTTGATGTATAAAACTTTTTTAATGAGGAAAACCTCGTTTAAATGTGTACCAACCGCTCAACCACTGAAAAGCTTCTCTGGTATTGTGAGCTCACAGCACTATCTAGTGGTAACTCTGGTGAAAAAACCAGCATATGCTGGTAGGTATGTTTTGATGCTGGAATGCTTGTTAGGTAGGTTTTGATGGTGGTTTAAGCTGGTCCTTTGCTGGTTTATGCTGGCCCTTAGCTGGTTTAAGCTGGTCCTTTGCTGGTTTTTGCTGGTCATGTTTTGATGCTGATTTAAGCTGGTCCTTTGCTGGTTTATGTTGGTCCTTAGCTGGTTTAAGCTGGTCCTTTGCTGGTTTTTGCTGGTCATGTTTTGATGCTGGTTTAAGCTGGTCCTTTGCTGGTTTATGTTGGTCCTTAGCTGGTTTAAGCTGGTCCTTTGCTGGTTTTTGCTGGTCATGTTTTGATGCTGGTTTAAGCTGGTCCTTTGCTGGTTTTTGCTGGTCATGTTTTGATGCTGGTTTAAGCTGGTCCTTTGCTGGTTTTTGCTGGTCATGTTTTGATGCTGGTTTAAGCTGGTCCTTTGCTGGTTTATGCTGGCCCTTAGCTGGTTTAAGATGGTCCTTTGCTGGTTTTTGCTGGTCATGTTTTGATGCTGGTTTAAGCTGGTCCTTTGCTGGTTTATGTTGGTCCTTAGCTGGTTTAAGCTGGTCCTTTGCTGGTTTTTGCTGGTCATGTTTTAATGCTGGTTTATGCTGGCCCTTAGCTGGTTTAAGCTGGTCCTTTGCTGGTTTTTGCTGGTCATGTTTTGATGCTGGTTTAAGCTGGTCCTTTGCTGGTTTATGCTGGCCCTTATCTGGTTTAAGATGGTCCTTTGCTGGTTTTTGCTGGTCATGTTTTGATGATGGTTTAAGATGGTCCTTTGCTGGTTTTTGCTGGTCATGTTTTGATGCTGGTTTATGCTGGTCCTTTGCTGGTTTTTGCTGGTCATGTTTTGATGCTGGTTTAAGCTGGTCCTTTGCTGGTTCATGCTGGTCCTTGACCAGCAAAATGACCAGCAAAAACCAGCAAAGGACCAGCTTAAACCAGCTAAGGACCAGCATAAACTAGCAAAGGACCAGCTTAAACCAGCTAAGGACCAGCATAAACTAGCAAAGGACCAGCTTAAACCAGCTAAGGACCAGCATAAACCAGCAAAAACCAGCTAAGGACCAGCTTAAACCAGCATCAAAACATGACCAGCAAAAACCAGCAAAGGACCAGCTTAAACCAGCATCAAAACATGACCAGCAAAAACCAGCAAAGGACCAGCTTAAACCAGCATCAAAACCTACCTAACCAGCATATGCTGTTTTTTTCACCAGGGAAGTGTCAGAATTGCAAACATAAACTGATTTATGTTCTTTTAAGTAACAATTCAATATTAAACTAATATAAACAGTCTCATTTATATTTAAAATAATAAAATATACCTGGAATGCTCATCTCTTTCCGACACCAGTTGATGAAATTCGTCACATTATCCCGAGCCAGGAATGTTGTTGGATGGGCAGAGGTGAAAAAAGTGACTCCAGAAGCGGGCAGCGGGATCTCCGTGGGTCCGGTTCTCTTCAGAAAGTCGTCCGCCACTCGTGTCACGTTATTCGCATGAGCACACAGCAGCGCACCTGTCTCCAACACCTCCAAAATATTATTTACGTCAATGTCAATGTTGTATAAATCTCCCAGCCATTCTGCCAGGTCTTCTTTCATGGCATAGAGATACTCCTCACTCGATTTAAAAGGCTTGATGCTTTGATTGGATGCATGCTGAATTCCAGACATATCTTGGATTGTATCAAATCAATTTAATCGACTCAAAAAAACACATCTAGGATGATCCAGTATTGCAAGGGGGAAAAAAAACAAACCAGTATCGCTTAGTCAAACATTAAGTTTAAAGTCTCCAAAGAAAAAATATTTGCCGTCCTAAAATTGAGTGTAAATATAATTTCATGAAATGCATCGGTTGTGCAGTGTTGTGTTGCAAAGTTTAATCGCTTTTTAATATGTTGTCAGGGTGTGTGAGCGCGGAATCGTCCTTGGTTACCAGAGAGCGGCTTAATCCAAACACTCCAGTTAACCATTTACTGCCCATAAGTTCAACTCTTTACGGTAAACATAACAATAAATACCAAAATATTGAGGAGTATTATAACAATATTTATCTTTATAAAGATAAATACTTACATAAACTCTACCTAAGTGTTACATCTTATCATTCTCAGTTTAAGTTTAAATTTCATCAAAGCTAGATAAAACCACAAAGGGGTAGTTAATATAGGCATGAACCTTAACATAAACATTAAGACTACAGGTTAACATTTATATGGGCCATTCTACTGAACTGGTGCAAAGTCATCTTTAAAAAAAAAATGTCTTTTTCCACAAATTTTGTATGTATGCAAATTGGATAATAAGGTACATATTTCTAGTAATTGTGCAGTTAATTCTCATATTGTCACTACCTAAACACAGTAATATCTCATTCAGTAAATTAAGATTTTGCTTACATCTTCATTTTAAAAATATATTTTTTTCTATTTTATTTAAAAAAAATTCAGAGGTAAATCAAAAACAATTACAATTTTTATAAATGTCACGTGTGATTTAGGTTTGTTGTATCCAGTTTTCTTTGTAAAAGGCAAAAAGTTGATCATACTGATTTCGAACTAAAGGATTCATTAGTTTAAAAATACACTGAACCAAACACTATCATAACATCTTAGTTGATAATTCAGTATATTTTATTCAGCACATGGTTAGCTAGCACAGTTCTTATAACAGTTGTACACACATAATAACTTAAAATATAAATATTAACTTAAATAATAAAATGGGTGCTGTAAAATAAAATATTAACTAAAAATAAAATATTAACTTAAAGTAAACTAAAAGTGTGCTTAATTATAGAAAAATGGTGTTTGGTAGTGACATTCTTTAAAGTTACACACAGATTTTTCATACTTTCGAACACATTTACTTCAAAATAATATGGCCTATCTACTCGCACCTTGTAGCTATAAGAGAGAGGGACACAAATATTTCCTGATCATAAATGTAGGGGTGTAGATAAAAGCAAGTCTCAACCAATGGACTAAAACATACACTGTTTTGGTAGTGAGGTGAAAATGTGGGAAACATTTTTTTTACATAAAGTCTCATAACTTACAAAGAAAAAATAAATTAAATATATATTTTAAACTTCACTTTATTTAAAAAACACAAAAGGATCATTTTAAAAACAGCAATGGAACAAAATACAAAAAATATTTTAATATCATTTTCATAAGGGACAGCCACCTCCCATTTAAAAGTACCCACTAGCTTACTGATATTTTAAATATTATTGTGGGTTTCAATAGATAATAAAAGGATCTTAGTAAACATCTAAGAGTTAAATAGTTAGTTAGTAGGAAACTTTATCAATTCCTGTAAGGGGAACTCATCTGCCATCGTTATACAATACAAACAACACAAATTATTAAACAACAGTTTGAATACTTAAATGCTTTTTAAATGTGTTTTTTGGTTGTGGGGCAGCAGTTTGCACCAATTCTATAGAATGGCACAAATATAAATATATAAACTGTATGAATGTGTGTGTGTGTTTAAAAACATTCTACAATTTTCTATTCCACAACTCAGAATAACACACTTTTTATTGTAATTTAAAACGCAAATGAGTATTTTCTAAGATCTAGACTCATTTTAAAATAGTTTTAATAAAATATAGCATGTTACGATTAAAGATATTGCTGCCACTGCATGAAATATCATGTCAACTACTTAAAATGAAAGGCATTGTAAAAATGCAAATTATTAAGGGAAATTAAATAAGTGAAGAGAGATAAAAGAGAAAATGTTGTTTCAAAGGAACATAATTGACTTTAATAATATCGTCATAGATCTTGGATGTTTAAAGTAAATACAGCTTTTAGCCATTCATATTTATACATTTCATTGAAATGAATGTATCACAATTTTGTTCATCAAATGAAATAGTGCATTAAGTAATGTAAATAAGAATTCTTTTTTTTTTTTTTACATAGTTCATGATCATTGAGGTCTTATTTTATCATTTTAATGGTATATATTGCCTCCTTTTAACATAAAGCTCTTTCGCTCTGTTGTGTTAGTTACAAAACTAGCACTAAAAAAAAAATCTACTTCTGTTTGTTTTTCTTCTTCTTTCCTGAAAATTCTCGTCTTCTCTTTCTATGATGTTGACTGCCTCCTCCCTCACTGCGACTGGTGAAGCTGGGCATCGGTGGCTCGATCTCTCCAGGACGTCCCCCTCTGTCTGGCACACTGCCCATCAGTACCTGCAGACAGAAACAAATGCTGTGTTTAAACCGTTTTTAAATCTTTTCTTATGCAAAAAAGCATTTAACCCTGGGGGAAAAAACTGAATTGTAGTTACAAAACTTTAGTGAAGGGCACCTTGTGAACAGCTGTTGAAGGCCCTGCTTTAACTGGCCTAATGCGAGACTCGTCTTCTCTGGCCGCCAACAGCATAGCAATGGAGACGGAGGACTCGACAGAAGGTGTGAAGGGTTTCACAGAAGACAGTAAATCACTGCGTTCCTTGAAAAAAAAAAAAAAATAGGGAGAATTTGCTCAGTGAGAGATTACAATACATGCTTTATAATTTGCAAAAGAGACAATCTTAGTACCTTTCCCCTCTCTCCCCAAGTAAAGGATTGTAGAGTGACAAGGAAACGCTTGATCATCATTTGGCGCCGACATTCATAATCCTTACAGAGAGCTTTGTTGATGTCATGAATCTTTTCCTAAGAATGGAAAAAAAATAAATGGAATAGAGCTCTGAAAATGTCAGTGTGACTCTCTAATACACAAAAGGACAGCACTGCCACAATGCTTTCAAACACTATTTAAATATTTATGTTTTGGCACTTTTGGTGTTTGTTAGGCAGTCAGACAAAATTACAACTTGAACATCATCAGAAGAATCCAAAATGTAGGTGAGTTTTCAATAGAAAAGTTTTGGAGAAATTTAGTATTACTTTGCTTGCTCACCAGTTGATTCTCTGCAGTGAATGGGTGCTGTCAGATCGAGAGCCCAAATAGCTGATAAAAACATCACAATAATTTACAACTAATTCTCATGACTCAGTCACACACAACACAGTCCATCAATTAATGTCTTCAGTAGTGAAAGGCTGTGTTTTTGTAATAACCAAATTGTTGCTTATGGCTAAAATCTCACCTGAATCGGAAGAAAAATACGAACAGATCAATCACTATGAGTGAAAACCATTTTAAACATATATATTGGTGTATTTTGATGTAAAACGACAACAGCGGGTGGACTTTTTCACTGGAGGGTGTTATGAACTATGGACTGGAAACAATGGTTGAAAGTCAAAACACCTTAATGAGAGACTTTTTCTTCCAAACATGTAGTTTTTCACTTCACAAGAAGTTAACTGATGGACTGGAATTGTGTGGATTAGTTGTGGATTATTGTGATGTTTTTATCAGCTGTCTGAAATCTCATTCTGACGGCACCCATTCACTGCAGAGGATCCACAAAATTTCTCCAAACCTGTTTTGATGAAAAAAAAAATGCAAACTCATCTACATCTTGAATGGCCTGAGTAAATTTTTAGCAAACTGTCACTTTTGGCTGAACTATTCCTGTACATACATACACCTGAGTAGGCATAAACAACAAACAACACAACTCATTTTAAATAAAAATAATGAATCCGTGTCATTTGGTCATGCTCCTGCTCTAAAGTTTTTTTTTTCTTTTTCCCTGGATGTGCACATACCATTTCACTGTAATACATACCCATTGCTCTGAGTTCAGACTGAACTTTAATAACGCTTCTGGAGCTTCACCATCTGGAAGTGATGACAGCCGTGACTCCACCTGAATAAATGACGCATATGTTAGACATCACCAAAACAATTAAAAACCTCTAGTACTAACATACTACAACTTCACGGCCGATGTTTCTTACCTCTGCGCAGGCATCACTTATTTGAGAGGATGTTTCTAAGCCAAGATTCTGAAACAGTTCTGCAAGATCTTTATTTGCTTCCTTCCAATTAGTTTTATCCTCTTGTGCTGGGCTGATTTCTTCATGCTCATCTTTATTAAGACTTTCCCATTTTCTTTGCTCTTTACCCTTTGACTCACAACTCTGTTCTGTATCTTCCGGATGACTCTCTTTGTACGTCAACATACGTGCTGCCGCCAACTCGGTCACCAAATACTCTGTAAATTGAGTGAAGAAATTTACAGCAGCTCTTATAAAATACTAAAAATGCACTGATTGAGATCATCCATCACCTCCCTACCTTACCGGTCACTCTGAACAGCAGAAGTGGGCTAAGGTGCTCTGATATAAGTGCATTTTGTGGACAGGACATCTCGTTTAGTACTTCCCTCAGCTCCCCAACCAGAACTGCACCACCACGCCGTGCTGAAGCACAGACGTATTATATCCATAATGCGAGCACAAAAATAGATAGTCAAACCAAAGCTGTGCAAAATGTTGTCTTACAGGCAGGAAATTTAAAAGTTTTAATTTTTTGCATCCTAGGCCTAGAATTAAGGCTAAATATAAATGATTATTATTATATTTAAAAGTCTTATCATTTAAGTAATTTATTATTAATATGATACATTGAAAAGTATATAAATAAAAATTTAAAAATAAACATTGAAATCCTTTATTCACTCATCACAAACGACTAAAAATAGATGGTCTCAGCTGGGTTACCTGGAATATCGGGACAACTTGCTCTTAGCTCTGACACCAACCAGGTGAGCAGAGGGCAAGGTAATTCGTCACACTTACATTTCTTCAAGCACTCTTTGCTTTTATACCTATTAAAACATAAATATTAAAACAGCTGTGAGTGTAATTATCTTGACATAAACAAAACAAAGTTTTTAAATCGCTGCTTATTTCAGCATTACTCACCCAAGAGCTTTAATTAACGTGATTGCACCAGTATCTCTCTCCATTGTAAAAATGTACACGACCTATGTCGTCAGTTCTATACTTCCTCGTTCACCATCCATGGCCACCGCTGTTGTAAACAAGCCAGTAGTAGTCAAGCTCTGACGAAAACCGAGTGCAAGACAAGATTAGTCGATCGCAATTGATCGAAACAATCCAGTCGCCGAACCGATTCCTTTGGTTCTAAACCAAACACAAATATTGCACAAACAACATTAAGACAGGCACTGATTTTGATGCATTGATCTATCAGTGTCTTTTTTTAATTATAAATTCTAAAGTAAATAAATTATAAATTCTAAAGTAAATAAAATATACAGTAGATACAAGTAATAAGTAATTAAAAATAAATTAAAACATAAATGTGACAAATATATATATATATATATATATATGGAAAAATTCTTGTGCATTAATACTGGCATTTATATTCCAGTTTATAAATGAGAATACGATTGCATTACCGAGAGTGGATATATGGAGTAATATTAATTATTAATAGTTTTGTTTATATGAGAAGAATGTTGCATAGTAATTTAAACTATTACAAAAACAAAATGTATTTAATTCAACGTTTTATTTTGGTTAAACAAAATTTACAATTTTTTATTTTTTTCTAGTAATGCTTAGCTTCAAAATACATTTTCTTGTAAATGCTTTTACATTTATAAAAGTATTTTTATATATGTACTAACTAACTGTACTAACAATAGTAAATTATGCATAATTACAGGTAATTAACACTAACTCTAATCTTACATTACATATAAAATACATGTCGTTAGTTATTTTTTAAACAAAACAAAATTAAACAAAATTTAAAAAATGATATCAAGAAATTATAGAAATAGAAATTACTACTTTTATTTAGCAAGGATGCTTTAAATTAATCCAAAAGATCAAAAATGATAAAGACATTTGAAATGTTATGAAAGATTTCAGGAGTGGATTTCAGATTTTCAGTTTCAGATAAGTGCTGTTCTTCTGAACTGTCTACTGATGAAAGAGTCCTTTTACTCAGCTGTTTTCAACATAATAATAATAATAATAATAATAATAATAATAATAATAATAATAATAATAATAAATGTTTTTGAGCAGGAAATCAGAATATCAGAATGATTTCTGAAGGATCATGTGACACTGAGGACTGGAATAATTATGTTACAAATTCAGCTTTGAAATCACATGAAAAAAATACATTTTAAAATATATTCAAATAGAATCCAGTTATTTTAAATAGTAAAAATATTTCAAAACTGTACTGTTTTGCTGTGCTTTGGATCAAATAAATGCAGGCTTTGTGAGCAGAAAAGACTTTTTTAAAAAAAAAATAAAAAAAAAAAAAAAAAAAAAAAAATCGTACTGTTCAAAAATTTTTGACTCTGTACCTTTTCCAACCAGAAACACATTCTCTACCCTGGTTTTCTGAATTACAGCAGCACTTTAAACTATAGATTTTTTTTAAATAACGATTTGTTGTTGTGTTCGACACGTTTACACTGTTTTTATATGAACAGTGCGTATGAGGGATAGGATTGGCTACAACATGTTTGACAGACAGCAGCATTAGCCAATCAGCTGCAGGTACCGAGAGCGCTCAGATCGTCGTGAGGCGGAGGAAGTGAGAAACCACGGTCACCCTCCATCTTCGAAATCATCGTAACGACAATTTGGTTGAGGGGGAAACTGACAGATAAAGGTAAATATTTTGCATTCTGTGCGCACTAGGTCGTATGTACGTTCAGTAAGTGACTTAAACTGATATTTGGTTATTTTAGAGTGTGCATGTGAGGCGGTTGGATTTTGCGCGCAATTTACTTGACTCCATAGTTCGCTCGAATGCTAAGTGTGCAGACAGTGGGTACAATGAAACATGCTAATACATTGTTTTGGTACTTTAACGAATGGTTTTTACTCTATGCATGTTGTTGTATTTAATGTGCTAAAGCCCAAAAGCCCTTCCAAATGAAGTCAAGTGGTGTTTTAGCTGCAAAGCCCTCTGCCTCAGTCAGCCAGTTAGCTTGCAGGCTAATATTTTAGCGACTCTGAAGATGATCCGCCGAGCGCGTACAGTAACCAATCAATGACTCGCGTGTGTTTACTTTGACTGTACAGGCGCACAGTTTGGAATAAACTGCTGTAGGGGTGCATGAATCATGAGCGGGCTTAATGTCAAAAAGCTCAAAGTCAATGAGCTGAAAGAAGAGCTCCAGCGGCGAGGCCTGGACACTCGGGGGCTGAAGGCGGATCTGGCGGACAGATTGCAGGCGGCACTGGAGGCCGAGGCGGCTGGGTCTGCGCCATCGGACGAGCAGGAACAAGAATTCGAGGCTGGCGGAGAAACGGGAGAGGGCGATGATTATCAGGAGGAGGGTAATACGTGTTTTAATGTTTATGTTTTGAGTTGGTTATGTTGTGGAGCTGCAACCCAGGCTGTGTTGTTGTGAATAGAGATGTGCTTCAGAGAGATTAGGAGAGATTATTTATTAGGGTCACCTGGCAACGTGTCAGACCACCATAGGGGGGCCCCTTTTGATGCAAGACATCCATAAAACACAAGAAGCACTTTTATTATTATTATTATTTTAAATTTAGGGGCATCTTATAACATTAGTGCGTCTACTGTAATTTTACCTTTGTGTGAATTCTATTAAAATGATTTAATATTTATTACAGTCATTTTTCAGCACTTTCAAATGACTGAAAAAGACAGTAATGTGTGTGTGTAATTTTTTTTCTAGTAATGCTTAGCTTCAAAATACATTTTCTTGTAAATGCTTTTACATTTATAAAAGTATTTTTATATATGTACTAACTGTACTAACAATACTAAATTATGCATAATCACAGGTAATTAACACTAACTCTAATCTTACATTACATATAAAATACATGTCGTTAGTTATTTTTTTAGTGACTAATAGTGTAATTACACTGTAATAAGCTGCTTTGTGAGCAGAAGAGACTTCTTTAGAAAACATGAAAAATCCTACTGTCCAAAAACTTTTGACTGGTAGTGTATCTTTAGGTAAAAAAAAAGAAAGAAAATAAATTGCTTGTGAATAAGAAAATTAATAAAATCTTTAATTAATAAAAGAAAATGCATGTCTTTTCTAGTTATGTTCAGCTTCAAACTCTTTGTTGTTATAAAATATACATTTATATTTGAGTAATCACAAATGAGTCAAGTAAATTTTTTTATAGACAGTAATGCAACAATATATTTTAATTTTGCCTAATTTCTATGCAGAATTTGCAGCCAGAGAGCAAGATTTTGGAGAAGAGGCCAAGGCACAGTTTGATGATGGAAACAGCACAGACCTCTACCAGGGTGGATCTGATGATCAGGGAACCGAGAGTAACGAAGGCAATGAGGACAGCACTGAGACCCCCATACCTGGTTTTGGAACAAGCGATTATTCATCAGACGCACCAGGACAGATGACAGAGCAGTACTCCTTTGACCAGGAAGAATACCAGGAGCCTGAGGCCAAGCAGGCTGAGGTGAAGCAGGAGTATGAGGAGACGCCTTCACATGCAGAGCCACAGCGGGAGCAGAAGTTTGACGAGCCAGCGTCACGGCAGACCCCGGAGGGAGACTCAAGTGAACGCAGCCAGCAGGGAGAATCTGGTAAGAGTGAACAAATGTTTAAACCACAAGGAGTGAATTCTCTAATAGTTCTAAAAAAGTTCTCTAATAGTTCTCTAGTAAAGACCCACAGTCACATGAAGCATTGCATATGACATAATCAAATAAAAAAACAATATAAAACTCTGTTTATTGTGTCTACAGAAACAATATATTTTAATGCTTTAATGTTAGAGTTAATTTTAACATATAAGGAGGCTTTGCTTGATGCAGCTCTGTGATTGGTGGAATTTTCTGTACACTGTCATGGGTAATGTAGTTTTTCTCAGAGAATTTCGCTGTTAAACAAAATTAATGTGAATAGATGGATTTAACAAAAGCATATACAGTATATTAACAACCTCAGTGCTCACAACAGGTTTATCAGTATTTTTTTTTTTTAATTACAGAGAAAATTAAGGTTTACTTACAGAACTTCTGACTGTTGTGCTTTATAAATATATTTGATGTGGCTTAAGATATGTGTCCAAATCTTTTCAGAGAGTTTTGAGGTGAAGACTGAGTATAAGGCCGACGAGGATGTTCCACAGCAGGCTGAGCAGGCCAGTGACTGGGACGCACAGGCCAAATCAGAGGATGATAGATACTCGTCATACAGTCGCAAGAGGTCATATGATGAGAGTCGAGGATACGGTTACTATGAACATCGTGAGGAAAGAAGGTAGGTTCTCCATGGATTTACTTAAACTAATTAAAAGTTTTTGTTTAAATGGATTAGCTTAATTTTTTTTTTTTATTTGTATTGCTGAGTCTCATAGTTCTTATTGATTTTTATAGGGGAAGGTCACCACAGCCTCCAGCTGAAGAAGAAGAGGAAGACATTGATGATAAACTTGTGGTCATTGACACCTGTGAGTATAATCAAGGAGTGATGTTTTTGTGATGAAGCTGTTTAGGGGGTGTAATAGTACACCAAAATGTACCTATGGTTTGGTACATACTTCGGCTTCGAAGTCACGATTAGGTACGGTTTTCGGGACAGCAGTGAAAAAAAAAAACCCCAAATAATTCGCTCTGTCTATCTTGTGCAAATGTGTGTACCTGCACTCGTTCATGAAAGTCTGCAAAGTAAACAGACTTGTTTGCTTTCAGGAAAATTCTTTATGCAAATTAGAAATACTTTAGTGAATTTGTAACATTTCTAAGTAAAAATACAGCCATCAGATGTAAATTGTGCGCTGAGGAAAATGCAACTCTAATGCATTAAATAGCAAATCATGTCAAGACATCTTGGATTGTGCACATATTTGGCATCAGCCCACTCTGTCTACCATTATTTTTTAGATGTGTTCACAACATCAAAGTATATCAATATAAACAACATTTTTCCATCCTAGGCATGAAGCATGAGTTTGATATTGCATTCTTCCACAAGAGCAGAGGTTACGCATATGCCGAACCAAAAGTCCCAAAACTATTTCCATTGCACCCCAATTTGGAGTGCTGTATTTTCATTTCATTGTCACCAATACCGATGCTGTGCTTATGTTCTCATTCATTCTCATGAAATGCTCTGATACCACACAGCATGTTTACAATGTTTGTGTCCACACAAAGAAACATTGAATAGAACAGAGAGAAAAATGAAGATTTATAAGATTAAGGATGTCTGTGATGTAAATGTATGTAATTCTTCACATTACGGAATGGGTTCTTGTTTGTTTGTTTCTAGATAACTGTGACCTGCACTTCAAGGTAGCTCGTGACAGATACAGTGGTTATCCTCTGACCATTGAGGGTTTTGCCTACCTGTGGGCAGGTGCTCGAGCCACTTATGGTGTTAACAAAGGACGTGTGTGCTTTGAAATGAAGGTAACAAAGATGCTGTTTATTGTTTGAAGCCGTACTTGATTGTTTGAGGACACAGTGATCTGATTCTCCTTTTTCTTTTTCAGATAAATGAAGAAATTTCAGTAAAGCACCTTCCTTCCTCTGAGCCTGACCCTCATGTGGTGAGAATCGGATGGTCCCTGGATACTTGCAACACTCAACTTGGTAAATGACCGGACTTAAAATAACCTTGCTTCAAGGCATTTCTGCCACCTTGTGTGTTTTCCTTTAGTAAGATTAATCAAAGAGCTTGGTTTGCTGGGAAGTGTGAGGTTTGTGTTCTCTGCTGCATTAGCATTGTAGTTTAACAGATCCTTCCTTCATATTACAGGTGAAGAACCCTTCTCTTTCGGCTATGGAGGAACTGGCAAGAAATCTTCCAACTGTAAATTTGAGGACTACGGGGAAAAGTTCAGTGAAAACGATATCATCGGCTGCTATATTGTAATTATGTTTTTCTCTTATACTTCTAGATTACACACAATGCATCTTAAAGAAGTAAACTTCCGGAACAAAAATTTACAGATAATTTACTCACCCTCTTGTCATCAAAGATGTTCATGTCTTTCCTTCTTCAGTCGATAAGAAATTATGTTTCTTGAGGAAAACGTTGAAAAACCTGAATTTTTCTCCATATAGTGGAGATTAAATTCAGCTTCAAATGGTTCTAAATAATCCCAGCTGAGGAAGAAGGGTCTTATCTAGGAATTGTCTACTTTTTAACATCAAAG
Source organism: Labeo rohita (assembly GCF_022985175.1). NCBI lineage: Eukaryota > Metazoa > Chordata > Actinopteri > Cypriniformes > Cyprinidae > Labeo > Labeo rohita. The sequence continues at coordinate 12,010,343 of NC_066873.1, forward strand.
ATGATTTTGACGTTGAAGAAGAAAATGAGACAGGAGTTTTTCGACATACCTTAACTGTATTGACCCGGATTACACAGACTGTGCACGTGCATTGCAGAGACGAGCGTGTGAGGTTAAAAAGTGACCGATCATTTCACTAGATAAGACCTTTCTTTCTTGGCTGGGATCGTTTAGAGCCATTTGAAGCTGCATTTAAACTACATTTTGGAAGTTTAAACTTGGGCACCATTGAAGTCCACTATATGGAGAAAAATTCAAGAATGTTTTCCTCAAAAAATATAATTTCTTATCAACTGAAGAAAGAAAGACAAGAACATCTTTGATGACAAGGCGGTGAGGAAATGATCACAATTTTTGTTCTGGAAGTGGACTCCTTCTTTAATATGAGCTCAGAGACTACTATTAACCATATCTCTTTTATTTTTTTTTTCCACTCTGATTGTTTTTTCCATAGGACTTTGAAAGCAGTGAGCAAGTAGAAATGGGATTCTCCAAAAATGGCAAGTCGCTGGGCCCATGTTTCCATGTCTCTCGAGAGGAACTGGCCGGGCGTGCTCTTTTCCCACATGTGTTGGTGAAGAACTGTGCTGTGGAATTCAACTTCGGACAGAGAGAGGAGCCCTTTTTCCCTCAGCCGGAGGGCTTCACCTTCCTTCAGGATATTCACCTAGATGAGAGAGTCAGAGGGACACTGGGACCCGCCAATAAATCTGAATGCGAGGTTTGATGTGGAAATTAACTTTTAAGAATAATAATCATAATGTATTGAAGTCTCATCAACAAGGATTCCATACTGAAAAAGAATTGTGCTTTCAAATTTTCTGCTGTGGCTGAAATGTATGCTTCTATAATGTAATTCAATGGAGATTAATAATTTATAAACACATGTTGAAAAGTGATGCCATTATTTGATGATTTTTAAACTTGTCTACCTATTGTAATGTGCCAAAAGACTTTACGCAGACTGGACAATTAATTCTTGTTAACAAGACCTCATTTATATTAATCAGCCCTGTAATTATAGCATTATAAGGTTTAATACATAACAGCAAACCAGAGGTTTACATTTAAAAGACATGTATGTGATCAGTGGACAGAAGATATCGCTGATACCTACCATTTAAAATGTTGACTCCATGTTTTCTTTTTAGATCCTGATGATGGTTGGTCTGCCTGGTAGTGGAAAAACCACCTGGGCCATAAAACATGCTCAAGAGAACCCTGACAAGAAGTACAACATCCTGGGCACAAATGCTATCATGGATAAGATGAAGGTATGGCTTCCGGGTATAATCCCAATTATTATGGCAGATGTGCATGGTAAAGTCTTCTAGGAAAGTTAGGTTGTTTTTGAAGAACCACCACAGCCATACACATTCAGACTAGGGATGGCGAAAACTAAAAAATTTCTTGACCGACCACCGAGCCTCATTAGCCGGTTGAAACCGGTTAACCGATTAGTTTAAAATATGGTACGCTATTTGAAATAACAGCCATTTCGAGCCGCGCCTGCAATTTCGCAACTCTGTCGCATCTCCCTGCCGCTCTGCCTCCCGCACACACACACACACACTGCCACTCACGTCACTTTTTTAAAATCCCCTACAGCGCGAAACATGAGTCCCGCAAACGCGGCACCGAAGAGCTTGTTGTATGTAATCGTAGGACAAATGGCTCCTTAGTTTCAAATGGTTTGGGTACAAGGTGATCGCTTTGAGAATAAAGGCGTTTGTCTAGGTTAGAAGCTCATTTGAAACATTGCCACGGCTCATTTAAGAAAATGACAGCTCCGAAGAGACGCCGCTCTAACCTCGAGTGTTTTAGCCTGTTGCCTTTACTTTTCGCAAACCTTGTGAGCGCGCGAACCCAAACGCTGTGACCTCGCGCCAAATGTTTTTATTGGTTTATTAAGTACAAACAGGCGAGTTATGAAAAATTGAGTGTGAGGGATAATTTGTTCACTTAACACAAAAAGATGAGGAATGAGATGGCTAACTGTAGTAGCGTATAGTCCACTGTCTATAATAGCCTAATTTAGAGACTTTTTTTTTTTAACCGACTACCGACAACTTTGACCGGTTAACGTTGATACGGTCAACCACCGGTCAAACGGTCATCGGTTAACATCCCTAATTCAGACAGACATTTTTGGCAAGGGATGGGCAACTCTGGCCCTTGATGTCCAGCGTCCTTTAACATTTAACTTCTACTAAACCAAACACACCTGCCTGTAATTTTCTAATAATCCTCAAGGCCTTGATTTTGGTTTGGTTTTTATCATGATTGGAGCTAAACTGCAGTAGGGGTGTGCAATAATGACAATCTCAAAATTGTCTGGAATTTTTAAGCAGTGCTTAGACAATATTTTGCTGAGCGCATTATTGTACTGATATTTTGGCAGGTTTAGGAATGGTGTGGACAGCTGACTCCCAAAGCTTTTGATATTCTTCATATTCTCTTCAGTAATTCGTTTGCAGAAGTAACAGAATATAACTTTTACTTTTTTTACTTAATTTTTACTTTTTATGGGCATTTTTACTTTTATAAGGCCAATATTCTTATAACCTACTTAAATGTGTGCAGCATTTTTTGTGTGAAATTCTTAGATTTAATCAGTAAATTTAAATGGTAAGACACTATAAGGCTGCTACCAATCAAATGAAATAAACACAAATGTGTTTGCAATGCAGAGGTGGCACAGAATCTGCATCTGATGCATTTACACAGATTGTTCAGTGCAGGACATGAATGCATTTACAGTTACAAATGCATAAGTAATGATTTGATGTTTTAAAAACCAAATGTTGAATATTTGAAATGATTTTGGGAGTAGTATAAATAAAAAGTATAAGTAGTGGCGGCAAATCACTGCATGAGTGAGTCATTAAGTCATTCATTCAACTAATTTGTTTAAACGGCTGATTGATTCAGTAATGAAACACCGTTGTGTGTTACTCAGATATGCAAAACAGTTGTGCTGTGGCTTTGTTTGGACCTTTTTTCGCTGGCGAAATAGAGCAAAATAGGAACTTGTGTCAAAAATGTGAGTTAATTAATATTAACTTACTGTTTATTGGACTGTTTTATAAAATTGACATCACATTTACAATCGTACTGATATTTGGAGAAAATCCTGTACTCTTTTGTGTGATTTTTTTTTTTTTTTTTTTTTTTTTTTTTAAGCTATCAGATGATATAAATCTAAAAGTCATATGGGGACATATTTTTTCCCTTATCTCCAGTTTTGGGAGAATTTTACATTTATTTTAATAGACTAAATCAGGCAGTGAACTCCAAATGTAAATGTGCACACACAGTAGTCTAACCTACATCTTATAGTGTATGCGTGCACTCTTTGAGTGTGTTTTTGTTTGGTTTTTGCACATATCGCTTAAAGTGCCCCTATTATGGATTATAAAAGGTTCATATTTTGGTTTTGGGAGTCCCCAACAACAAGGTCACATGCATGCAAGGTCAAAAAACACTTTTATTCTCTTATAATATGCATTTATTTTTACCTTATTTGCTCAACGACTCCCAAATGATTCGTTAAAACAAATCATTTGTCCAAACCACTCCTTTGCGTGACAGTAATCTGCTGTGATTGGTCCAATGACCCAGTCTTTTGTGATTGGTTTAGCGTTACTGCATGCAGCAAATTTCAAACACAGAACGCCCATCACTGTTACACCAGCCCGCAACTCGGTGGTAAACAACAACACCCAAACAGCCACAATATATGCATCAACCCAATACAGAAACGTATTGATAAAGCACTGCAGCTTGTACACCAACGTATTGTTTTATTCTTTGTCAGAACTTCAAATAATAACAACGACAAACATTCACTATTCATCGACACATTTCAGATAAAGCTGTCAGCTGGTTAGCAAGAGACCTACGAGCTGCGTGGAGCGAACACAACACACACAACTAAATACGTATTTTGTATGATGCAGAATAACGTTACGTAAGAGCAACAAGTTTTAAAGGATTACTCCACTTTCAGAATAAAAATGCCCTGATAATTTACTCACCCCCATGTCATCCAAGATGTTACATGACATAATGTTACACAACATAACACACAACTAGGTATTTTGAAGGATCACTAGAAAATACAACCCTCAATTATTAATCACACTTACAAGTAGAGGTTCAGAGGAGCAAGCCGGTTCAAATAAACTGGGCACTGATCCATCTTTTAAGAGCAAGCTTTTGGTGAATCCCGCATTGTACTTAGGATACAGCAGCTTCTCGACATGACGTAAACACATGGAAATTTTACTGTGTTTGTGGGCTTGTTCGCGACGTAGAACGTGGGTGGACATTATGCAAATGTGTTACAGCCGTAACAGAAAAAGATTCAAATTCCTGACGATTCGTTCAGGCGATTGTGAACCAACTCTTTTTTTTTTTTTTTTTTGATAGACAATAACTTTATTTATCGTGCATTGTCGGCTTCACAACTTTGCAGATTTATGTTCACATACAAGGCATAATAGGAGCACTTTAATCAACAATTATGATAATATCATAGACAAAATATATATATATATATATATATATCACACATCCCTTGGGGGACAGATTTGCCCATCCCAGGTTAAGACCAATAACTTAACTAGTTGTTCAGGCCGCCCACCAGTGAGTTGATTTGTAAAAGCACATTTTATTCTAATCAGAGTCTATGTACTGATGTTCATCGTTCTGTTTCGATCAGGTCATGGGACTTCGTCGTCAACGCAACTATGCCGGACGCTGGGACATCCTTATTCAGCAGGCCACGCAGTGTCTCAACAGGCTCATCCAGATTGCTGCCCGCAAGAAGCGCAACTACATCCTGGATCAGGTACTGCCATACTTGCCTTCCTCTGTGCTGTCCTCACAGCTAAAACCCCTTCCCCTTCCTTCTCAACCCTGCCCCCAAAAAAACACATCCACTGCTGCTCACTGATGCACATGTTCATTAATGCACTTCTGCTCTCTCTGTAGCCTAGTCCAAAGCATTGGTTAGCCTATTGTGCTCCTGAAGACTTGTTTTTTTTTCCTTTGTCCTGAACATGTTGCTGAATTATGATTTGTTTTGTTTTGCTTAAACGTTAAAAAAACGAGCAGAGAAAGAATGCAGTATAGTATGTTGCAATGAATATTTTTGACTTCATGCATTGCCTTGTTGTAAAGAGATCTTTGCCACACTGTACAAGTAGTCCATTAGTAAGATGTTGAAAAACAAGTAATCACTGCCTGGTGAGTAAGAAAACGCCTTCTGTTGCTATGGTAACCGTAAAGAAAACAAGAGAACTTTTCATTAGATAAACTTGGAACTTTACTTGAATGTTGTGTTTAAAAATGAATGGCAGGTAAGTGGAAAAACTAACCTGCTTGAAGTTTATAGGTGGACAGTTCCAGAGGTTGTAAGGTAGGTAAGGTCAAAGGACATGCTATTGGGTCACTAAGGAGTTTGTGAGTATGAACGGGTAGGTACTAAATGTTTGTCCGTGTCGGGCACGCTGGCCTTTTGAACAACGGGTAAGTGAAGGTAAGGAAGGGGACCCAGGCAGTGCATGACATTAAAACAGAAGTGAGGGTTATTTACACACTTCAGACGTTGAGTTCCTTCCAGTTAATATGTTAAAATCACAGTCATTGATGTTTGGAAGCGACTGATGTAATTACATTTTAAGCATGACCAACAGTTTGATTAGTTTAAGAGAAAACACTAGAATTTAATTTCACGTAATTTCTTGTAACTCAGATCTTTTATAGTAGTGAGACACTATAACACATCAGTTCTCTGTAACGTACGTCTCACAAGAGAACGACTTCTGTTAAAAACGCTAGTTTGAGGGAAGCAGAAAGGGTCCCCTGTACAATATCAGTCACTCACAAACTCCCACGTGTTGGCCTCGTCCCAATTCACGGTAAGGCAGTTGGGGTTGTGAGAGACAACCGCTAGTCATTCCAGAGCAGTAACTATAGACATGAAAAAAAAACTCTCTCACTTTCATCGTTGCAGGAATCCAATTCCCCTCCTACGGAACGCAAAGCCGTAACAAAAGCAAATAATGAACAGCTTCTACTTCTTTCTTGTCACCATTGCTAGACAAATGTATATGGATCAGCCCAGAGACGAAAAATGCGTCCTTTTGAAGGTTTTCAACGCAAGGCTATTGTAATTTGTCCCACGGATGAGGATTTAAAAGAGCGAACGTTAAAGCGAACTGATGAGGAAGGGAAGGATGTTCCCGATCATGCTGTGTTAGAAATGAAAGGTAGGAATGCCACGGATAACCAAAACAAATGTTCAAAACTACACACCAGATCTGCTTTTGCTGTTTTTTTTTTTTTTGTTTGTTTCTTTATTTTAAGACTTGGAAGAACCCACCCGTCCCTCCTTCTTTTTTTGCCAGATAAAAGAGCTCCTCTCACCTTTTTATTCATCTCTCCCTGCCCTGTTAACCACTTTTTCTTGCATTGTCTCTCATGCCATTCCTCACCACTGCAAACCAGCTCAGATAATCAGGATTGAGGATAAGGATTGCTGCAATTGGCACTGGCTCTCCAATTCACTTCAGCAAGCGAGCAGTTTGTATTGGCTGTATAATTAAATGTTGAACAAATTTTTGGACGGCTGTCCTCAGCTAGGTACTTCTTAATTTGCAGGGACACCTTTTTATCATAACACTCTTTTACTGGCAACTGTTTTTAGTTTAATTTTCATTACCTACGACCCCAGCCCCCCTACATTGTCGTCATATTCCTACTCTGGGACAAGTGTTTTCTTACACCGCTAAGGCAACGTTTGTCCTAGAGCGTGTTAACTATATCACCACATGCTCTAGTTCTCTCTCTTTTACTCTCTCTGTCTTCCCTTGTTCTGTCCCCTCCCCTGTATTTTTGCTGTCACCATTGTATGGTGCTGATGATGATTCTCTTTGTCTTTTCGCCGGCGCGGCTGTTCTGTCCCTCATTGCGTGCCTCTGCTCCCGCAGCAAACTTTGTGCTGCCCGAAGTCGGCGAGTTCCTGGACGGCGTGACGTTTGTAGAGCTTCAGCGGGAAGAAGCCGACGCTCTCATCAAGCAGTACAACGAAGAAGGCCGTAAAGCTGGCCCTCCCCCAGAGAAGCGTTTCGATAACCGCCAGGGAGGTTTCCGTGGCCGTAGTAACTTCCAGCGCTATGACAATCGTGGTGGACCTCAGGGCGGTAGAGGCGGCTACCAGAACCGTGGCGGCTCTGGAGGTGGAGGCTACCGAGGAGGTAAGTGTCATGAATTTGCTAGTTTTGTGCTGGGCAAGTTTGTGGATGGTAAATTATTTATGTGTTCATTCATATATTTGGCTAGAGCACATTAAAAAGTGAGAGTAAAGATATTTATAATCAGGGCTTGACATTAAAGGAGATGTCCACTTCAAGAACAAAAAATTACAGATAATTTACTCACCCCCTTGTCATCCAATATGTTCATGTTTTTTTTTCTTCAGCCTTAAAGAAATTGTTTTATGAGGGGAAACATTTCAGGATTTTTCTCCATATAATGGACTGATATGGTGCCCTGATTTTGAACTTCCAAAATGCAGTTTAAATGTGGTTGTAAAAGATCCCAGCCGAGGAAGAAGGGTCTTATCTAGCGAAACAATTGTTTATTTTCATTAAAAAAAAATACAATTTAATCTCTTAACTTTTTAATCTCAAACGCTCGTTTTGTCTTGCTCTCCTTATTCTGGCTCAAGACAGTTAAACTGGAAAAAAACGTTTAGGCAGAGCGAGACAAGACGATCGTTTGACATTAAAAAATATAGAAATTGTATTATTTTTTTATGAAAATAACCAATCGTTTCACTAGATAAGACCCTTCTTCCTCGACTGGGATTGTTTACAACCACATTTGGGATCGTTTGAAGCCACAATTAAACTGCATTTTGGAAGTTCAAACTCTGGGCACCATATCAGTCCATTAAATGGAGAAAAAATGCTGAAATGTTTTTCTCAAAAAACATAATTTCTTTACGGCTGAAGAAAGAAGACATGAACATCTTGGATGACAAGAGGGTGAGCACATTATCTGTCAATTTTTGTTTTGGAAGTGGACTTCTCCTTTAACACCCGCCAAATCAGCACAAATGAACACTACTGCACACAGAAGATACATACTGCAGTAAAAATGTAGTTTTTAATATTTATAAAATATAGCCTAGTTAAGCAACATGACATGACCAAGAGAGTTTTCCCTGAAAACCACAATTGTAAATTTGACACTGATTTTATACAAAAGTTCATATACATAGGGTTTGTCTAATATACATTTTAGTACAATGTTGTCAGTGTTAACTGTTTTTGCTCGATTTGGTTAACAAAAATAGTTAACCAAAGATTACTGCAGATCAGTCACGCATCTCTGAGCAACACACAGCATGCAGTTTTGCAATGTAAATGCTTTCATGCTACATTTTAGCTTTATTAAACATGTAAATGCATCTTAATGCCTCTTCAGGTGCTTCTGTTTCTTCTTCAGTGGAAGGATCAGTTTTGTTAATACCGATTTCATTTGATTGGTAACAGCCCTATAGTGTGTTTGTTTTTTTGTTTTTTAATGAAGTGAAATTCTTAATAAAATATAAGAATTTGAAATGAAAGATGATGCATGCATTTAATACGGTTAGGGGAAAATGCCCTTTAAATAGACAAAAAAGGCCTGGAAACCAATTTTAAAAATTGTACGCAGTAGTTTTAGTCGTATAAAACGTAATTTCCCAACAACAAAATTGTGGCCAGTGAATTTTGGAAAACCACTAGCCACAGTACCTAGTAAGCAAAAAAGTTAATGTCAAGCCCTGTTTATGTTTTAAAATGTATAGATTTCAAATAAATGCTGTTCTTTTGAACTTTTTAGTAATGAAGAAATCGCAAAAAAAAAAAAAAAACGAATAAAGAACAAAAATGGCACTACTTTCACGTCACATAATCACAGCTGCTGCCCTTTTGCATATCAGTTATGGATCTTACTGATAATGACCTCAAAGGACTTTAGTATTAAAGGGGTAGTTCAACCAAAAATGCATGTTAGGTGTAAGTGACAAATCCAATCAGTGTTACTTTAAAAAATGTCCTGGCTCTTCCAAGCTTTATAATGGCAGTAAATGGGTGTTATTTTTCAGTAGTCCAATGAAACACATCCAACAATCATATAAAGTGTCCCACCCGGCTCTGGGGGGGTGAATAAAGGCCTCATGAAGCGAATTGATGCATTTTTACAAGAAAAATATCCATATTTAAAACTTTATAAACAGAGATCTCTAGCTTGCGCTAACTGTTGTACACATATTCAGAAAACACAGTTCCAGCGTATGATGTAAGTGTAGCATAAGCTCTGGCGAGAACTGACAAAAACGGAAGCACAGAGGAGAGAGCAAAACAAAACACCGGTCACAAATTAGAAGTACAAAACGAGGATTTGTAAAGAAAAATGTCATAAGCTTTTTATACAAGCCAAAAGGAGACAAAGGAATCTTTGCTCCTCTTTTAAATATGGGTATTTGTCTTATAAAAACGCATCGATTCACTTCAAGAGGCCTTTATTAATACCCTGGAGCCTTCTGGAACACATTTTATATGGGATGGATGCACTTTTTTTGGACTACTGAAAAATGACACCCATTCACTGCCATTATAAAGCTTGGAAGAGCTGGGACATTTTGTAATATAACTCCAATTGGATTTGTCCGAAAGAAGAAAGTCATATACACTTAGGATGCCTTAAGTGTGAGGGTTTTTATTTCTGAGTGAACTATCCCTTTAATGTTTGTGTAAGCTGATTTATTATAATAGTTTGTTTTATATACACAGGTAAAATTATAAAGTAATTCCGACTTATCAATATTTCATGTCCACATATTTATGTTTATGGTAAGTAGCCGTGTAATAATCAGAATAATGTGTAGTCCACCAGCATCATCACAAAGAATCCCCTTCAGGGTGTTGAGTTATTCTGATCACCCTGTCTGGGTTATTTAGCAATTAATGATCAGCTTACCATACATTTATTCCTTATTGCTCTATGTTGCTGGTTAGATTCTGCCTACAAGTTATTGATAATCACTCAACTAATTCATTAGGATACAACCGTGGAGGCTACAACCAGAATCGCTGGGGAAATAACTACAGGGATGGAGGCTCAGGAGGTCGTGGTGGATACAACCGCAACCAGCAGTCTGGGGGCAATTACAACCACAGTCGCCAGGGCTCCTACAACAAGAGTGGCTCTGGATCATCTGGAGGCTACAGCCAATCACAGGTATTAATACAGGGCTGGCTTTCGTTATTCATCAGTCAGCTTTTGAATCCAAAAGGACATGTAGTCATTGCCTGCATCTTATTTTCTCATTTTTGTAGCCTCAGTCTTACAATCAAGGCTACAACCAGGGCTACAGCCAGAGCAACTACAACCAAGGGTACAACTATGGCAACTACAGTCAGTACCCAGGATATAGCCAGAGCTACAGTCAAACCCCAGCGCCCACGGGACAGACCTACAACCAGCAGCAGCAGAGCTACAATCAACAATACCAGCAGGTGAGATAGTCTGTGGAAGAAACTGCATAAATGTTTGCACTTTGGCTTGTACTGGAGAGAGATGATGCAGGGGCATTTTTGCCCCCTTTATCTTAAATGCATGTGCATGTATTTTTATACATTGTACCTTATTTTCCCCAGTATGCTCAGCAATGGCAGCAGTACTACCAGAACCAGAGCCAGTGGAACCAGTACTATAACCAATATGGCAATTACGGCAACTACAACCAGCAGGGCACCCAAGGCAGCCAGGGCGCTCAAGGAACACAGTAGCAGCATCGCAGCCGTTTCAGACGGCCTATTCCCTAAGCAGCATTCCTCATGCCTTTTTTGTGCTCCTTCTTTTACCCAGTCTTACCCTTTTTTGCCTGCTCTCTGTAAACGTTTATTCTCTCCCTATTTATGCCAACCTTAAAGGTAACCACGTTTGTGTGGCCCTCCATTGCTCTGTTTGAGTTTAGGTGACAAGTATCCCTTTTTTGCTCTTCTGCTAAATATTTGTTTACATACAGCTTGATCTTTTTCCCTCTGTGTATTTTGTAGATGAGAGGTTCAGCATTTGAATTTAGTAATGTGTGGTTTAGTCTGCTGCAAACAGCTCACATGATGTGCTTGAATGTTTCAAAATAAAGCAGGAGATCAGGAGAAATTTATTGAGGAAGCTTTGCACGCTTAGATTTACAACTGATGTATAGAACGAGAGAGAGAGGCAAGTTGTTTCTGTGTTCCAATAGTTTTACCACTGATTTTATTTTATTTTTTATCTTGTAAGATTAAAGAACCACATTTTGCGGTAGATGGTTATGGGTATTGTTCTGTATATGATCATATGCCTGTATGTACACATCGATGTAAGACCATGTAACACTTTTGTCTAGGTACATCATATTGGAAATTTTAATAACCTAATTCTTGAATAACACTTTTCTGATGTCTCAAGCCTGTGAAGGTTATCATTTTTTCCTTTTTATATAGCATTTTTAAAATGATTCTGATTGGTCTGATGTACATCTATTCCCATGTTGCAGATTAGTAATGATCCAAACTAGTTCCTTGTGTGGATATGTTTTTACCTTGTGTTTTGTCTGTAAAGCAGTATCTGCATTTGGTTTTGTGTCAAATCAAAACATTATTTTGTATTTGAGAATATAATCAGAAGAACCATTCCGTGTTCTGTGTTCTTGTCTAAATGAGGAATATGTGAAAACTGAAAAACCCTCATTCTGCATTACACCTTACTTAAAAATTGTGAAATTAAGTTCTGCAAGAAAGGCTCAATGTTAAACGGCAGTAAACTATTAGCATTAAGCACATGTGGGAACTGTGCAACAGTGATAGCCTACCAGTATTCAGAACAGAATAAGGCAAAAATCAGAAAATATAAGATGCATATAAAATTACTATGCAAAATTATATATATATAACATGAATTTTGCCATTAACTGTAATAATCCATTCCATTGAGATTTTTTTGGTTTGTTTTTTTTTGGTTTGCACAAGGAGTCTGACAACAGTCAGTGCTCAAGAGATCTGATCTCATCATCATCCGACGTGGAGATGCTTCAAGAAACCTACCTGCAAAGCTACCTGAAAGACTATGCTCAAGTGCACCTAGGGCAAAAGGTGCTTTAAACGCAAAGGATGGTTACATCAAATGTTGATTTAATTTAGTTAATAGAAGTACTAGTTAAAAGTTCTTTAGTTAAAAGAAATTCTATGGCATTATTTTTGACAGCATCCTCATTTTACAACGTTTTTACACAAGTGCCTAAAACTTTTAACAATACTGTAGCTTTGCAGGTGAATTTCTTGAAGCATCTTGGAATCATCAAACAAATATCTCACCGGATTATTAAAATGAATGGCAAAAAGAATGTATGGAAATGTAAACTGATATGTCCTACTGACTGTAGCAAAAGAGAAATAACTGATTTAAAACCATTTTTAGCTGGTGAAAATACTAGTGCTAATACTAAATCCGTCTGACGTTGTTCTTTAAAATTAGCATTTTTTTCTAGCTACTTTGTATAGGTTTCTGTGTAAGTACTGGTACTTCTGATTGGGCTGAGACTCAGTATCTCAGTATCATTATCTCATTTTTGACCGAGATGACTTTTAGCTGGTTTTATATCTTAACTCTTCATATATACATATATATATATATATATACATACATATATATATATATATATATATATATATATATATATATATATTCGTGGGTACGGTTGGTTAAACCGAGGAAACAGTTTAAGTATCTGTGAATTCGGCTTATAAACTGAGGGGACAAATTGCAAAACGGTAGCCACGGACTGTTTTTTTTCTCCTGACTTCCCGGGCTCCGTACTATTGTGTAAGTGTGAGTGTGACTTTGTCCGTGTGTCTTCAGCCACGTATTCATTCAGATAAAGACTGTCTTTTCTTTTTAATGAAAATGTAGATGTTCTTAAGAACATATATTTGAGAACTTCTTAAGAATTTCCCAATGGATTGCACTTAAGAACATTCTTACAAACTCCTTTTTTTTCGTGAATTCCTCCGCCCCTCCGCTGGTATTTTCATGATTTGGTGCTTACTGAAGATAGACACAAAATGAGGTGGGTTTGTTTGTTGTTAATGCTGAATTAAATGTTTTAGGAATTATACTTAGCCTATGCACCATGGAAACAAACCCGGACACAAAGCCCATGCGAAAATTGCGTTAAACCTGTTTTTCAGACCTCTTTGACATTTACACACTGAAATTATTGCCCATGGTGTAATTCTGAATGTTTTGATATATATATATATATGTATATTAATCTTGCAAATGATTACTCAAGCTACTACTTGTCTGCAGTCTTTATTTCCGCGCAGGCATTTTACTTTCGAATTTGAATCTCTGTGTGGATTCATTTCAAATTGAATGACAACATTATGTTGTTAAAGCATATAGTATATTGTGATATACATACTGATTTATTTTACTTTATTTACTTTTTTTTTTGTTTGTTTTCGGGTGCTAGAAAACTCAGTAAAAACAGCATTCTAATAAATGCCCTGTGTACACTGACATATTGCAACATTACATGACTACAATACAATAGTATGTCTTTAAATCATTATTTGTCTCAGTTTTTCCTTCTGTTTTCAGTCTTGAAGGTGCCTTAAAAACTAAACTGCTTCTGCAGGAGTGCCATTTTACTTGGTCTTTGAGAGAAGACAAAGACTTTGTTCTCTCTGATGTACTGAATCGTCTTGAGGAACAGATTCAGCTGGAATGTAAAGAGGCGAGAGTAACACGAGCTTACAGCAGCCTTGGATTCATTCAGTATCTCTATGGAAACCAGCAGGACGCACTCGCAAATCTGCAGAAATCAGTGGAAATTGCAAAAGAACGCTACAAAGACAGTGATGAAGTTCTTATTGTTACCTATGGAGACCTTGCCTGGTTGCACTATCATATGAGTGAGTTCTCTAAATGTGAAGACTACTTGAGAGAATTAGAGAGGATAAATAGAAATTTTTCTGAAGGATTCATTTACACCGTCGAGGTGCTCAGAGAAAAGGCTTGGACTTTTCTTAAATTCTCTTCCAAATACTACAATGCTGCAAAGGAGTGCTTTAGACGGGCCCTTGAAATGAACCCAGATGACAGTGATTTAAATGCAGGATATGCTATTGCACTGTACCGAACAACAAATGAGTCCACTGACTCTTCAGACTCACCAACAATAAAACAGCTTGAACGAGCTGTAGAGCTTAATCCAGATGATGCTGTTCTTTTGCTGTTACTGGCCTTGAGAATGCTGCAGAACAAAGATAAGAAGACATGTGAAGCTGCATTGAAGGAGGTGGTTGTGGCAGTGAGGATGTCCCCTGAAAATCCACACGTCATAAGATATGCAGCAAAAATTTGCCGCCAGTTAGGAAACATGGACATTGCCATTAGTCTACTGGAAAAAGCCCTTCAGGATACCCCAAAATCGGCTTTTATGCACCATCAGTTGGCTCTGTGTTACAAAAGAGAGAAAAAAAATATTTATGGAAAAGAAACACAGGACACATGGCAAAGCAAAGTTTAATGTTAAAGAACGTAAAGAAATACAGCAATACCTGCTTAAGTGCATCGATCATCTGGAAAAAGCCATTTCCCTAAAGCCTTCTTTCATTTTTGCCATGGCAGATTTAGCACTGCACTACGGACAACTTGGTAGCTTCAAAGCTGAGGCATTTTTTGATAAAGCATTTAAAATGGCTTATAATGAAAAGCGAGATCTGCAGGCAGTTCATTGTTTATATGGCCAATACCAGCTCTACACCAGAAGATCTGAACAACTGGCCATCTATCATTTCATGCAAGGTCTGAGGTTGAAGCCAGAATCTGAGCAAGGCAAGTTGTGTGAGGACAAACTGAAAATGATGATTGAGCATCGTATTTGGCTGAAAAACCCAAATGACAGCAAGGTGTGTGGTATACAGGGATTCATTCATGAAGTGAAGGGTGAAAAACTCAAGGCTGAAGAGTTTTATGAGAGAGCCCTAACAAACGGACTTGATTTCGGTAAATATAATTTTACATTTTAAATGGACATTTTTTTCTATTTAGATTAGAATGTTTTTGTTTTTATTATTTTATGTTTTATATTCACAAATTGAAATACACTTGTCCCCAAAATTAAATATTTACATGAAAAAAAAATCTACAAAAGTTCTAGAGTGTACCCATACAGGTTAATCTTTTAAAAAAAATTAAAGCATATGACTTTAAATATCTGCTTGTCCATATTTCTAGATTTTAGATTTTGTTTGAGCTAACAGAGTTAGTAAACATTATATTAAATGTCTTGAGCAATCTTATGATCCCCTACCTATGGATTAAGATTGTTATCAGGTGACATTTCTTAAAGGGGTCATCGGATGCAAAGTTCACTTTGACATGTTGTTTGAACATAAATGTGTGTTGGCAGTGTGTGTACACAACCACACCCTATAATGATAAAAATCCAACCAGCGATTTTTATTTATTTATTTTTTATTTGATTTATTTTTCAAAACAAGCCAATCTCAGCATCTTGTCTGTGTGACGACACACCCCAATAGAGGCCGCTCCCACGATAGTTGATTTACTCGGCCGTCTTACATCAGACCCGCCTTGAATGAGCAGTAACAGTCCGTTCATCATTGTTTTGATGCCGGAACAGGGACGTAGACAAGAATGACTTCTAAGCGACTGAGGTGTTCTGTTGCTGGATGTAATAATGAACATAGTAGTCGTCATATACTACCGACATCTGAGCTGCTGAAGACGCAGTGGATTACATTTGCTTGTGAAGGGAATGCGCCTCCTGAATCTATATCCATCTATGTTCGCGCAAATCATTCGTGATCCAGATTCGCTTACAGCAGATGTGAGTATAAGGTTTTTTTTTTAATAAATCTTTGCACTCGCCTTTCCTAATAACTATTTAGCTATTTAGCAAGTTTAGCTAAATGCGGCTAAAGTAAACAGGCTCGTCACTCCACAGAGAGAAGAGAGGGGCGGGGCGACCGCAGCTCATTAACATTTAGAGCAACCTCGACCAGAACAGGATGATTTTTGTAGAGCTGATTTTGGCAAGGTAAAAAATGTTTTTTTTTACACTACCACTGAGAAATTTTAACCAAAGCATGTTATAGACTTTTCATTAAGACCCTAAAGAATCATATCAACTTGTGAAAAATGGGCATCCGATGACCCCTTTAAACAAATGAGCAGATGTTTTACTGATTTTGGTCACCAGTAGATGTATGATCACATAGAGACAGTGGCAGTGTTTGATGGTTAAACCGGTTTTTGATAGTTAATAGGTTTAAACATATTGCATTGTGGTGTTTATGTTAGTTTTTTGACCTGGTGACTCTAAAATGGGAACACATTTTTACATCGATTTTTAATCCATAAGTTGAATAAGATCTTTTCTAACACTGACTGTATTTAACTATTTATGCAGTTCAGCTGTGATCACTGGAGAGTGTTTGGCCACTCAAATATCCTCATGCCTTGTTTTAAGACAAAATATACACACGTCCTGTTCCAATTATTGCCCTAATGGAAGAAATGGTAATTTACAATGACATGATGTAAATATATAAATAGGTAGGCCTATATACTTCAGAGACTATTTATTTTTATTTATTTATATATTTATATTTTAAATGAAAGATCAAATGGATAAACAAATGTAATTCAGGCATTGACAATAACATTGTTAGGTTGTATGACTTCATCTGTAGTCATTTGTCAATGGTCATATCTTCTAGATGAACTATGTGGAATTAGGAGATATGATATTTTATTGAAAAAGGAAAGTTAAACAAGCCTTTGTTTTTTAAATAGGTGAAAGCCTTCTTCTCACAGATATGAGGATTTGGCTCATGAGTTTCAGTGAACCGGAAAAATACCATCTAAACCTTATTTTTGATGGAGGAAGTTATGATCAGGTCGACAGTGGGAGGCTTAAGATTTTCAAAGGTGCAATGAACAAGAAGACTGTGCACTTGGTTAATATTAATATCTGCAATGCCAAGAGGATTCTTAGATGGGAAAAACTGGCTCCTGGGCCTCATGTCATTCTACTTGCATTTACTCTACATGATGGTGAATTCACAGACCAAACCAAAGAGATTCTGGAAAACTTGGAGTTTCTTGGAGAGAAATTCTGGAATCATGTCTTTGTAGTATTTACAGAGGGAAACTGTAGTATAAACGAATATACTGGAGCTCAGAGAAGTGTGTTGGAGTGGCTTCTTGAAAAATGTGGGGACAAATACTACATCTGCGGCTCCAAACCAGAAACTACAAAGAGGAGGGAACTTTCAGACAGAATAGATAAGATGATCTGCACAAATAATTCAATGCATCTGGTCTTACCAGACATTTCAGATGGAGATTCTCAATCCCCATCAGACATTTTAAGGGTAAGTCATTGATGAATTTCTTTTAAGATGATCTCTTTTTTCAAATGCAAATGTGTTTAATTTGACAATACAATTAAAATTAACTTTTTATTTTTTACAGAAGCAAGACATAAAAGAACATTTTGTTACTCCCAAGGTCATCATTCAGGAGGGGAAAAGTAAATACAGGTATTGTGCAAACAGACAAATGAAGTAAGCTTATTAAGTGTATTTGTTTGCGTTCATATTTGATATTTCTTTCAAATCAAATAGGTTACAGTGCAGCCATGCAGGCTGGTTCCATTGTGACTTTACACAGCTTGGTTTTAACATGGAGGGGGAAGGAGAGGTGCTGTACAGCACTGATCTTCAGGACAGCGACTGTCCAGTCCCTGCCAACTATTACCAAGCAGGACCAGTGTATGATATCAAATGTGTTCAGGGTGAACTGTCTCAACTCAGACTACCTCACTGTGAGACCTCCATCGGTGAGTTTGCAATCTTATGAACAATTACTGACCGTTACTGAATTTTGTCTGTGAATAATATGAAGTGCAAACTTTAAAATATAAAAATGCATTATATATTTTCCAAATGTACGGGATATAGCAAAAATGTGTTTGTTTGTTTGTTTTATCTTAGAGGATGCCTGCCACTTCATGTCAGTTATACATTACTCTAATCAGATTGTTGATATTCTGAAACCTCAAGTTATCACAAGCTCACATGTTACAGTGAGCATCACAGGAACATCAAAATTTTTTCTTTCCAAAAAATCAAACTGGTTTAAAGATCGCTGGTCTAAGATACTTGGCCAGGTGATGGTATTCTACATACAGCGGACACACAGGCTGCATGTGTTTCTAGAGGCATGCAATGTGGACCCCAGAGAAGTACATTTGAAATATTTTTTGTGTATATGCAGTTTCACCATATTTTGGCTGACCTTTATAATTAACCTTACCTTTTTTCTTTTCTTCCAGGTGAAAAAAGATAGGGAAGAGTATACATTGATCCAAATCCCTTGTCAATGCGTACTTAAAAATAAATGTCAGTACAGCATGTCCTGTGATTCTGTTGTGAAGCATGAATGTTCAGAGAGGCTACTATCAGAGATAGAACCACCGGTCAGTATGGATAAAAATAAGAAAAAAGACATGGAGAGCATGACCAAGATTTTACTTTTGTTTATCTACCTTTATGCCTTTTTGGTTGCTTTGGATTATTTACTTTTCATAAAGGTCTCCATAGATCATAAATCTCCATAGCTATCTTAAACTTTTTTTCTTTTTTTTTGTACTCATGATTTTAGAACTAATTGGTAAGTGTGTCTGACGTGTTAACAGACGGGGGGTCTGGATCCAAATGCAAACAAAACTTTTTTTTTAAATCAAGTTGTCAAAACAAATAAGACACTAGAAGTACAAGACACAGAGTAAAAACATTAAGCAAACAAGAACACCAACTAAACACTAGGGAAGACAACCAAGACCTAACAAACTACAGTGGGACTCAAGGGCTACAAGGGGTAAATGAGTGAAACAAGGAACACCTAGAGACAATGAAGGAACTAATGAAGAAACTACAGTCTTGTCACACGTATTGACTTACTTTATTGAAAACATAGTTTTGCCAACATGTACTTGTATACATTTGTTACAGTAATGCATTTTAATCAGACTTATTGTCCCTCTCTTTCCTTTGTAAGGACACAACATTACAATTGAGTGATCAGTGGAAATATCCCTTCCCAACATTTGATATAAAGTTGCCAGATGGTGTGATGAAGGTGAATTTACAGCTCAAAAAGAAAAATCCCAAGAAAGGAGCATTTGAAGCTATATGGAGCCGTAAAATAACACTCACAGGTAAGACTTACTGTTTGTGCTACTCGGAAAGGTTTAGGAAGTAAATACGTTAACTGACATGACAACAATTCACATTTTATGTGTTCATTACTGCAACAACTGAGGCCTTTGTGCTGATATACCTGAGCATATGAGCTCTGCACATTGTAAAATATGTATGAATTAAGGATTTTACTTATCATTTAAATCAAGTGATTTATATGGTTAATCTCAAAGGAGTTGAAAATGAAGAAGACATTAATAAACTTTACATCTTACAGACTATACAGCAGAAAACAGAAGACAAAGCCTATCAACCAATGAACAGTGTAAGCACATAACCTTAACCTAATCTTAGCCTAGCCATTTTATTTACACTTGAATCTGTTAGTAGCCTGTAGATGCTGTAGTGCATCAAATTATTAGCTGCTTGCAAACATTTGAATATACTGTACAAATGAATTCAATTGTGTTGATGTCTACATTCTAGGTTTATCCTTTCTGAAAAACAACAGAGCTGAACTTATCCAAAGGGTGAGAAATGTTCATGCCATTTTAGACCACTATAATGGCATCATTGCAAAGGAACTGATCAGCAAAATCACAGAAATGAAAACATCTCAGGAAAAAATGAGGAACATCTTTGATTTAATAGAATCACAAGGTCATTCATCAGAATTGACATTTTTCAAATGTCTTTGCAAGGAAGAAACAGTTCTTATGAGAGATATGGTAAAAGGGGTCATTGAAAATATCGACAGTTTTTTTGTTGATGAATAGTCGTTTGATCTAATATGACCTAATGTAGGGGCCTGCAATGACCAGTGTGGTGCTGTAGCACAAGGCTGCAATTCAGCAACAGAGGAACTGAACAACAAAGAAACAGAGCTATTAACTCCTGCTATTAAATTTTGGCTATACTGCTTTATAGTGAAATTACTGACAATGTTTAGATTGTGATGATTATGAATTCTTGGGTTTGTCCAATTTATAATCACCTCTAAATTACCTGTAAATACATTTTCAAAGGTTAAAAATGAAATTTAACATGTAATATCTTCACAGTATGGACCAATGAAGTGTAAAGTGCTGAGAATTTGTTTTTTTATAGCAATGTGGTTCAGTTGTTATGCGTTAATATATTTTTTGCTGATGTTGATATAAATGATAATTAATAAATCCAAGTGTTTGATGACTCATAACTCTGATTATGCTTTTTAAAAATGGGTTTAACCCTTTAACCTTTTTGCCCTGGTAAGTAATATCTGTATGCCAGGGGTGTTTCCTCTGAGGAGGCAAGGGAGGCAGTTTCTCCTCAGTATTAGATGAGAAAAAAAATTTTGTAGTACAAAAATAAAACAACACCAATGTTACATAATATAACCTTCAAAAGTGTATAAATCACTTGTTTTTCTAAAGAAACTTTGTCCAACAACAACATCAGCAGGTAAAGTTACAGCAAAAATCTGCGTCTCTCTCGCCTCCCCTGAGCCCATTGAGATTTAACAGACACCCTAAAGCATGCGGTGGGTTTGCTAGGGGTAAATGAGAATGAATGGTGTAAAGTCATGTGAGAGGAGGCAGTACTTCTATTGCAGTCTGATTGGATATGACTGGTTATGGTCGACTGTGATTGGTTAATGCGATTAAATTCCGCCTCTTATTGTTTGTGCGCGTTTCCCATTCATGAATGTACAATATAATGGCCTTAATTGGACTAATTTAAAAAAAAGTAAGTAAACAACTCACAAATTTAGATATAACCACTTTATTACAGCAAAATAAAATTTTAAATGACATGAAAACATGATCTGTGGGAGTTTTTAGTAAGTAATCAGCTAGGTGAAATATAAAAGAAATCTCTGTGTCTGTGAACAATATTTACTGAGTTTTGCTATTTAAAAATAGGCCTTAAGATTAACTAAAAAAATAACTGAACAAAAGTTCACTAATAAAATATATTTTTATATAAAATAAATCGTTACTGCCTTGAGTTATTTTAATAAATGTAAAATGCTTAAAAACACAAACTTGATGAGGTTCATACAGGGCTTTAATTAAAAGAATATTAATGCACTGTTAATGTAAAAATATAAAATATATATAAAAAAAATATTTTTCTGATAGTGTAAGTAATGTTTATTTTTTATCTTAAAAAAATGTGACTATGACATGAATTTACATTTGATTAAAAAAATGTTGAGGAATTTGCCTCCTCGTTTCAGAACACCACTGCACATGCCTATGTGCATGTTGCAACAAGCACAACCACAACTCAGTTTCCAGTAAATCATTACCTAACTCAATTATTAACAAAACTCAATTCCTCATAAACCTCACGTTCACGCTCAACCCCGCAAATAGACCGTTCCCCTCTAGCATGGCTCAAATTAATACTGCACTATGAATAATGAATGTAATAATGCTAGAATTGGTGAATTTGTAACTAATTATAGAAACAGAAATTAAATATTTGGGTATTACAATCTCCTAAAATAAAGAAATAAAAGGGAAAAGAAAATATTCTTAGAAACATTGCTAAACGTAAAAAGATAATAAACTTAAGGCTACAAAGGGATGTAACAATATTTGTCAGGGTTTTACAGTCCAGGATGCCTGTTATAAATTTGGAATTTCATAGATTATGATTATGTAATATTTAAACATAATTTTACTCCACATAATACATTGCTGTGGAAAAATAGATGCATTCTTATTGATTGCAACATCACATTTGATGCCTTTTTAGTGCACCGTCTCTTACCCTTTTTTGCCTGCTCTCTGTAAACGTTTATTGGTTTACGCCGACGTTATAGGTAACCACATTTGTCATATTAAAAAACTGCATTAAGACTGTAAGGTGAGGATTCAAAAACAACATAAAGACCTTCATCAAGAATCAATAATTTTATAACAATTGTTTCTCCTTTACAAAATATATTTCTACAGCTATATGTTTGCAATTAATGTAGCTGTTACATACAGTATTTAAATTATTATTTTCCAGGGGAGACTTGCATTTCTCATGCCATATGAGGCCAGTATTGCACACATACTAAGACATGTATTAGTGTCCTCCAAATGAGCAATGTTTTTCCCTCCCTAATACAGAGGACATTGAAATATGCATGTGATGATCAATATAATGCATACTTATTCTACTTTATCACTGTCGTGCTTAAATCCACCTGGTGCCACCAAATTTTTAGAACAAATGCTGCTGTGGCAATGGATCCTAACCATTTGTGGCCCATTTTACACTATGGCACATTTTAGCTGACATTATTGGATATATTTAGGGGTTTGGGAGGGAAAATGGCACTTGTTAAAAAATTGCCCAGCCCCACTATAGATGTTGTCAGCTCCACCCAAGCAGTGGAGGGTAAGTTACCCAATCCCTCCTACTTTTGTAGTGTGTACAGGTTGTGTCTTACCTTGACTGAGCTAAAGACGCTTCAAACTAGATTGATAACACTACTCCAAAACGTCCTGCTACGTATTTTCCAGATAGTGTCTGCCTTTTGAAGATAAGCACAAAATGAGGTGAGTTTGCTTGTTGAATTAAAGGTAGGATAGTGGCTATAGAACTTTTAGTATTAATCATTATAATAGTTAATAATGTAATAATAATGTATATAATTGTATGATAGTAATTAATGATAATTTAATAATTATTGTTTCAATAAATCTGTATTAGAAATATAGACTTTATTACCAATTTTAATGCCTAGTTACTATTATAATTGTATTATTTTATTTTATTACTTTTATTATTTTACTATATATATATATGAAGAGTTCAGATGCAAAACCAGCTAAAAGCCATCTCGGTCAAAAATAAGATGATGATACTGAGTGAATGCTCCTGACACATAGTATACGTCCATCAAATACTTTTACTTCAAAGATGCTAAATTCCAGCCTCAGCCCAATCAGAAGTATCAGTACTTACATAGAAACATATACAAAGTAGCCAGAAAGAAATGATCATTTTAAAGAAATACGTCAGATGGATTTAGAGGCTTTTGCATCTGAACTCTTCATATATATATATTACATTTTAAACAGGAATGTGGATGTGAAGGACAAATGTTAGTGACTAGGCAATGTCGGTCCTGGAGTGCCACTGTCACTGATTTTAGCTCTAACCCTAATCAAACACACCTGAACAAGCTAATAAAGGTCTTCAGGATTAAAGCTGCATTACTAAAGCTGCAGGCAGGTGAGCCTTTTTTTTCAGGGTTGGAGCTAAACTCTGTAGGACATCGCCACTCCAGGACCAACATAGCCCTGTGTTAGTGCTTTCAATGGATTGTTCAGCCAATGAAGTGTATTTAAAACAAAAAAACAAAAAAAAAAAACGAAAGTAGATCTGCAACCTTTCTACAATGCATGCAAAGACTTGTAAAAACTGTATCCACCTTTTTTTTTTTTTTTTGCCACAAGAGTGGGCATGGCCTTATGTAAATTTTATGGGTGTGGCTTCCAGTCTCATCTGCATTCAGCTGCTGTACAAAACAGCTAGTTTTGCTGCTTGATATTGGAAATTGATGTGTCTTACCATATTATTTTAATGTATTATCTTAATTATGAACACACTGGTTTGTAGTGCAAAAATTTTTACCATTTGCTGCATGTTGTTATTATTCTTGTTAGTTATCTATACTGGCTAATGAACCAGAAGTGTCGCCCATAGGCTTACTTCCACATTGAAGAATAAGTTGTTTATCACATTCTCATTTTCATCCATGTTAAAATCAATATGTCATCCAAACTGTCTATACTGGTTGAAAGTCTTTTCAGATCCTGTCTGCAATCAATAATTAAAGTGTTATATGTTCATCCAATCATTGCATGCGGTCCGTATGCATATATAGGGTGGCCTACCTGCTTGCCTATGTATTTACATACTACAAAACAGGCAACAGTGTTGCAGACGTAGCAACATTTTTCCACCAAAAAAAGGCACTGAGAAAAGAAGCTCACCAGTGCATTCACTTAAAACAGATTGCTTCTAACCTGAGTGACCATTTTACATGCAAATATAGGCTAAATCACAGCACAACCACTGTATTTATCTTAGGTGTATTCTATTATGTATAACAGTGTATCAAATATAAAGGATTTTAATGCAGATTAACAGCTTGGAAGCTAGAGCTAGTTATGGGATCCATTTTAGTCACTGTTTTATATTCATCCCATTTTCTGACAACAGAAATAGAAAAATATTTAAGGCTGACCCTAGGCTGAATGCAAATACGACACAATGGCGTCATGAATATGCAAAATAGTGTATAACATTATCCAGTGACATTTAGCAAGTTTTTGAGCCACTTTCCATTGAATATAGTTCAACAGTGTGAAACATCTTACATTCCTCTTTGATTACTGTATTTGCTGTGCTCTTTGTGCTTGCAGTGCCTTCAGCATTTGACCTTGCATTGCACTTACTTCGTTATATATATATTCGTTATATGTCGTATTTGCATTCAGCCTAGTGTCAGCCTTCTACATTTGTTTGTAATGTTCTCTCCTACTCTGTTCTCAATAAAACTGATTTAATTTAAATATTTTTCTATTTCTGTTGTCAGAAAATGGGATGAATATAAAACAGTGAGTAAAATGCATCCCATAACTAGCTCCAGCTTCCAAGTTGTATATATATCCCCACTGAATTACTTAATAATAATGTTTGCTGATTGGCTGCTGTTTGTGATAAGACACCTATTTCAATGTTTAAATTGTATTTGTTTAAAAGTTGTATATAATTTTTGTTCACGTGGCTTCACCCATAATAAAATTCCTCAGGACCTCTGGATGCAGCTGCGATGAAGCATATTTAAAAAATAAAAATAAAAAAATAGTAGACAAAAACACTCTGAAACAAAAGTGAAAGTTGTGAGAGGTACGTGATCTGCAACATTTCTACAGTGCAAGCAAAGACTTGTAACAACTGTATGCGCCATATTTTTTTGCTGTAAGAATGGGTGCGGCCATTTATATATTTTATAGGTGTGGTTTCCGGTCTCATCCACGTCCAGCTATTTTTAGCTGTACAAAACAGCTGGTTTGTAGCCATTTGTAGTGCATCTTACACACAAAATGTTTCAAAAAACACAAACTTTCCTATGGGTGTTTTGATCCTGTGGGGAATGAAAATAGTTTTAAGTATAGATGCAAGCAGCAATTAAGTGGCCAGGCACAACAGAAGTAAAATGAAGAAAATGAAGGGCATTAAAATTCATTCAAGTATTTAACTTTTTTTTTTCTCTCTAACTTTTGTTTTTTGGGTCCATGGCATGCCGTTAATAAGATATTGTTAGATTCATGCTTGCCATTCCAAATCTAACAAAACCAATCTTAGTGGAAATGTCAATATTTTATATCTATTATAATGCATACCAAGTTTGGTTAGAACCCACTAAAGCATTGCAGAGATATAGCCTCAAAGTTTTTGATAACTTTTTGCTTCTAGACCTTACGTTTAACAAATAATTAGCAGAAACATGAGTGCAAATTTGGCCTGTTGGTGGCGCTAGAGAGTTTGAGTTAGAGACTCCAAATTTGCTGTGGTTAATAATTAGGCTGTGCTCTATCCATGTGCCAAATTTCATAACGTTCTTGCAAGCAATTCTATAAGATTTGTAAGATTTCTATAAGATTCATAACAATACGTTAAGACATTTGAAAAATACATTATATTACAACAAAATCCAAAAACGGTCTATGCTTAAAATGGCTGACATAGGAAAATTTGCTATTGTTTGATTCGGTATGCTATGATTTTGGTCAAACTGTTCAGAAAATAAAAACAAAAATATACAATTTTTATATCTGTTGACCAGTAGGTGGCGCTGTGCAGAAACTACGTGCAGAAACTACTCATGTGCCCTCAGGTCATGCTTGGCTTACCAAGTTTGGTCTGAATTCGCTAAAGCGTTGCAAAGATATAGCCTCATGTCCATTTTTGCATAAATTTTGTCAAATTCACACACACTTTACGAAAACGGTTTGGTATATCAAAAGGCTTTTGATAACTTTTGCCAGCATTGTCTAACGATGATCGAAGATAAGCCCATTTTGGTCAAAATGAGACAAACCATTTGGGACGAGTTCGAAAAAGTATTTTTTTCACAAAATTCACGAAAAATTGTGAAAAACTGTAAAAAATTGCGAAAAAATCTTGCCAATAGAAATTTAAATTCAGGTATGCATTTAACTCAACATAAACCAAGGAATCAGAGGGGGAAAAAACTTCACAGTTTAAAAGTTATTCGCAGAAATATAAGTGCAAACTTGGCCTATTGGTGGCGCTAGAGAGTTTGAGTTAGAGACTCCAGATTTGCTATGGTTAATATTGAGACTGTTCTCTATCTGTGTGCCAAATTTTACAACTTTCCTGCAAGCAGTTCTATGGGCTGCCATAGACTCCCAAAGCGGAAGAAGAACCAACTGTGCTTGGCCCCTAAAAATTATCCCCTAAAAATTATCTCAGAAAAACTAAACTGCTTCTGCAGGAGTGCCATTTACTTGGTCTTTGAGAGAAGACAAAGACTTTGTTCTCTCTGATGTACTGAATCGTCTTGAGGAACAGATTCAGCTGGAATGTAAAGAGGCGAGAGTAACACGAGCTTACAGCAGCCTTGGATTCATTCAGTATCTCTATGGAAACCAGCAGGACGCACTCGCAAATCTGCAGAAATCAGTGGAGATTGCAAAAGAACACTACAAAGACAGTGATGAAGTTCTTATTGTTACCTATGGAGACCTTGCCTGGTTGCACTATCATATGAATGAGTTTTCCAAATGTGAAGACTACTTGAAAGAGTTAGAGAAGATACATGAAAAACTTTCTGAAGGATTCAGTTATACTGTTGAGGTGCTCAGAGAAAAGGGTTGGACTTTTCTTAAATTCTCTCACAAATACTCACATGCTGCAAAAGAATGCTTTAGACGGGCCCTTGAAATGAATCCGGATGATGGTGATTTAAATGCAGGCTATGCTATTTCACTGTACCGCACAACGAAATTCACCCCTGACTCTTTAGAATCACCAACAATAAAACAGCTTGAAAAAGCTATAGAACTTAATCCAGATGATGCTGTTTTACTAGTGTTGTTAGCCTTGAGAATGCTGCATAACGAAGATAAGAAGACATTCAAAACTGCATGGAAGAAGATGATTATGGCACTGAAGATGTCCCCTGAAAACCCACACGTCATAAGATACACAGCAAAATTTTGCCGCAAATTAGGAAACACGGACATTGCTATTAGTCTACTGGATGAAGCCCTGCAGGCTACCCCAAACTCTGCCTTTATACACCATCAGTTGGCTGTTTGTTACAAAAGCAAAAAAACAACCCTGGAAAAGAAACATCGGATATATGGCAAAGCAGAGTCTTCTGTTAAAGAGTCTGAAGAAATACAGCAATACCTGGATCAGTGTGTCCATCATCTAGAAATGGCAATTTCCCTGAAGCCATGTTTTGTTTTTGCCACAGCAGATTTAGCACTGCATTATGGACAACTTCGCAGATTCAAAGCCGAGGAACTTTTTGAAGAAGCATTTAAAATGGCTTATAATGAAAAGCAGCATC
This sequence comes from Labeo rohita, assembly GCF_022985175.1. NCBI lineage: Eukaryota > Metazoa > Chordata > Actinopteri > Cypriniformes > Cyprinidae > Labeo > Labeo rohita. The sequence continues at coordinate 12,038,282 of NC_066873.1, forward strand.
TGCAAGCAGTTCATTGTTTGTGTGGGAAATACCAGCTCTACTACAAAAAATCTGAACGACAGGCATTCCATCATTTCATGCAAGGTCTGAGGCAGCAACCAGAATCAGAGGACGGCAAGGTGTGTGAAAACAAACTTAAAACCATAATGGAACATCGAACAAAATGGCTGAAAACCCCGGATGACGGTGTGGTGTGTGGCATACGAGGATTCATTCATGAAGTGAAGGGTGAAAAACGCAAGGCTGAGGAGTTTTATGAGAGAGCCCTAAAAAATGGACTGAGTTTTGGTAAGCAATTTGAAGAGTTTAGTTAATTTGTTTTTAAGTTTTTAAAGGTGTATATATATATTGGCAAACGTATTGGGACACCCCTTCTAATGAACAGGTTTGACTACTTCCATAAGTAGTATTTTTTTTTTCTTAATGTCTTAATGTTTAAGCATATAATGATATTTTAGGGAATTGTGTGCTTCTAATTTTACAGCAACAGGGCCCGTTTCTATTCTAACATGACAATGCCTCTGTGTATAAGTCAAGGTTTAAATAGAAATAATTGATTCAGTCAGTGTGGAAGAAATTGACTGGTCTGAATAAAGTCAAGTCCTATTCCCAGCTGAACACCTCTGGTGTGACTTTAAATGCAGACCTTGAGCCAAAAACTCAACACTAAACACCAATGACTTGTTCATATGGTCCAGTCATTTTAGACACTTCCAAAACTGTTGCAACAGAGACTGAAATACAGTTTTTAAATACATTAATTATGCTTCCATCTTTGTTGCCACAGTTTCGGAAGTGCCATTTTCTGTTCTAAAGAAGGGGGTGTCCCAATACTTTTGTCTATATAGTGTGTGTACAGTTTTGTCTGATGTATAATATGATTATATGTTTAAACATATAATATAAGATTTGTGCTCATGAAAATGACTGAAGTAGCATATAATGTAAAGTAGCATATATTACAAAGGGTTTGGATTGCTTGTCCCAAAATAAACTGGTCCCCAACATTTTAAGTTTAATCAAAGGTTATATGGTCTTCCTTAAAAAAAAAAAAAAAAAAAAAAAACGCTGCATATGTTAACATAATACTGTATCTATTTTCTCATTCTTCCATTACAAATGTTACACACAAAACTGTGACTTTTTTTAGGCTATTGAATTCTTTCTCCCCCATGTGCATGATCGCTAAATCCATTTATTCAATATATATTTTACAGTGTCAATACATTCTAATAAATGTTTAATATAAGTAACTTAATATAATATGTATTCATTAATGAAGATTACACTTAGAAGTTAAAAATCAAAAGAAGAAATGTTTTCAGTGTAACAGCTTTGTCAAAGCATGCAACATTGTATGTAAAGTAAATGTAATTTAGGCATTGACATTAACATTGTCCCATTTTATGACACCACCTGTAGTCATTTGTCAATTAGCCATGTTGAATTAAGAGATATTTATTTTTCATATTAAAAAGCTGTCTCTTTATTGGTTTTGTTTTACTTACAGGTGACTTTTTCACAGAGATGAGGATTTGGCTCATGAGTTTTAGCGAAACTGAAAAATCTGTTGTAAACCTGATTTTTGATGGAGGAACTTATGAAGTTGACAGTGGGAGGCTTAACACTTTCAAAGGTGCAATGAACAAGGAGACTGTGCACTTGGTTGATATTAATATCTGCAATGCCAAGAGGATTCTTAGATGGGAAAAACTGGCTCCTGGGCCTCATGTCATTCTACTTGCGTTTACTCTACATGATGGCGAATTCACAGACCAAACCAAAGAGATTCTGGAAAACTTGGAGTTTCTTGGAGAGAAATTCTGGAATCATGTCTTTGTAGTATTTACAGAGGGAAACTGTAGTATAAATGAATATACTGGAGCTCAGAGAAGTGTGTTGGAGTGGCTCCTTGAAAAATGTGGGGACAAATACTACATCTGCGGCTCCAAACCAGAAACTACAAAGAGGAGGGAACTTTCAGAAAGGATAGATAAGATGATCTGCACAAATAATTCAATGCATCTGGTCTTACCAGACATTTCAGATGGAGATTCTCAATCCCCTTCAGACATTTTAAGGGTAAGTCAAAATGATCTCTTTGCAAATGCAAATCTGTCTAATTTGACTGTTCACTTAAGCACTTGTTATTTTTCACAGAGGCTAGATCTGAAAGATTTTTGTTCACTCCTGAGGTCGTCCTTCAAGAGGGGCAAAGAAAATACAGGTTTGTGTCAACAAACAGATGAACTAAGCTAATTGAGTATATCAGTTTGCATTCATATTTGATATTTCTTTAAAAATCAAATAGGTTACAGTGCAGCCAAGCAGGCTGGTTCCACTGTGAGTTTACACAGATTGGATTTAACATGGAGGGGGAAGGAGAGGTGCTGTACAGCACTGATCTTCAGGACAGCGACTGTCTGGTCCCTGCCAACTATTACCAAGCAGGACCAGTGTATGATATTAAATGTGTTCAGGGTGAACTGTCTCAACTCAGACTACCTCACTGTGAGACCTCCATTGGTGAGTTTGCAATCTTGCTCTGAATAATATAAGAGATACTGAAAATACAAAGTGCAAACTTACAAAGTTCATGTCTTTCTTTCTTCAGTTGATAAGAAATAATGAGGAAAAAAATTATAATAAATAAACAGATTAAATGCAGCTTCCATTTTGGAAGTTCAAATTCCAAATGTCCACTAAAATTTCTTTATGACTGAAGAAAGGCCATGGTAACAATTTGAAATGCATGTTTAAGAAAAATCTTTAAAAGTACAAAAATATAGCACTATATTATATATTTTGTATTTACTAACTTTTTTTCCCCCTCAGAGGACGCCTGCCACTTCATGTCAGTTATACATTACTCTGATCAGATGATCGATATTCTGAAACCACAGCATATCACAAGCACAAATGTTACAGTGAACATCTCAGGAACATCAAAATTTTTTATTTCCAAAAAAGAAAACTGGTTTATGGATCATTGGTCCAAAATACTTGGTCAGGTGATGCTGTTCTACCTACAGCAAACACAAAGACTGCATGTGTTTCTACAACCACGTAGTTTGGATCCCAGAGAAGTACATTTAAAATATTTTTTGTTAATGTAGTTTCACTTCATTTTGGCTGACCTTTATAAACAATCTTTTCTTTTTTCTATTTTTCAGGTGGAAAAATGTAATAAAGATTATACATTAATCCAAAAACAGCTTGTGAATGCATGCTCAAATATGAATGTGTGTACAGCATGTCCTGTGATCCTGTTGAGGAACATGGACTTTCAGAGAAGCTAGTATCAAAGATACAACCAACGGTCAGTATTTGCATTCAAAACATTATTTTTTCTTTTTTTCTTTTTTTTTCTATTTTAGAATTTCTCATTGAAATCAGAGGGATGATATCATGTATCAAATAGTTAACATATTTGTCTATAATGTCCCTTATAGCTTTTTTCTTATCATAAAGGTCTTGAAATTCTCCATAGCCATCAAAAAACATTTTTCTTCCAGTTTTAAAAGGGTAGTTCATCCAAAATGTTTAATTCTGTTATCATTTACTCACCCTAAAATTGTTCCAAATATTGCCTCTAAGTGCTTACAAGCTTCTGACTGCCACTGTTTTCTATAAATTCCCCCAAATATTTTTTATTGACATTTTAATCTGACATTTACATCTGGACATTTAACGCAGACCCCTCAAGAACGTTCAGCGACCAATCTCTGAACCAAGCTTTAGTTGATTTGAATCTTTAAAAGTCCAGTGATCATCAGCTTCAGTCTATTCACTGAAAACACTACATTCTTTGCCAAAATCACTTGAAAAAATCCATGACGTCCTTTATACAGTCACTATTTCTTCTTCCTGCAACCGCAAAACACCCCTAAAATAGGACTGGCCCACCTCTCTGTTTGACCATGGAGATGGTGTACTCATAAGCCTTTTTTTGGGACCAGGTTTATTCGAATTAATTTTAGCATATTTAAGTCAGCCTTTTATGTTGTTCTTGGTCAAGTGTGGTGTTTAGCAAGGTGCTCCAACATGAAGGTTATGATTGCTTAGTTATCTTCTCGTAGTCTTCATTGAAATGTTTTTCCACTTTTCATCAGCTCATCTTGCAGCTTATCAGCTCATCTCAGTCTAATTATCAGCTCATCTCAGTCGTAAGTTAAGGGTTTTTTTCAGTTGCTCTGATTAAACATCCTATTATTTTTAATGATATTGTATCTGTTTTTCAACACCTTCAACGAATACGGTTGTCAGCTGTCTCTAGCATCTTTTAGTGCCTTGGGAAACTTCTTGTAGCCGCAGGGGCAGTTGTAGCATAATGGTTAGAGAGTGAGACTTACGTGTTCGCGTTTCAGTACCAGCAGGAATTGTTGGCAGAAGGAATGAACGAACAGTGCTCTCTTAGCACAAGCATAGGCTAAATATATGTCTTAATTAAGTCTTGTTATAGAGACTTCCTACAGTTAAAGGCTTAACTGTATTTTATCCTTGTCATACAAATAAATGGCTTAAAAACCGCAATGCTGAATTAGCATTGAGTAATTATGACATAGCTGTATTACAAAAATAATCATATAACCTTAAAATATTAAATTATATATTGATTGAATATATATTATTAGATATGATACACAGAATTGCAATCGTGATTTCTGACTGACAGTGTATATCCTAGACATGATCACCTTTAAAACCTAATTTTTAATCTGAAAGTTTTTGTTAGAACAGCCATGAAGAGTCACAATTGTATGTCAATCAAAAACTAAAAACAAAAACAAACAAACAAAAAACAAAACAAAACAACCTGACATTTAGTCTTTAAGATATGTTGCAGTGCTGCCTTTGAATCAAATTTATCATTCCTCTCTTTCCTTCGTAAGGACACAAAACTTCGTTGCACAAAGCAGTGGAAACATTACTATCCAACATTTGATATAAAGTTGCCAGATGGTTTGATGAATGTTGGTTTACACCTCAAAAAGGAAAACCCCAAGAACGGAAAGGTTAAAGTTGTATGGAGCCGTGAGATAACACTGACAGGTAAGTAAAATAATTTTCTGTTTGTGATGCTGGAGTTGTAGAAATGTTTAGGAAATAAATAACAGGTATGACAACAATTAACATAAAGTCATCACCATCACAGACATCAGATACATTTGTATGTCCAGTCTACATGTCAGGCTGCAACAACTGGAGCCCTTGTGGTGGATATGAGCATGGCACAATGTTAAATATGCATAAAGAGTTTAAAGATTTTACTGTTTAGTTAATTTAATTAATTTATACAATTACTCTCAAAAGTTTAAAATGACGAGGACATTAACCAAGTTTTTATCTTACAGACTACACGGCAGAAAACAGAAGACCAAGTTTATCAACCAATGAGCAGCGTAAGCATGTGATCTTAACATAATCTTAGCCTAGCCATTTTATTTGCATTTGAATCAGCCGTTACCATTTTAGAAGTGTAGGGGAACAAATTATTAGCTTCTTCAAACATTTCAAATGTACTGTATAAATTAAACGTGTTGACCTCATTTTACAGGTGTACTTTTTCTGAAAACCAAAAAGACTGAACTTATCCAAAGAGTGAGAAATGTGAATGTAATTTTAGATCACCTTGGTGACATTGTTGCAAATGAACAGATAAATGAAATCAGAGAAATGACAACATCTCAGATAAAAATGAGGAGGATCTTTGATATCATTGAATCACAAGGGTTTTCGTCAGAACAGAAAATTTTTTGAAGTGCTTTATGAGGCAGAACCAGCTCTTATGAAAGATATGACAACAGACAACAACTAATGCATTTGAGGTGAATAACAGATAAATGGAACAGAACATGTCAAAGCATGTGATATAATCACTGACCATTAAAATTTTGGGGCTGTACTACTACTGCGTTATATTGGAAATGTGACCATCTTTAGATTGTGATGTTTATGAGTAAATGGGTTTGTACAATTTATGCTCAAATAAGTTACCTGTAAATAATACATTTTGAGAAGCAGAAGTCAAATTTAGAATGCCATATCTTCCATTTTCTATTCCTCTTCAGTGCAAAGAGGTGCTGTTGATTTTCTTCACATGTTGTTTCCAAATATATGTCAAGTTTGTAGTAATGATGTGTAAACTGCTGAGATTTTGTTTAAATAGCAATTTGGTTCAGTTCTGTTGCATTAATATTTGTAAATTAAACAAACGCAACTGTTATTTGTGTTGGGATACTGTGAAATGTGGTTTATTAATGAAAAAATAAAAAAAAAAAAATAAATGCTGATGCTTATAACACAATGGTCATTTCATAAAATGCAGTTTGATTACTGCCCTATTGTAGTAGGTTTCCTCAAACCAATAATATGTTTACTCCTTATGTTTTTTCTATTCAAATTTGTTGTTGTTATACTTGTTATGCCAGTGTGCAAGTCGATTAAATTTGCTCTCAGTCTGTAATATTGTTACATTTGATTTGATTAAAACGACCACAACAACAACAACAACTTATTTCCAGTCAAATTATTACCGGTATGTTCATGAAGAAAAAAAAACAAAACAAAAAAAACTCGATATCCCATGAACCTCGCGTTTACGCTTAACACCGGAAGTAGATTGTGCTCCTCTTAGCATGGCGCAAATGAGTACTTTGCAAAAGTAACTGCTAGTACTGGTGAATTTGTATCAAAATGAATTATATGGATATTTAATTCCCACGTGAGAAGTTATCACCAGAAAGGCTGAGTAAGGTAAAATACGTTTTGTGCTTTCTAACTGTTTTGATCTTTAAATGCTCGCTTATTAGCGTCAATGCTAACTGACAGGTTTGTATTAATATTAATCTTTATTTCCCCACATTTTATAGAATGTAAAAGGATTTTTTTTAATTGAGTTAAGTGTGATACTTATAATTTACTAAAGTTGCTATTTTAGGATAGCCAGAAAACCTGTTTTATAATACTAACTAATCTAGCTACTGTTAGCCCAATTATGTGAGAAATTAACGAGCTACTATTTCAGTATGTAGTCCTAAAAATTATTTTAGCACTTTTATCTGCATTATGGACAGTGTTGCTCACTTTTACAGTATTTACCGGAGTAAATTTTCGTTTTTGAAACTCGGGTCTACTCATTCATTCATTCATTCAATCAGAAACTGAAATTTTGTTTTCATATTGATTGAACATGTTTCTTGACACAAACACACATTTCAAAACATACATCCGTTGTGAATTTTAGCTAATGTCAAAATTTAAATTGACTTTTAATTGAGTAATTTTTATCAGCAAGTTATGCATGAGAAAACGCCACAGTTTGCCTTTGGAGATGCTGAATAATGTAGAGCAAGTGTACTGTCTAATGTGTACGTGTCTGATTACAATACTTTACCTCATTAAATCGGACAAGAATCCATAAGGCTGTAATATCTGTTTAATCTGTAATCAGATGTGATCAAAAAAGTCTCAGCAATAATATATTTTCTGTCAGTTTGCAACAGAACATAATGGTCCTAATGTTTAAGTCATATTTAAGATATTAAGTACATGCTGTATTATAATATTATAATATGCTGTAATAATCCTAGTTGTTGTTTATTTCTGTAATGTAGTGAGCATCTTGCAGAATTATTATATTTGCCTAAATAACCATATGGCTGAACTGACAGTTGACCTTTGTAAATTAGGGTAAACTTATTGGCATTCTCATTCTCTAAACATTTTATTGAATAGATATCACTATACCACCGGTTTATTAATAAACAATATTGCTGTAGTACTTTGAGACAATTGTTTTGTATTCCAAGTTTTCGGTAATGTTTATGCAAGTGAGGCATTATTTAATTAATTCTACACTATTTTGCATATTTCCAAAACTTTAATCTGAACTTTAGAGTTAAAGGTTTTTAAAGAGGGGTTTTAGATATCTCTTTTTTATCACTCTAAAAATCCTGTAATAAAATGTTATGTGAATTAGGCAAATTGTGTTATGTATGAACAAACCCCTCTGTTAAAACCTGCAGAATAAAATAGGAAGGTTTGATGTATGGAAGTGCTACTGAAATGGAGATGTCTGGCTCATTTTGAATGTAATTGAAATCTACAGACACAAGTAGATAAGGTGTAGTAAAATAACACTTAAAATATATTTTGGATGTTTTGTTTCCACTAGTCTGAAATAAGACATGTTATGGGAGCATAATCTCAAAAATGATCAGTGCTGGGAAAAAAACAATGGTTGCCTTTAATGTATTGCCTTTAATGTATTGCCTTCGGGTTTAAGAAAATCATGGACAGAGGTAAAGGTAAGTACATGAAAAGTGCATTGAGCTGTGAGAAGATATTACTTTAAATGACTGGTATACTGGTATTCTGTAAAGTGAAATCACTATCAAGAAAAAACCCACATGTTAATATGGAAATGTGCTTACCTTGAAATTGTGCTCAATTTTCAATCTTTGTGAACCGTCTATGAAGACCTGTGATGCTCTTTTCTTTAGAATTTATCGTGATGGCGTCAGGCATGGGAGAACAAGCACATGGCAGCGTGGCCTACAGCAATGAGAGCGACACAACCTTTGACATGACCACCAGCGAGAAGGTAATACACCGGGACATCATTACTAATAAGTAACTGCGCTAGTTATTGCTGTGACATTTGCCAGTTTGACGTTGATTGCATTTCTCCATCAGGTGGTGGAATTGCTAAATCAGGCAGCCCTCATTTCTACAGAGGAAAAGCTTATTGTTCTCAAACAGGTTTGAAATGCTTTTCATATTGTCTTAAAGATGAAAAAAAAATGCTTAGTTTTCATGATTATGTTGTTCTGTTCTCTATCTTTTTATTATTAGGTGCAGGAGTTGATTATCAACAAGGACCCTTCATTGCTCGATAATTTTCTGGATGTGAGTGCAATCTGTACTTCAGATTCTGTATCTTCACCAGCTTGTGTATGCAGGTAGATTAGCCAACACAGACATTAAATTTACACTTTCATCTATTCTCAACAGGAAATCATCGCATTTCAGACTGATAAGTCAATTGAGGTGCGAAAGTTTGTCATCGGATTCATTGAGGAGGCATGGTGAGTACTGGTTAACCTTAGATACAAGTCAGTTCATCTCAATTGCTCCAAAACTTGTAAAATTGGTTAGAATCACAAACTCAAAATTGTTACATCAGAATGCTATCATAGTTGACTTACACTGCTGTTCAAAAGCTTGGAATCAGTAAGATTTTTAATGTTTTTAGAGAAGTTTCTTATGCTCATCAAGGCTGCATTTATTTGATAAAAAATACAGAAAAAATGTAATATTGTGAAATATCATTACAATGTAAAATAAAGTTTTTTCTATTTTAATATACATTAAAATCTAATTTATTCCTGTGATCAAAGATGAATTTTCTGCATCATTACTCCAGTCTTCAGTGTCACATGATCCGTCCGAATCATTTTTAATATGCTGATTTATTATCAGTGTTGAAACAGTTTCAATATATTTTTTGGAGCCGGTGATATTTTTTTCAGGATTCTTTGATAAATAAAAAGCTAAAAAGAACAGCATTTATTAAAAAAAATGTCTTGAACAGTATTGTATATTGTATGTTTGTGGTCAGTAAATTTTTATTCTTTCTTTTTTCTTTTTTTTCTTAAAGAAATTAATACTTTTATTCGGCAAGGATGTGTTAAATATCAAAAAGTGATAGTGAAGACTTATATTGTTAGAAAAGATTTCTATTTTGAATAAATGCTGTTCAAACTTTTTATTCATCAAATAATCCTGAAAAAAGAATCACAGGTTCCAAATAAATATTTGCCATCACAACTGTTTCCAGCATTGATAATAAATCAGCATATGGGAATGATTTCTGAAGGATCATGTGACACTTAAGACTGGAATAACAGCTGATGAAAATTCAGCTTTGCATTACAGGAATAAATTATATTTTTATAAAGTATATTAAAATAGAAACCATTATTTTATATTGTAATAACATTTCACAATATTACTTTTTTTTTTTTTTTTTCTCCTGTATTTTTGATTAAATAAATGCAGCCTTGATGAGCATAAGAGACGTCTTTAAAAACATTACAAGTCTTACTGGTTCCAAACATTTGAACTGCAATTTCAGCTTCCTGTCTGGTACTCCCATCAGAGAAAAAATGAAATGAAATTAGTTTTAAGCCAAGACACAAAGACAGTTGCTGTGTTTGAACAAAGTAAAACAAAAAGAAAAAAATGCTGGTTTTGCAATACAAAGCATAGAGATAATTATTCAAAACCAGACTAGGAAAATTAAAAATGGTCAAGTAATCTTCATCGGACCACTTGAGAGAGATTGACTCATACAGCACTTAATACAAATTTCTTTAAGTTCAATACTTCATATAGCTATCATGACCAGTCCCTAAAGAGTCTCTTCTTGTTCATTCAGTAAAAGAGACAATGAGCTTCTGCTGAGGCTGATTGCGAACCTGAACATGCTGATGAAAGATGAGAGTGTGAATGTGGTGAAGAAGGCCATTCTGACGCTCACACAGCTTTACAAAGTGGCTTTACAGGTATCATTTATTTTCACATATATATACAGTCTTAACTGTTTGCCTGGGATGATATTTTTAAGTGTTTGACTGTCATGTTCTGTATTTGTCCTGTTAGTGGCTGGTGCGCACTAAGAGTGTCTCAGACATACAGGAGGCATGCTGGGATATGATGACCCAGATGAAAGAGGATGTTCTTGCATTATTGGACTCAGATAACGATGGAGTTCGCACTCACGCCATCAAATTCACAGAGTCCCTCATCATCACTCTGTCACCACGAACGCCTGACTCTGACACACCCAAGAAACAAGAGGGAGATATCAGTCTGGACAAAATCCCCAGAGACCACACATATATTCGATATGGTAAGAGCAGAATCACGTTTTTGAACACATTTTCAATATGATTGTCAATTTAATTAAATAAATCAAAAGTTTTGACTAAATAAGTCAAAAGTTTACATACACCTTGCACAGTCTGCAAAATGTTAATTATTTGACCAAAATAAGAGGGATCATACAAAATGTTATTTTATTTACACCTGAATAAGATATTTCTGAATTAGATCTGTTCAGGACAAACAAAGGACTTATCAACAACTATCACTAAACAAAAAACACAGTTGTGGATCATTCAGAAAACAGCACAGTATTAAGAATCAAGTGTATGTAAAATTTTGAATGTGGCCATTTTTATAAATTAAACTATTATTTTATCTTGACTCTGGATATATGTAAACGCCTTTTATGTGAAATATCTTACTCAGGTCAGTGCTAAATAAAAAATAACATGCATTTTGTATGATCCCTCCTATTTTGGTAAAAAAAAATTAACATTTTGCAGATTCTGCAAGGTGTATGTAAACTTTTGACCTCAACTGTGTAATCACAAAAAATTTTGGCCAAATTGTGCATCCAAGCACATCAAACTTGCAGTCTTTTTTTCCCTGCAATCATTATTTTTATGAGAAAAATCACCCCAAAGTGTACTGCCCTAATGTCAAAACCTTTAAATGTTTTACAAAAACATGTTCATTCTTTATTTTTGCTTCCTTTTCTTCTCTCCCCATCTTCCTTCCTTCCTCCTGTCCTGCTTTAAGACACCTTATGTGAGGAGGGTAAGTCGGCTCTGGAGCAGCTATTAAAGTTCATGGTGCATCCTGCCATCTCCAGCATTAATCTCACCACTGCACTGGGATCACTGGCCACGCTGGCCAGACAGCGCCCCATGTTCATGTCTGAGGTGGTTCAGGCCTATGAGACGCTACATGGTGAGTTCCGTCCCCTCACATTATTCAAAGTTGATCACAAATCTACTGATTGCTTTTGTTCTTAATCTTTTTGCTGTGCTCCGCAGCTAACCTGCCCCCTACTTTGGCTAAGTCTCAAGTGAGCAGCGTGCGCAAGAACCTGAAGCTCCACCTGGTCTCGGTACTGAAGCACCCCAGTAGTGTGGACTTCCAGGGCCAGATTTCCACTCTGCTGCTGGACCTCGGCATGTCTCAGAGCGAGATCACCCGCTGCACGCCAGCCACCGTACAGCCCCGTAAGAGACTCCACCATGAGCCTTATGTTGAGGGCAAGAGGATCAAAATGGGTGAGTTGCTGTCTTAATGAGCTTGGTGGGTCAGTTGTTGGCACTGATTGATTAATTGAAAGAAACAGGAATAATGTCTTGTTTGTGCTTGCAGAGGCCCCCCTAGTGGAGGATGATGAGGATAAGGAGGAACCAGCTCCAGTCGTCACGCCAAAACCATCCTCCTCCGTTGGCACCCAATCAGCCATCGATCTCACAGCTGAGTTCCTTTTACCTCTGCTGAGCCCAGATAATGTGGCCAACCTGGTGCGTACTATGGCTAATTTAAGTAATAAATTGTTTTTATTATTATATTTAAAAAACCTAAATAAATTAATTTTGAACTCATTATAAAACATGAAGATGACAGTATTAATACAAATTAGGAGTACTGTAAATTTCAAAAATGAATATTTAATAATTATAGTATTGTATTTTACACTACAACTTACAAAAAGCATGTCTCGCATAGGGCTGTAGCGATACACTAATCTCACGATACGATACAATACACGATATTCAGCTCACGATACGATATATATCACAATATTTAGCCAACGATATGATTCGATATAATTCGATACGATTCTATATAATTCGATACGCTTACATCATTTTCTGATAGATTTAAAAGAGACAGAGTGATTTTGGTGACATCTTGTGAGTGTTTCGTTTACTTGGATTGAATTAATTGAAATAAACTCAAAAAACATCAGACAGCTTGCAAAATAAATGCTGGACAAAATTAATCAAAGATGTGTTGAGAAAATTAGTTCCATTTATTGAAACCGTGCAAACTGTAGCTTACAAGCTTACAAGCCGCTGCTGCTTTGGGTCCTCCGTAAGCATAAACTTGTCCAGGTGGTGACGTTTTAGGTGCGCTCGTAAATTTGTGGTATTGCCGGAATATTTAACGTTAGTGCCACATAGCTTACAAACCGCGATGCTTTTATCCAAGTCGTTGCTTTCCTTCTTTTTTTTAAAACCAAAGTGCTCCCACACATCTGCTTTTAAGCAGGCGGGTGGTGGATTTATATTCGCCGCCATTCTCTGAATATCCTTGCTCTGACTTGGTAAACAGGAAGAGGTAGACATCTGCGTCTGTGTAAAGTTAGTACGGGTAACTTGCTCTACAGCAACACTAGCGGCTGGCTGACCAAATCGCTCTTCCTGCAACGCGAACGGGGGTAAACAACACGGGGGTTTTGAATGGGACGTATGTATCGATACTCGCGGCTAAAAAATCGATACTTTCTTTGGAAAAAAAATATCGATTTATATCGCAGAATCGATAAAATCGTCCAGCCCTAGTCTCGCATTCATCACTTACAAACATTAAAAAGCCGCAAGCTTTATTTTGGTGGAAAACTGCAGGGAGATCTTTAAAGGGAGCCCCTGGTATAAAGACTTGTATGGCTTAATGTAACATAAATCATGTCTCTTACTGAAATATGTAGTAGAAAACCCATGAAAAATTTGTATTTAAACATTTTATGTGTTTGGACTATGGGGGCGCCATTATTTCAATGTTGTGAAATGGATGCACTCAGTGTGCTACTGCCACTGCCTGTTGCTATTTTTATGGCAGCACAATTCGTAAAATAAAATACTGATATGATGCCACATTGTGCGGCTTTTGGTTGGAATTTTCAGTTGAAGGGCAACAAGAGAAGCGGTGTACTTCACTGCTTTCCAAGAGATAAGAAGAGAAAAAAAGAATGGGAAGATACCTGTGGAAGAAAAAAACTTTCTAAAGACCCGCGTCTTTGTTCTCTCCACTTTGCCTTTGCCTTTAAGGCTTTTAGTCGACCACAGCTGAAACTCTAAAACAATGCTAAATACCATCCTGGCAGGATGTAAATTTGCCGATGCTTGATTTCACTTGATGTCTGGGGGTGTGTAGACACTCTGTGGGGAAAGATTGATGGTACGGCATTTGGTTGAAGCCTATGCTTATATCCATCTCCACCTGTAAGCTCTTTCAGTAGCTGTGGTCATATCAGTATTTTATTTTCCGAGTTGTGTTGCGGTAAAAATAACAACAGGTCACGTCAGTAGCTCACCTGGTGCCCATTCACCATTTCACGTCATTGAGGAAATGGTGCCACCCACAGTCCAAAATATGTATAAAACAATTTGGATTTTTTAAAATTGATTCTTAACACTGTGTTACCTGAATGATCCACAGCTATATTTTTTTTTAGTGATAGTTGTTGAGTCCCTTGTTTCGATGCATTAAGAGTCGGGGGTGAAAACTTTTTGAATTTAAAGATCAGGGTAAATTTAACTTACTTTGTCTTCTGGGGAACATATAAGTATCTTATGTAGCCTCTGAAGGGCAGTACTAAATTAAAAAAATATATTTAGGCAAAATAAGAAAAATGTGCACATCTCCATTCCACATTGTTATTCATTTTGGAGCATCAGTGAGTGTTTGAACCTTCTGTAATAGTTGCATATGAGTCCCTCAGTTGTCCTCAGTGTGAAAAGATGGATCTCAAAATCATACAGTCATAAGAGGGTTTAAATACACAAAAATGCTGAAAAAGCAGAATTTGTGGGACCTGAAGAATTTTTCTGAAGAACAGCAGGCAGTTTAACTGTTCAGGACAAACAAGGGACTCATTAACAACTATCACTAAACAAAAAAACACAGCTGTGGATCATTCAGGTAACAACAACAACAACAACAACATTGTTTTGTCTTGTGGACTATATGTAAACGTCTTTTATGTAAAATAACTTATTTAGGTCAGTACTAAATAAAAAATAACATGCGTTATGTATGATCCCTTTTATTTTTGTAAAATAAGTAATATTTTGCAGATTCTGCAAGGTGTATGTAAACTTTTGATTTCAGCTGTATCTGTGTTAACTTCATTTTCTGTTTTGTTTCAATGCAGGTTCTCATCAGTATGGTTTACCTGCCTGAAGTGATGCCGGCCTCTTTCCAAGCCACATACACACCTGTAGAATCGGCCGGCACTGATGCCCAGATCAAACATTTAGCCAGGCTGATGGCCACACAGATGACTGCAGCTGGACTGGGACCAGGTGAGGTGATCGTTCTTTAAAAGCAAGGAGAGATAACCTCCTTTAGTCAGCTGAAAAGACGGTGAGAGGGTTTGTGTGTAGCACAGCTTTACATGTTGGACGTTATATCCTCTTTCTCCTCTTTGACAGGGCTGGAGCTGTGTAAGGCTCGAGATGAAGAGGTGAAGGAGGAAGATGGCGGAGCGGGTGAATCCAGCTCCAAAGACCCTCTCATCATCCGCAAACTGTCTGCAGTGTCCCTGGGTCAAGCCATCTCAGTGGTAGGGGCACCAGCGGCCTACAAGAGCCCTGTCACTGAAGACGCACCTCAGATCAAGAAGCTTCCAGAGCCTATACTGCCCACTACACAGCCCAAGTAAGAGTACAACATACACACAAAGAGTTATAAATACAGAAATAAATATTAGCAACCCCTAATGGGTATTTGTGTTGTTTCTAGTTTTAATCATCTAGTTTGATTGATCTTTTTTTCTTTCTTTTTTTCCCCACCCATTAACCCTTTTTTAGAGCTCCTGGCACCAGTGGCAGAAAAAAAGTGTTCAAATTGGCTGACGTGGTGCAGCCGTTTTCAGAGGATCAGATTGCTAAACTCACCAACATGGCTATCAGGCGGATTCTCCAATCAGAAAAGGCCATTGCACAGAGTGGGATGTCCCACGTAAGTCTGCTTTTCGGTGCTTGCCACCTCAGGTACCATATCCGTTCTACTAAGTCCACATCTCTGTCTTTTTATCTTTTCCTAGGTCCGTGTGAAGCTGCTTGCACGGTTGGTGACCCAGTTTGAGGGCGGGAAGAAAAATGACTTGCTGCATTTTATTTTGGAGGATATGCGGGGCAGAAGTGAGCTGGCCTTTTCTCTGCTGTACCACGAGTACAATGAATACCTGAGTCAGGAGCCCTCCGGCTCTCTGGACAGTTATGAGCACTGTCTGTTCACACTGTTGTCCGGCCTGCAGGAGAAACCTGAGCAGAGAGATGGGTGAGAATCATCTCATAACACTACAGATGGCACATTCATGATGCATGATACAATCTCTGAACCTTTTTGTCACCTGAATCCTTTAATCGCTGATTATATATGACCCTGGACCACAAAAACCAGTCATAAGGGTCAGTTTTTTTAAATTTAGAATTATTCATCATCTGAATAAATAAGCTTTCAATTGATGTACGGTTTGTTAGGATAGGACAATATTTGGCTGAGATACAACTGTTTGAAAATCTGGAATCTGAGGGTGCAAAAAAATCTAAATATTGAGAAAATCATCTTTAAAGTTGTCTTAGCAATGGATATTACTAATCAAAAATTAAGTTTTGATATTTATGGTACTTTACAAAATATCTTCATGGAACATGATCTTTTACTTAATATCCTAATGATTTTGGAAATGAAAAATCAATCATTTTGACCCATACAATGTATTTTTGGCTATTGCTACAAATATACCTGTGCTACTTATGAATGGTTTTGTGGTTCAGGCTCACGTATTTCATATTTAATTTATCACAGGCTTTTTACAAAGCTTGTGTTGGAGGCTCCGGTCATTACAGATTCTGCGCTGGAGGTGATTCAACGCTACTGTGAGGACGAGGTCAGCCACACTACCATACTTAACCCCATTATAAGTTTCTGATGCCATCGTTCATAGTTTTTTTTTCTTATCAACAAATGGCGTGTCATCATCTGAATGTACATTTACATATTTAATCATCTTGTAAGAAACTCTAATGTTCCTTATTTGTCTTTCAGTCACGTGTTTACCTGGGGATGTCCACATTAAAGGAGCTCATTCTCAAACGCCCCTCCAGACAGTACCAGTACCTCAATGTCCTTCTCAACCTCAGCTCTCATGAAAAAGAAAAGGTTAACCTCTAATCATCTGTCATTCATTGTTTCATGAATTCATTTTATAGTAGTATAATAACAATCCCCACTGATGTTCAGGTGCGGTCCACTGCTCTCAGCTTCATCAAGCGCATGTATGAGAAGGAACATTTGAAAGACTGTATTGAGAAGTTCGCTCTCACCTACATGCAGTTTCTGGTCCATCCAAACCCACCTTCTCTTCTGTTTGGAGCAGGAGAGGATACAGGTTCAAAGACTTTTCCTAGTCTTCAGATCTATCCCAGTTTTTTTTATATAATTAAGTAGGTTCATGGCCTAGGTGCTCATACTTGTGTATTAAAGGAGAAGTTCACTTCCAGAACAAAACTTTACAGGTAATTTACTCACCCCCTTGTCATCCAAGATGGTCATGTCTTTCTTTCTTCAGTCAGAAATTGTTTTTTTGAGGAAAACATTTCAGGACTTCTCTCCATATAGTGGACATCAATAGTGCCTGTGAGTTTGAACTTGCAAAATGCAGCTTCAAAGGGATCTAAACGATCCCAGCTGAGGAAGAAGGGTCTTATTTAGCAAAACAAACTTGCGGGCACCATAGAAGTCTACTATATGGAGAAAAATCCTGAAATGTTTTCCTCAAAAAACATAATTTTTTTGTGATTGAAGAAAGAAAGACTTGGATGACATAATTTACGTTATCTGTAAATTTGTGTTCTGAAAGTGAACTACTTCTTTAAATTACCTTCATATAGAAAGAAATTTAATTGTTACTATGATAAAGTAGTGTCAATAACTTGTGTCAGTAATGTTGACTTGTGTTGTGTCTTCAGAGGTGGCGGCTCCCTGGACAGAGGAGACGGTGCGCCAGTGCCTTTACCTCTATCTCTCCCTCCTGCCCCTCAACCATCGTCTGGTGCACGAGCTGGCTGCTGTCTACACCGAGGCCATCGCCGACATCAAACGCAGTGTGCTCAGGGTCATCGAACAGCCTGTAAGACCTTCTCATCCAAAATTTGATGAGAGGATTTTATATATATATATATATATTTTTTTTATATTTTATTTTTTAACTTTTCAGCTTTTCATCATGCTGACTTGAGGGGGGGGTTTTGTTTAAGAGTTTTATTTGTTGGTGCTTCATGTGCATTAAAATAGCATGTAAACTGAAATGAACTAAATCACATCATTTGCCTTGTTGCAAGTGGTTTTTAGGAAAGGTATCATTCTCATTTCTTGAGGGCATTGTGTTGGTTAAAATTTGTGGACACCCCTGGACAAAATTGGTCATTGTTTTTATTTAATTTTGAATGCATATGTGACCCAGGACAACAAAACCAGTCGTAAGTAGCACGGGTGTATTCGAAACAGTAGCCAACAATATGGGTCACAATTACAGATTTTTCTTTTATGCCAAAAATCATTTGGATATTAAATAAAGTTCATATTCCATGAAGATATTTTGTAAATTTCCTACCGTAAATATATCAAAACTTAATTTTTGATTAGTAATATGCATTACTAAGAACTTCATTTGGGCAACTTTAATGGCGATTTTCTCAATATTTACTTTTTTTTTTTTTTTTTTTTTTTTTTTTTTTTTTGCACCCTCAGGATCCAGATTTTCAAATAGTTTTATCTCGGCCAAACATTGTTCTGTCCTAACGAAGCATACATCAGTGGAAAGCTTAGTTATTCAGATGATGTATAAATCTCATTTTAAAAAAAAAAATGAGCTTATGACTGGTTTTGTGGTCCAGGGTCATATATATGTTAAAAGTTTTTAGCAGCATTTTAGGAGTGCACTACATTGTTATTTTAGTAGTATTTTTTATACTATTGTATTAGTTATTAATATTTTGATTTTTATTTATTTTTAACTAAATGCTATATTTATTATTGCATTTAGAATTTTCATTTTAGTTTTATATGCTTCCTTCATTATTAAGCTATATTTATTTCATTTGTTTTTTTTTCTCTATTTGAATTTGAATTCAATTTCAGCTTTTTTCCATTAAATAAAATCATTTTTTAAAGTTTTAATTTTAGTTAATAACATCACTGTACACTAGCATAAAACTGGTTTTACAGCTTACAGATGTGGACTAAAATAGAAGAGACTCTAATTAGGATTGCATTTAAAAGTTTAAATTTTTTATCATTTTAATTAATTAATTATTTTTTTATATATAGATAAGAGGAATGGGAATGAGCTCTCCTGACCTGCTACTCTTGGTGGAGAACTGTCCTAAAGGAGCAGAGACGCTGGTCACTCGCTGTTTGCACATACTCACTGATAAAGGTGTGTGTGTGTGTGTGTGTGTATAAATGAGAGTAAGAGTGAATGTTTCTGTATTTGCACCTCTGTATAGTAAATGTTGCTCTTTGTGGATTGTTTTATGTTCACAGTGCCACCATCTCCTGAGCTGGTGGAGAGGGTGAGGGATCTTTATCATAAGCGAGTACCAGATGTTCGTTTCCTCATCCCAGTCATCAATGGCCTGGAGAAGGTTAGTCTCATCTCATCTGTCCTTCTTCAAGGTTTTCTTGCCTGTTTTCATTCTCAGTTTGCCCTAATTAAGAGCTGTTGTTAAACAAGTGAAGTGCCTTGCACATAATAAAAACAATAACACATGGCCTTAAATGGAGTTTTCAACAGTTCTGAACTAGGCTTGAAATTTGTAATGATTAACATATCTCACATTGGATCTCCAAATTAATATGGAAACAACATAAAAACAATATTTAATTTGCTTAATTACTTAATACTTAATTTTTCATTAAGTCCTGTAAGTAAGGGCCCGTTTCGCTGATGTCCCTCTATGAATTTTTTTTTTCACTTACTTGTTATAGAAGGTGTAATAATAACCAGTTAACATTACAGTAAAATTGAAAGCGAGGCATAAACTGCAAATTACTTGTTTTTTATATTTTGACTTGAATGAATTGCTGTGTTAATTATATGAATTATTTTTAACACACCCTAGATTTTTCCACATTATTTTTCCCAGCCCATGATTTAAAAATTGCACTGGCTTGATTAAGTGCAGTTAAAAGGCAAGTTTAAAATAGGAAGGGCTCTGGAGACTGCTTTTATAATGCTGTCTTGATTGTGTTGAACAGAATGAGGTGATCCAGGCTCTACCCAAACTCATCAAACTC
This sequence comes from Labeo rohita, assembly GCF_022985175.1. Taxonomy (NCBI): domain Eukaryota; kingdom Metazoa; phylum Chordata; class Actinopteri; order Cypriniformes; family Cyprinidae; genus Labeo; species Labeo rohita. Next base: position 12,058,463 of record NC_066873.1, read on the forward strand.
AATCCCATCGTGGTGAAGGAGGTGTTCAACAGACTCCTGGGCACTCAACACAGTAATACCTCTTCATTTTCTTTTGCATGTGTGGTGCTAGTGCTAAGAAAAGTGGTTTTCATCTTATATTATGTATTATAGGTTTGGCAAAGGTTCTTTCCTTTCAATATTATCATGTATCATTTAAATGTTATGCTTTGCTCTAGATTAGTAGAATTCTAGTGAACTTAAGGGTTTGTCTGTTCTGTAGGTGAGGGCAGTTCCTCCATGTCTCCACTCACTCCTGGAGAGCTCCTCATCGCCCTACACAACATTGACTCCTCCAAGTGTGACATGAAGTCAATCATTAAAGGTATCATCTCACATTCATTTGAATCCATGCACATAAATCCATCCTTTTGCATCTTTTTCTTTCAGGAAAATTAGTTGAAGGGTTAGTTCACTTCTAGATAATGTACTTACCCCCATGTCATCCAAGATGTTCATGTTTTTATTTCTTCAGTCGAAAAGAAATTAAGGTTTTTGAGGAAAACATTCAAGGATTTTTCTCCATATAGTGGACTTAAATGGTGGCCAACAGGTTGAAAGTCCAAATTGCACTTTCATTGCAGCGGCAAAGGGCTCTACACGATTCCAGCTGAGGTTTGCTTTTCTAACAAAACAATTAGTCATTTTCTAAAAAAAAAACAAACAAACAAAATGTAAAATTATATACTTTTTAACCTTAAATTATATTACTTTTTAATTAGCGTGTAGCAAATCAACTCGCTGTCGTGAATAATTAGCAGAAGCGTCTTCTCATAGGATAAAAACATGCAGCCTCATGAATAATTATGAGACACCAACGTGTCATCGAAGTACTATAGTCTGTTGCCACGTCACAAACTGTGACGTCAACACAATGTAGATTTTAAACCCGGAAGATGAAAATAGCGCAAAAAAGCTCAAAATTCCTACAACGATTCTGAAGTTGTATGAGAAAATAAGATTTTTCGCCATTTTCTACTGGAGCCTGAGTACACAGACGATGAACTTAGACGTGAAAATGAACGAAATTTTTCGAGTCATTTCATTCATTTTAGCAAAATATAATACAAATTTTACGTGTTACCTCCCTAACACATCTACTTCTTATACAAATGTTGATCACATTACAAACAAGACAAAACTGTAATCCTATAAGAAACAGAAAAGATTAATTCATTGTTTACCTGGGTCTTTAGTCTTTTAGCTCACCTTACCTCTTATCTGACAAGATTTCGGGTTTGAGTCGTTCGTTCATCACGGGACAGCCCCATAAGATGAATGAACGACTCGAAAAACCGAAGACTCGAAACAGGTGAACTAATTCCAGTACAGAACCTAATAGGATGTTGTGCATGTGCGACTGAACGAATCACTCCCTGAGACGCCTCGTTCTTCCCGAGTCACATTAAAGATCCATTCAAAATGAACAAATCAATCAAGAACGCACATCCCAGAGCCTGTGCTACATGAGCTTTTGTGCTTTAAAAAGTATAAAAAATTTATTTTTCAAAAAAAAATGACCGATCGCTTCGCTAGATAAGACCCTTCTTCCTCGGCTGGGATCGTTTAGAGCCTTTTGAAGCTGCATTTAAACTACATTTTGGAAATTCAAAATCGGAGGCACAACTGAAGTCCATTATATGAAGAAAAATGCTGAAATGTTTTCCTAAAAAAACAATTTTTTTTATGACTGAAGACGGAAAGACATGAACATCTTGGATGACAAGGGGGTGAGTATATTATTTGTAAATTGTTGTTCTGGAAGTGGAGTTCTCTTTTAATGTTTTTCCCACTTTCCATGTTGTTCTCTTTGTAGCCACTAACCTGTGTTTTGGGGAGAAGAATGTGTACACGTCTGAGGTGCTGGCTGTGGTGATGCAGCAGTTGATGGAGCAGACCCCTCTTCCCATATTGCTGATGCGTACGGTCATCCAGTCTCTCACTATGTATCCTCGCCTTGCTGGTTTCGTCATGAACATCTTAGCCCGGCTCATTCTCAAACAGGTCAATGCACTGAACCCTTTATGGTCATTATTGCCGCAGTTCTCGTACATAATCTCATCGTACTCATCTCGCATTTATAATCATTTGCTAATTTACTGATGGGCTGTTGATTGATTGTACAGGTGTGGAAGTATCCTAAAGTGTGGGAGGGCTTTGTAAAGTGCTGTCAGCGCACCAAACCCCAGTCCTACAATGTTCTCCTCCAGCTGCCTCCACCACAACTGGCTAGTGTGTTTGAGCGCTGCCCGGAGATGAGGGAGCCCCTTCTACAGCACGTTCACTCCTTCACCCCTCACCAGGTGCGTATCACAAGGAGTCTTTAGTTTTATCAGATCTACCCCATTTATGATGTCATTTATGGCCATACTCAGAAAAAAAAAAAAAACGTTTTTTGAGACTTGAGAGTCCAACTCTTTAGCAGTGTAAATAAATCAGAAAGCATGAAATAGTATTAGACAGCCAAATTAATTAAACTATTAAAAACAGCTTGAATTCATTAAAATGAAGCTGAAATAAAATCTAAATATTAAAGAAAATGAGAAATGTTAATAAAATAATTAGAAATATTAAAATTACAAACAATTAACTGAAATAAAGTTAAATAAAAATCTATAAAAAAATAATAAAAATGCCAAAAGCACATGACTAAAAAGTCAACTAAAATTAAATTAAAAACTGAAAAAAGCTGATTCAAACGATTGATATGTATTAATATAATAACATGTAATATCCATTTAGAAATGTTAATGTTAACAAAAACATAAAGTGACTAAAACTTTAACTAAAATTAAGTTGAAAAAAAATATTAATGTTTATTTATAAATTATATTTTTCCCAGAATTGCGTGATAAACTCACAATTCTGAGAACATCAGACGACTTTCTCCTCAAAGTTGGACTTTATAATTCAGTTGTGAGTTTATATCTCACAATTCTGACTTAATTTCTCACAATTGTGAGTTTATATCATGCAATTGAAAGTAAAAAATTTTGAATTGTGAGTTTTTCTCACAATTCTTTTTCTCACAATTGTGAATTTATCAGCAGTTCTAAAAAAATTTAACTATGTTTGTTTTCTCACAATTCTTATTTTATTTCTCACAATTGTAAATTGATATCATGCAATTGTAAACAAAACATTTTGAATTATGAGTTTTGCACACAATTCTTACTTTATTTCTGTGAATTCTGAATTTATATCACGCAATTCTTTAAAAAAAAAAGTAATGTTTTTATCTCAATTATTGCCGTGCAACTCTTTAAAAAAAAAAAAATTTGGATTGTGAGTTTACATCTTGCAATTCTGACTTTATAACTCACACTTGCATGTTTATATCTCTCAATTCTGAGAAAAAAAATCTGAATTGTGAGAATTAGCAATTGCCTTTTTTAAATTTTATTCAGTGGTGGAAATGAGTTTCCATATCAAACCATGCATATGAATAGTAGGAAAGTTTGTGTGTGAAGTGCTTTAGAGGAGAACATTTATTGAACCTGTGACCTGAGAACTTGTTATACATTTTCACAAATTATTTTGATTTAAGCGTGTTGTTTTATTGTTTCTGTAGCAAGCCCACATTCCAGCATCTATAATGGCCGTTCTGGAGGCCAACACCAGGAAGCCAGAACCAGAACCACAACCTGAACCTCATCATCCAGAAATAATAGAAGAGAGAGAGGTATGTTGCAATGGCACAGAAGTAGTGACAGATCTTTAACACATGGGGATTAAGAACACATGGAGCCCTGAGGCTACAGCAAACCCAAGGGCCCCCTTCATAGTTTTTATTTTTCACCTTAAACCTCCAACACACAGAGATACAAGGAGTATGCATGGTAAATATTCTAGGCAAAACATATTAATAGCATAAATTCATTTACACCAGATACATGAGGTCAAAGCAAACAGGTTTGCTTAAACTAAAACTCAGCCCAGATGTTTCCGCATAATTGTTTTGTTAATGAAGAACAGAAACACAGTTTAATGTTCATAACTTTGGAAAATCCATCAATAAAACGCTTCCTTGCCAACTTATGTTTATTAAGGTGCCAGTACCAAAGCATATATCAATGCCTGCACCAGTATCGCAACCAGAACCTCCAGCCCCGACACCCGTAGTGTTTGCTGAACCACTACCACAACAACAACAACAGATCCCAGCCAGGAGGGAAGAAGTAGAAGAACCCATGGAGCAGGAAGAGACAGACCATGCTGCTCTGGAGATCACGTCTGAAGCTGCAGCGCAGGTAAAACATTTTTATCATCATCATTCATGGCACCTAAGCAGACAAATACAGGAGTGAATAGCACTGGCTGACCAATGACTTTAACCTTCAGCAGATGGAGGTGTCCGAGGAACCATCACAGTCCAACTCAGAAACCAATTCAGAAAAGACAGACGAACCCATGGAAGAGTCAGCTGCGATGCCTGTGGATGTTGCTGACCAGCCCAAAGATGAGTCTGAGGATGTGGTTCAGGAAGCAGAAGAAAGCAGTGTGGACTGATACCGTGTGAAATAAGACTGAATGGATGCACTGACTTTAAAATGCCGTCTTTTTCTGTACTGCTTTGTTCAGTGTACTGTGTATCTGTAAGTTAGAAGTAAAAATGAAATGGAATATTTTGTTAATTTCTTTAGCGGTTATGAGTAGAGCTTAAAAAAATTGTTTTTGTATGTGCCACAAGGTTTTCATTTCTAGAATAAAATGCAATCTCCAACCAGTAAAAATGATTGGTTTCTGTAAGTCAGTGTCTTATGATTATGATAATTTGACCATGTGTTGGGAAAAGTAACTTTTAAAAGTAATGTATTATAATATTGTGTTACTCCATAAAAAAGTAACTAATTACGCTACTTGGTTACTTTTTATGGAAAGTCATATGTTACGTTACTTTTGAGTTACTTTTTAAATCTGGGCAGGGCTTGCTTATTTGTTTTTAATATAAAAAGTTCTATTTTCGTCAAATGCAAAAGCCCTTTCACACCAAAAGCCTAAGGCTGAAAAAGTCAATTGACGTCTGTACAGTAGAACAAAGAAGAGGACAGTTAAAAAAAAAAAAAAGAAGAATATAGTTTATCTGGAGTAAATTTAGCTTATTAGTATGGTTGGATAATTGGATCATCGAAGGTCAGCAGCAAAGACTCTGGTTAATAAAATGGGATTAAATACATTATATTATTTAAAATTTTATTATTGAATTTTATTTTTGTGAGTGAGATTAATTAATGCATGTTCACATTTATTCTAGAAACAAAGTGACATATTACACCCGAGGAGAGCTTTCAATCAGTAAATGGGGAAAAAACAGTAACTGGTGTTACTTATTTGAAAACGTATCTCAGATATGTGACCCTGGACAACAAAACCAGACTTAAGTAGCACGGATATATTTGTAAGAATAGCCAAAAATACATTGTATGGGTCAAAATGATAATTTTTTCTTTTATTATGCCAAAAATCATTAGGATATTAAGTAAAGATCATGTTCCAGGAAGATATTTAGTCAATTTCTTACTGTAAATATATCAAAATGTAATTTTGATTAGTAATATGCATTGCTAAGAACTTCTTTTAGACAACTTTAAAGGTGGTCTTCTCAAAATGTTGATTTTTTTTTTTTTTTTCCCAGATTTTCAAATAGTTGTATCTCGGTCAAATATTCTCCTATCCTAACAATAAAAACAAACAAACAAACAAAAACAAAACATTATGACTGGTTTTGTGGTCCAGGGACATACATTTTTTTGTAAATTTAAAAAGTAATGCATTACTCCGCTAAAAAAGGTAATCTGATTACGTAACTCGCGTTACTTGTAATGCGTTACCCAAAACATTTTAACAGCGTCAGAATAAAGACGCTGCCAGGCAACAAGTTTGTTGTAGTTACACCGCTGAGTCCATAGCAACGGAAGTGAGCTGCGGGAAATGCGCTGATGTCTGTGCTAAGCCGGTTTGATGTTAATTGAGATTTGGCATTGGTATAAAGGCTGAAAAATATAGAGTTTTCATTAGTCAGCGACAGTTCGTAAGTTTTTCCAATATGGAGATGACTGAGGAAGCGTTGAACAATGAGAGACTGCAGGCTGCAGCGAACTTGAAAGCTTTCATGATGAAGAACAGCACAAAAACAAACCTCAACCTGTAAGTACATCATAACATTAGCATCACCTAGTCACTAGTTTACAAAAGCTTTTACAAAAATATGAGGATATTGCTTAATTTTGAAGGAAGAATGTACTAAACGTGTCCTAAATTTGTTACAAACATTGTGACAACTATCCCAGCCTCCCCTACACACTTACACAAACACAAATGCCTAAATTTTAAGTGATACATTCGAGTCCATCCATTAAAAGCAGTGCTTAGCAAAATGGTCATGGCTGACATGTGTTGATACTGATGCTCTTGAACCTCTTCATCCAGCTACGACCACCTCGTACGACTGTTAACCAAAGTTATGGATGAGCGTCCAGAGAACGCAGTCGATGTGATAGAGGACATGAGTCGTGATCTGAAAGGAAGTATTCTTCAGGAGAAGCAGGACACCATGCGGGACAGTCCGTCCTCATCCGCGGCTCTGTTACTGGCCGAGCAGCAGAAGGCGCTATTTACGCGGACGGCAGGTGATGAAGGTGATCATGAGGAAGATTTGGTAAGATTTGGTATTTTCAGCAGTGAAAACAGTGTGAAATTTTTTCTTTTTCTAATGCTAACACATATAGGCCCAGTTTCATAGACGGGGCTTAGCCTAAGCCAGGATTAGGCCATAGTTCAATTAGGACATTTAAGTCATTTTTATACACCTGCCTTAGAAAAAAACATCACTGGTGTGCATCTTGAGACAATACAAAGGCACTGATATATTTTAAGATCAGTCAGTGCAAGTTTCTTTCAGCTGAAACAGCTCAGACTTACATTTTAGTTTAGGACTAAGCTTAAGCCTTGTCTGTGAAACCAGGGGTTAGAGATTTAGGACTGATTTACAGGGGTGGTTCGTCCAAAAATGAAAATTCTGTCATCATTTACTCACCCTCATGTCCTTCCAAACCCTTAAGACTTTGGTCACTCTTTGAAGCACAAATTAAAATATTCTAATGAAACCTGTGAGGTTTCTGTCCCTCCATTTTGAAAGTCCAGGTAACCAAAACTAAAAAATGCTAGGTTAAAAACAACCCAACTTGGGTTATTTGGCAAAACCAGCACTGGGTACATATTGGACAGAACACATGCTGGGTTATTTTGTTAAATGGGTTATTATGTTAAATGTTTTTACCAAACACGCTGGGTTATTTTACTTAAGTCAGCTATTGTTTAACAATTATAATATTGCTGGTTTAAAATGGACTGGAACTAATAAAAACACACACAAAATAGTAGAGGCAACAGCAATAAATAAAAGATGAATATTTATTATTAAGCAAGAACACATGGACAAAATATAAGACAAATTAAATTTATTTGGTTGAGTACAGAATAGTTTACAATATTACATACATTTAAGCTTGTTTAACAAATATTTTAGACATAAAAAAGTAACATTCAAATATAGAATTTTAATTTTAGAGTATTCAACTGTTCTCTGTAATCGCTTTTTACCAAAATAACGCTTAATAAATATACTAAATATAGCGCAATCATATCTCTTCATAAGACTTGGATTAAACCATTCAATTCATATGGGTAGAGGAAGGGATAGAGACTGCTCAAGTTTCATAAAAAATAATCGAAATTTATGTTTTGAAGAGCGACAAATGTCATGTGGGTTTGGAAGGACATTTCTTTGGGTGGATCGTCTCTTCAAGGTTCAAATACTTCTACTTCAGGACCACTGTAGATGTGTTGTGGTGACTCTCATGGGCAGTTCAATACAACAGTTTCTGTAATACATTCTGTGTCATTTCCAGGTGGAGTCTCCTCTACCGAATGTTGCAGAACTTGGGTTCTTCTTTGAGCAAGCTGGTGTGGGTCTGGGGAGAGAAGAGATGCAGAGAATCTTTCTGGCTTTGAAACAGCTGGTGGACTCACAGTGTCTCCTACGCTGTCGATTCTGGGGCAAGATCCTCGGCACGCAGAGCAACTACCTGGTGGCTGAGGGGGAATTCAGAGAGGGTGAAGGAGAGGAGGAGGAGGGGACAGAACAGACACATGAGGATGAGGAGAGGGAGGAAGAGCCACAGGAGGACAAGGATGACACAGAGCTTGTGGAAGCTGTAAGTCACAAAATGCCAACTGAAGTAAATAAATCTACTTTCTGGAGTAAAGATAGTTACTCAGTGAAATTCTGCGGTTGTCATTTCAGTAGGAATCTGGGGTTTTACGTGAGGGTTAAAGATTTTGCTCACTTTCAAGTTCACAGTAATTCACTGAGTTAAAGGGATAGTTCACCCAAAAAATTAAAATTCTGTCACTACTCACCCTCATGTCGTTCCAAATCCAAATCTGTAATTTTATAAAGTTACATGAATACTTTTTGTGCGCAAAAAAGAACCAAAATAACGACTTAACGATTCAGCAGTTCCAAAATGCCGCCTAGGGTGACACAGAGGAGAATTGTTAAATAAAGTCTTTATTTTTGTTTTTTCACACAAAAAGTATTCTCGTAGCTTCATACAATTATGGTCAAACCACTGATGCCACGTGAAGTATTGTGTCGATGTTCTTGGTTCCTTTCAGGACCTTGAACATGGAAGGAACCTTGCTGTTTATGGAGGGTCAGAAAGCTCTCAGATTTCATAAAAAGTATCTTAATTTGCGTTCTGAAGATGAACAAAGGTCTTACGGGTTTGGAATGACATGAGGGTGAGTAATTAATGACAGAATTTTCATTTTTGGGTGAACTATCCCTTTAAACAAAAGAAAGCTGCTTGCTTCGAAAATGAAGTCTTTTTGCCTGCAAAATTCACATTGCCAACTTAAACATGAGCGAAATCTGCATGGGTAACTTTTTCGCCCTTATGTGAAACTCCCTAACGCATTAATTCCTATTGAAATGACAGTATTTCGCCCCTAAAAGTTTGTCAAAATGTGACCGCACCCTAAAGAGAAAAAATATGAATACAAATGTGCATTCAAAATTATTGAACTTTTCTTGCAGGCTGATCCTCCCCCCAAATCGACATACAAGCCACCTCCGCCAGTGCCAAAGGAAGAAAATCACACCGGTGTCAACAAATACACTTATTTTGTGTGTCAAGAGCCCGGTATGCCGTGGGTCAGATTGCCGATGGTCACCCCCGCTCAGATCACAGTGGCGCGGCAGGTCCGCAGGTTCTTCACAGGCAGGCTTGATGCTCCTGTTGTAAGCTATCCTCCCTTTCCTGGAAATGAAGCCAACTACCTGCGTGCCCAGATCGCACGGATCTCAGCAGGCACGCACGTCAGCCCTCTGGGATTCTACCAGTTTGGGGAGGATGAAGGTGAGGATGATGGACTGCGAGACAGCTTTGAGGAGAATCCTAACTTTGAGGGCATCCATGTTAATGAGATGGCTGAGTCTTTGAATCTGTGGGTCCATCATGTACAGCATATTCTTACACAGGTAAGAAACAGGTGGCTTACTGGGATTCATCCATCCTAAAATGTCTCTGTGGATCATACTGTGTGTTGTGCATACAAAAATTAACTGAATGTTTACATTTAAAATGATAATCTATCATTATTTACTCACCCTCATGTCATTCCAAACCTGTATGACTTACGTTCCTCTGTAGAACACAAAAAAAAGATATTTTGAAAAATGCTGGTAACCAAACAGTTTTGGTTCCCATTGACTTCCATTGCATTTTTTGTCATATAATAAAAGTCAATGGTAACCAAAACTGTTTGGTTACCAACATTCCTAAATATATCAACAAAGAAAAGTCATACAGGTTTGCAATAGCATAAGAGTTAGTAAATAATAACAGAATATTCATTTTTGAGTGGACTATCACACACTAAAGCAAACAATATAAATCATTTTTGGTGGAAAATGAAACATGGTTTAGACATTTGCACAGTACTGAATATGTGTGAATTTTAGGGCCGCTGTGTGTGGGTAAACGTGACTAAGAAGTCTACAGATGACGTGGATGAAGATGCAGAGGAGGAAGAGAGGGAGGAGGAACCTGATGAGCCAGAGCCTGAAGTCGGGCCTCCTCTTTTGACGCCTCTGTCTGAGGATGCAAGTCAGTCACACTGCATCGCATTTACATTAAATATCTCCAGCACAGTTTAAATGTTGAGCTCTAATGTGTTCTGTCCACAGAGATTAATGACACCCCACCTTGGAGCTCCATGATCTCCTCTAACCTCATTCCTCAGTTTTCCATCGCTGTGCTGCGCTCCAACCTCTGGCCTGGAGCTTATGCTTATGCTAGTGGCAGGTAAGAACCTTGCTTTTCAAAATGTACCATACTTTTTTAGCTGAAGTAAAACCATTCCTGTGCTCCCTCTCAGGAAGTTTGGAAACATATACATTGGTTGGGGGATGAAATATATTGGTGAGGCCTTCACCCCAACCATTCTCCCACCACCCCAAAATGAGTACCCCAGCGGGCCTGAGATCACAGAGGCCCTGGACCCCAGTGTGGAGGAAGAGCAAGCTTTGAAAGCTGCTCTGGAGGAGCAGACGGCAGCCCTGGAAGAAACAGAGGATCTAGAAGATGAGGAGGAAGAGGATGATTAAAACAAAAATAAACCTGCTTCAGAAGGTGTGTTGATGGTTGATGCTTAAAGTTTTATATGTACAGTTCCTTAAAGAATCCACATCTAAACAAGTGTGTTTACATCGCTGAAATATTAATACTCAACAACAATTGGGGGAATCAAATAATTTATTAGCTTTGTAAATCAGTTTAACATAACAGTTTTGATGAGTTAATGCATGCTTCCACTGCTAGCCTCCAAACATACTTAATTTTTTATTACATTAAGCTTATTCTGCCATGCTATTTTCCATGCTGAAGTTCCTCTATTGGTTCATGATTAGTCATAATCATCAAAACGTGTATGCAGATGAAACTGTCAACACGAAAAGCACTGAATTGCAATAAATAATAACTTAATAAATAAGAAGCCTATTAATTATAATTCCTGTTAGATAACAATCACTATGACTTTCAATTATGAACCTGTTTTCTGAGTATTGTAATATGTCAATAAAATAAACACAGTTTGAGATTAGCTTAAGAAAATGTAAAGCAGTTTCATTTCATGCTTGTTCCTCAAGTAAAACCTATTTAATTTACTCTACATAATAAACAAATTGCACATTTAACCAGTCCATCTTCAGACTGAGTGGACAGAGGACTGATGCATCTTCACATCCCAGAGTCCAGCAAAATACCTTACCATCATGCAGACTCACACTTCTATGTGTTGGTACAAAAAGGATTAGTTCACCCAAAAATTATTTATTTACTCACCCTCATGTCGTTCCAAAGCTGCTAGATCTTCTTTGTGTTCTTTGAAACACAAAATATATTTTTGATGAAATCTGAGAGCTTTCTGACCCTGGATAGACAGCAACGCAACTACCATATTCAAGGCCCAGAAAACTAGTAAAGACATTGATAAAATAGTCTATGTGACATCAGTGGTTCAACCGCAATTTTATCAAGCAATGAGAATACTTCTTGTAGAAAACAAACATGACTACTTTATTCAGTGATTTCTTTTCTACTGGGACAGTCCGTCGCCATTATTGAATGTACTCTGACGCATATGTGTTCATACCTCTGCTCATAAACAAAAAGTATTCTTGTAGCTTCATAAAATTACGACTTACTATGTTTCTGTGCCTTGACAATGGTAGGACCTTTCTGTCTATGGAGGGTCATCAAAAATATCTTAATTTGTGTTCTGAAGATGAACAAAGGTCTTACAAGTTTGGAATGACATGAGGCTGGGTAATTAATGACAAAAGTTTCATTTTGGGTGAACTATGCCTTTAAGCTAAATTTATTATCAGTTTTTAAATAAGCTTATTTCATTCAAGAGCTTACAGAATTAAATTAGTTCTTCATTATTTCCTCCAAAGAGGAAAACAAGAATATAGCAATTAGGCCTGTTTCAGCTGATTCTAGCTGATCATCACAGTTATAGAATTTTGCATTCTAGAATTATCATTACTAATAAATACAACTAATAAATATTGACACATAAGCCTTGTCACTTGGTGAGTAACAAATGAAAATCAAATTATCATTTACAACCATTAATAGAAGAATAAATAAAACAATTATGGAAGCTGCACAAGCATGAACGTAAATAGTAACACATAAAATAATCAGAGTTACATTTACAACAAAGGAATGTTGTGGTTAAAGCTTGTAACATAGATTCTGCCCAGTGTCATTCTAGAAGACTTCACAGTGTTCTTTGGGATAAAAGTTACAATTCTTTGAAGACATTAGGATTTGGGGGAAAAAGCCCTAAGACCATAATGAGCATAATGTGCATGTGACCTTCATTTTCACATATATGAATAAATAATCAACATGGTAAGAAAGGAATCACTGTTAGTTGAGAGGAATGAGCTTGGAATCATGACTTAGCGACATTAGCGAAGGTCATTCTCTTCATCCTGAATGGTCTTCTTGATTCTTAGTAACATGGTGGTCTGCCACTGATCAAGCCTGGTGATGGAGTCAAATTCCCTTACCTAATGAAATAAAAGAATCCAGAATTTTGCATGGAGTAATCCATCAATGAACTACTACAGTTAAAATGTGTGCGTTGCATTATGTAAAACTTGAAACAAAATACTAAGAGAACTTACTGCATCAGCGTATGCATCAATATTCTGCTCTTCATGTGCATTAAGAAGTTTCTGTTTAGTGTGAAAAGCAGAAACTTAAATTGTAATTGACTGCTTTGTATAAAGTCAAACAAAGTGTTCAAGGACTCTATGTACACCACTGTTCAAAAGTTTGGGGTTTGTCAGATGTATATATAACATAATTAACACTTTTATTCAGCAAGGAACCATTAAATTGATCAAAAGTAACAGTAAACACTCACATTGTGTTACAAAAAATCTATTTCATTTTGTTCTTTACAACTTTCTATAAAATAATACTGGAAAAAGTATCATGGTTTCCACAAAAATATTATGTAACACCGATAATAACACTGATAATAATATGAAATGTTTCTTGAGCAGCAAATCAGCATATTAGAATGATTTTTAATGGATTATGTGACACTGAAAACTGGAGTAACATCACATATTATAATAATATTTCACAATAGTACTGTTTTTAACAGCATTTCTGATTTAACAAAATCTTGCCAACTGCACCTCATTTAGAAAGGCAATGTATAACATACAAAACAATAAGACAATAAATAGAGACAACTGAAACCTAACAGATAAGGATTTGGGCTATACATCCACCTTCAATCTCAATGGATGTTGACCCAGAATCTGAGATCACAATTCCATTCTATATAAGAAACTTTAAGTAACTAAATGTATTGGAAAGAAAGTCTCCAACCTTAAGAAGTTTGCACTCTCTAGCATCTGAGAAGGCTGGATACATCTCTTCATACTTCTGTACAGCCAGCTATTGAATACAACAAAGGTTAAATAGTGAGAAAGCTGAAAGCTACATATTATTCACTGTAAATGTTTTCACATTGTGAAGAGTGTAAATCAGTCACCTTGCAGTTGAGCATATCCACACAGAAGTGACACAGTGCTGCTTTGAAGAAATGGTCCTTAGCACCATACCTCAACAAGGTAGTGTCCATAGAGTAAGTCCCAATCTGAGCAAAGACAACATGCCAATCAACATAAGGATGAATGAGACAAATGAACACAGAAGATCAAGTCACACAGACCTGCTCAAATATTTCAATGGCTTTCTGGTACTGCTCCATCTGAGCCGCATAGGTTGCCACTTTGAGAAGACACTTGTTAGCTGCACTGAAGAGAGAAACAGAGAGAGTGAGTTTAATAATACTAAATGAAATTGTTTAATTACAACACAGCATTTGTGCTTAAACCTACATTGTTCCACAACACATTTGATATAAAGACTACTGTAGAGTACCTGGTAGACTCCTCCCCTTTGAAATAATCTGCTGCCTGTTCATAATGAGTAACGGCCTGTAAACAAATAAATGAAAAAGTAAAAAATAAAATAAATAAATAAAAGTATTTTGGGCACAAATAATAGCAACTTCTTATAACAAGGGGTTCTTATTTTGGTCATTGTGGTATCATCTGGATGCATTAAAAAATTAAATACTTTTCAAAAGTCTGGAGGCTGTAATGTTTAAAAAATTATTACTACTAAACGTTATTACAATATAAAATAACTTTACTATAGAAGCCCATTTCTGCCACAAATTCATGCCTTAAAAAGTTGAAATTCTGACATACTTAAGTCATAATTTTGAGATAAAAAGTCTATAAAGTCAAAATTATTAGATAAAAAGTTGAAATTATGACTAAAAGTTGATATTATTACTTTAAAAGTCGTAATTACAAGATAAAAAGAATTTATGAAATTATGACTTATAAAGTTGAAATTGACTTAAGTCATAATTACAAGATAAAAAGTCAAAATTAAGACTTAAAGAGTTGAAATTATGAGATAAAAATCACAATGACTTCTAGCCAAAATTATGAGATAAAAAGTTAAAATTATGACTAAAAGAAGTCAAAATTATGACTTCAAAAGTCATAATTATGAGATAAAAAGTCAAAATTATGACTTAAATCATAATTACAAGATAAAAAGTATGACCAAAATTTAGACCTAAAAAGTTGAAATTATGAGATAAAAAGTAGAAATTATGACTTTAAAAGTTGTAATTACAAGACAAAAAGTCGAAATTACGACTTTTAAAGTCTAAATTATGATTTAAGTAATAATTATGAGATAGAAGGTCAAAATTATGACTAAGTTGAAATTATGACATCGTTAAGTCAAAATTATGAGGTAAAAAGTTGAAATTATGAGATAAAATGTACAAATTACGAGATAAAAAGTCGAACTTATAACTTAAAAATCTAATAATCTAATAATAATAAGAAACATTTCTTATTATCAGTGCTGAAAACGGTTGTGCTTCTTTCTGGAAACCCAAATTCTGTAAGCACTCTGTGATGGACAGAAGATTAAAAAGAAGAACATTTATTTGAAATAGAAATCTTTTGTAACATTACAAACATCTTTACTTTCAGTTTTGATCAATTTAATGCATCCTTTAATAAATGTATTCATTTCATATCTCACTAACCCCAAATGTTTGAAAAATAGTATATTTTAATACTCCTACTTTTGATATTGTCACTTATTGATAAATGTGCACCTTTACATAAATAAATGACTTCCCACTTACTTTATCTATGTCCAGTAACTCAGATTCATAGATTTCAGCAATAGATATGTGGTGTTTCGCGGCAATGTTGAAACGTCCCTGTGCAAACAGATTTGTAAGACAAAATCCCTAATCAGAAAAGTGTATTGCCAAAACTCAGAGTAGCATATTTATGTTAAATTGTATTCGAATTCTTAAATAAGACTTTTCACAGACCATGTCTGTGTAGATGTCAATGGCCTGACAGAAACAGCTTATCGCCTCTGTGTAGAAAAGTTGCAGAAGAGCCACAACAGAATTACAGACACTACATACTTTGAGATTTATTGTTGCTCATAAAATTAACAATGTGAGCTGTACCTTGAGGATCAGCCTTTTTGAACGCATTGCCAGCATCAAGAAAGTTTACGGCTGCGTTGTGCTTGCTTTGCACCTGTAAATGCAGTTGTGCAGCTTTGCAGAAAGCATCTCCTGCAGCTTAAAGAGGAACAAAGCAGTGATACAAATATAACATACTTATTGAACACACTCATATTGTGGTGCAAAAGTTGCTATGTGTCGTACCACTCCAATTCTTGGCCATCTTGAACATGTTGGCAGCTCTCACGTACAAGTCACAGGCCTCCTCGACCTTGGAGGAGCTCCTACAATGAACAAAAGCAAAGGGGAGGTTCATTCAGTTCGTTGAAACCGATAGGAGGCGCTATTAGCAGCGTTAGCCCTCAATCACACAACGTGTTTCCAGACCTGATATGGCCAACATGAAGCAAGAGGAGACAGAAATCAGTGTGAAAACACAGGCCCGATATTGCTCTGTAGCCTGGAAGTACTACATCAAAAATGAGAACAATGCCACTGTTTACTGCAGGTTGTGTAAGACGACCTTTAAGTTCTCTTCAAATACAGCCAACATGATAAAACACCTCAGAGTGAAACATCGACTCAACATCCCCGCTGTAGCCAACGGTGGCGAGAGACTATGCACGGAAGAGCCGAGCGAAGGCAGCATGGGTGAGTTTCAAAAGTGTTAAATCAAAGCAAAAACACATATATGTCTCAGTGTGCTTTGGTTTTAAGTTACGTATGAATGAAAGCAAACGGTAAGGGATACATTCAGCGCACAAAACTGTGTTTATAATGACGCTTAATACGTGCAATGTGATGCTACTTGGCTAACTGGCTGGTTTTACTTTTGTGCAAAGTCTGCGGAGTGTAAAAAGAAACTCTGGTAGGTTTATGACAGGTAAATGCGAACAACGCCGTATTACAAATAATGCCATTTCAAAAGTATTGCTTATCAATATTCGTCAATTCAAAATATATATGTCAACATTGCTTGTTGCAAACTTGTGTTGGATACTTATTATTTTAGATGTTATATTTTAATGTGCAAGATTTGCACATTCAATATCGCGGAGGTGCAAAAAACATCATTAGTGGATTTACCCAAAAAACGATCCGAACAACGAATGCGACGTTTTCATTTTCTTGTCTGCCTCAGCCATGATGGCCATAGCTTCCTTTTCTTTTCCAGAATTATCCATTTTGTTGGATTAAATTTGAGCCAGACTGTAGGGAATGATATCCAAGCAATATCCCATTCACATCGCCTGAATTGAAGTTATTTGTTTTATTGACACATCATGCGGAAATCGGAAGTAAATTCGCTAAGACTTTAGGGGTTGTCGTAAAATGGATGTTTTCAAAATAAACGAACTGTAGTATTTACATTATTACTTGTCAGAAGTAATCAGTTAATGATTACATATTTACAGTTATGTAGCAATTTATATATCTCATCTACACGAGCAATGTCAAGCAGTTATAATATATAGACGCGACTGATGTGCATTATTCGCTTTTCTCGATTGTGGACAACTTACCCTGGTACCCTAGTGGCCACCCAGCCAAGCACATCCAGTGTGTAGGTCGCAAACGCGCGGAGGATGTGCAGGAATTCTGAGATTTTTTTATATGTTATTAGTAGGGTATTATTTATTTTGTCGACACGGAAATAAATACGTTATATAAGTCAGCATTGCGGAAGCCTGTAATATTTAGTGGTGTTAACACACGAGCTGGAAAAGGATGAAACCTCAATGGCCCTTGTGCTCGCCCGGAAGAACATCCAGTGACGTTTGATGTAAATAATAGCGGAATTGTTTCATTAGTATCATATTGCATGGTTATTGTTCTCTGGCTAAACGCTCTTGTAACGAGCAAGAGAGGGATTTGCCTGACATGGAGTCAAAATCTTAATACAAATATTATTTATTCTAAATGTTTCCGCAAAAAACAAAGATGTTTTTGATTGTCTTGCTGTGTGACATGCTGTACTGGTTTCGTTCGTTACAACAGTGTTCTGGTATAATTATTATATAAACGGTTTTATTAACTAATGATAATAATAAAAACAACATAAAATACTACATAGATGGATATATTTATAGTTTTAAAAATAATTTCACACACTCCAGTACCCTTTAAAAGGTGATAACCTTGTGAATTAGTGTCAAGTCACCGAATAAAAAAAAAATACATGCCTAAATTTACCTTTCACTTGCCTTACAACTACTATTTTATAGCATTTAACGGTGTTGCATTTTTTTGGCTACCAGTCAAAATTTGTAAACAGTAAGCTTTTTAATGTTTTTTTTTCTTTAAAGAAGTCTCTTCTGCTCACCAAGCCTGCATTTATTTGATCCAAAGTACAGCAGAAACAGTAAAATTGTAAAATATTTCTACTATTTAAAATGTTTTCTATTTGATTATATTTTCAAATGTAATTTATTCATGTGATTTCAAAGCTGAATTTTTAGCATTATTACTCCAGTCACATAATCCTTCAGAAATCATTCTGATATTCTGATTTGCTGCTTAAAAAACATTTACTACTATTATTATTGAAAACAGCGGAGTAGAATTTTTTCAGGTTTCTTTGAATAGAAAGTTCAGAAGAACAGCATTTATCTGAATTAGAAATCTTTTGTAACATTATAAATGTCTTTATCATTTTTTTAATTTCAGATAAATGCTGATCTTTGGATCTTTCTCTTCATCAACGAATCCTGAAAAATGTGCTTAACTGTTTTATATATTGGTGGTAATAATAATAATAATAGTAGTGTTTCTTGAGCAGCAAATCAGCATATTAGAATGATTTCTGAAGGATCATGTGACACTAAAGATTGGAGTAATAATGCTGAAAACGTAGCTTTGATTGCAGGAATAAATTACGTTTTAAAATATATTCAAATAGAAAGTAGTTCTAGAAACAGTAAAAATATTTCACAATATTACTGCTTTTACTGTGTTTTTGATCAAATAAATACAGGCTTGGTGAGCAGAAGAGAATTCTTTAAACATTAATAATCTTTCTGTTCAAAAACTTTTGACTGGTAGTGTATAATATCTTAGCTAACTAGAAGTTCTCTTTAATGGTTGCATAAGACAGTTTCCCTTTATTTCTCTCTTAACACACACTCACACACACCCAAATGCATACCAGAACTAATTTGTGCACAGTGACTTGGACAGGTGAGGCGAGACACTTAATGACAAAATTTTTTAAAAAGCTGTATGTATGTATGTCACAGCATCAAGAAAAATGTTAGTTAAGTCGAAATATAAACAAAAAGGCAGTGCTGATAATGCTATGTCTTTGTTTACCCAAATTGCATACAGCACTAGGATTTCTGTATATTTATGAAACTTTGTTGACTCCCAGAAAACATAAGGTTGCAAGGAACACATTCTAACCATGACATAATATTTCAGTGAAAAAGCAAACTTTCGTTTATCAAATTAAGGATGTAGGATTAAAGATTTTTAATGAATTTTTCATTACAAAGTAAATTTAACTGTAAGGGCTAGATTTACTAAACTGGGCAAATTAGTGTTGGAGCGCAATCCCATAAAAGCGCTGTTGGGAGGGGGAAATTCTGCGTGTGATTTGCTAACAATGTGCAAATTAAAGAACACAGCCGCAGCCAGATCATTTCCATAATGAGCAGCGCTATCTACCAAGAGCAGCGTAAATTACCGCCTGCTTTAAGACATGCTTTTTTGGGCATTAAATAATGGCGCAAATATAGTAATTTGACAAATGCAAATGTTAGTAAACCGCGTTGTGTGATTCCTTTTAATACTCTCCTCCCATAAATTTTGCATCTGAAAGGGAAACTCCTACAAATGCATATTCAACAAGTTCAGGCGCAAAAATAACTGTCCACGTCTTTTCAACACTAAGTTTTCACTGCATGTCTATGTCTAGAGTACTATTTTAATGCCAAAAGACGGTTGTACGCCAAAGGCTGTTAGTAAATCTGACCTTAAGTGTGCTAGTTGTATAATTATCTAAGTTCCTGTGACATACATTAAAAAAAATCATTTTTGTAAAATTTTTCTTTCACCACAGACATGGATCTCCCACCTCAAAGGCATCCAGGAAGTCTCAACGGTACAACTCTTCGTCGGAGAATGCAGCGTTTCTTGCCATTTTCTGATCGCCGCACATCAAAAGTGTGGAACCACTACACTCAGTTAAGTCTGCATCGTGTCGAGTGCAATCATTGTAAGAGACAGCTTTCCTTTCACAACAGCACTACGTCTATGAGAGAACACTTAGGACGCAAGCACAGCATTAGGGAAGGAGCAGTTCCCCCTCACAACACAGCAGGCATCCCCACTCCTACGGCGTTGCATTCTCACATTCAGACCTCTTTACTTGGTAACAGGTGTAACACCACAGGCAATGTTTCATTTCAAGCAGTGCTACCTGTTACTGTCAAAGAAGAGCAGGAAGAAGTACTGGCAGCTGAGCTGGCCGAGACCAAACCTGCTCGGACCACATACGCCCCCGACTGTGCAACGGTAAGCGGTACTTCTAGTTCAAATGCCATTGCGCACCAAGATACAGATATGGGCTGCCTAATGTATAATTTTCCTACTGGGGAAATGAGCAGCACTGCTGCAGCCAGCAGTGCCCGCAGTGGCACAAGAGCCTGCAGCAACAAGCGTGCAGAGGTGCTGACCGATCTTATCTTGGAAATGGTCTTCAGAGACCTTCAGCCATTGTCTGTGGTGGAAGAGAGGGGGTTCAAACTTTTACTGAGTTGCCTAGAACCTAACTACCCTGTCCCTTCTCCATCTCTGCTTGGAAGCCTACTTTGGCATCGCTACCACATCCTCAAGCAATGCCTTCAGCAGCATCTACAGACAAGTCTAGCTTCTCACTGTCTGACACTGTGCACCGAATACTGGCGATCAGTAGACGGATGCGGGGTTGACGGAGACGGTCAGTACTACCTCACAGTCAGCGCGCATTTTGTCGACTCTCATTGGCGCCTGGCACGGTGCGTGCTCGAGACCCGACCGATAGCAGAATTCAAAGGAAACCCCTCTGAGAGAGGGCAAGCAAGCTTTGCAGACACCTTGAGAGCAGTCCTCTCAGAGTTCCAGCTTCCAGAGAACTTCGTTTTTTGTGTCGTGCATGACACCCCAAGTGGATCGGAGTCCAGGGGGCAGGAGAATATGACCATCGATCAGGAATATCAGCAAGAATTTGCTGGACCCAGCCATCCTCCTCCTAGTAATCTCCCAGAGGGATGGGCACCACTGCTTTGTGCAGGACAAGCCCTGAAACTCTGTGTCCAGGAAGGACTTTGCGTGGAGACTGTCAGACAAGCTCTGGCAGATGCCCGTGCCATTGTCCTACATTTCCAGCACGATGTGAATGCTTCTACAGCACTGAGCCAGAAAGCAGAGGCTGTTAATAAAGAATCCGCATGCCTGGTCTTGAACGACCCAGGGCGTTGGACCACCGCCATCGAGATGTGTGAGAGTCTGCTAGAGCTCAAGTGGGTAGTAAGTTCTGTCCTCGAGGAGCAAAAAGTAGCAACAAATCTGGCAGATCACCAATGGCGTCTTATACACGAACTAGTTCCCGTGCTCAAAACGGTCCGCATTGCGGCATCATTTTTGAGCGAGGACATCAACGGACCCATTTCAGCCCTAATGCCGTGCCTACAAGGAGTGTCTCGGCTTCTGGGACAAAAAATTGCAGAGTGTACCTGTCCAGTGGTGAGGGGAGTCATGGAGAGAATTCGTGCTGGTATGGACAAACGCTGGAGTTTGAGTGATGAAGATGCTCTTCTGGACTCCCCAGCCGTATTGTCCTCGTTCCTGGACCCGCGTTTTAAGGAGTTGCGGTTTCTCAGCCCACATGCCCGGAGCAAGTTGCACGACAAGGTGAAAGAGCTTCTATCCGTTCAGGCTTTCAGAAGCAACGAAGGAATGAATGGAGATAGAACACGAAGCATGCAAGTGGAAGAGACTGTGGATGAACGTGGAGAACCTGCAGATTTCGGATTGGACGATTCCTTGCCAATTCCTGCAATGGCTTCTTTGGATTCTCCTGAATCATGCGGATCGGTGGAGGAAGGTGACAGCGTTGAGCTGCAGCCAAGCGAGCCCTCCGTCGCAGTATCATCTCCAGAACAGGTCAACGAAAATACGCTTGAGGTCGGATCGCCTTTCAAGAACGCAAACGACCGTAAAAGACGTTCTAGCGGGACTAGTATGACCTCGCCGCTGAGAGGAGATTTACAGCTCACACCTCGCATACGGATGAGTCCTCTCCCGCAGAGCATGTACGATATTCTTCTGGGTGAGGATCCTACTGAGCGCATGCCCGAGATTCACCAGCAGCTGGAGAATTACATAGCAGAGCCACTTTGCAGGCGTAGCCTCTCACCCCTGCAATGGTGGCGCAATAAGGAGCATCGTTTTCCTGCTGTGGCAAGACTGGCACGGAAATACTTGTCCATACCTGCAACAGCTGTTTCCGCCGATCGGGCCTTTGCTCCTAGGGAGTCCCCAGTGACCCAGAGAAGGGCCACATTGGGGTCTAAACACCTTGACCACATTTTGTTTCTCCATCAGAACACTGATTATGTGGATCAGCTGAAAGGTGGCAACTCTGCACGTGAAATTGAGTGGAACAGTGTCAGTGGAAACCAAAGCAGAGAAAGTCTTTACCAGACTCTAGTGTCCTATGAAAGTAAGGTTCGTGTGCCTGAGGAAGAGTCGTGATCACTGTTTGTGTACATATGCACAGTCACATTAAAGGAGAAGTCCACTTCCAGAACTAAAATTGACAGATAATGTACTCACCCCTTGTCATCCAAGATGTTCATGTCTTTCTTTCTTCAGCCACAAACAAATTATGTTTTTTGAGGGAAACATTTCAGGATTTTTCTTCATATAATGGACTGATATGGTGCCCCGATTTTGAACTTCCAAAATGCAGTTTAAATGCGACTTCAAACGACCCTCAAATGCAGTTGTAAACGATCCCAGAATACACAGAGTTCAGGGAGAGCAAGACAAAACGAGTGTTTGAGATTAAAAAGTATTTACTATTTTTTTTTTTTTTTTTTTTTTTTTTAAATGAAAATAACTAATCGATTTTTACCAGATAAGACCCTTCTTCCTCGGCTGGGATTGTTTACAACTCCATTTGGGATCATTTGAAGCTGCATTTAAACTGCATTTGGTTAGTTCAAACTCGGGGCACCATATCAGTCCATTATATGGAGAAAAATCCTGAAATGTTTTCCTCAAACACAATTTCTTTACGACTGAAGAAAGAAAGACATAAACATCTTGGATGACAAGGGAGTGAGTACATTATCTGTTAATTGTCGTTCTGGAAGTGGACTTGTCCTTTAAAGGGATAGCTCACCCAAAAATGTAAATTCTGTCACCATTTATGTTCGATTTACTCACCCTCTGGAAAAATACTATGGGGACCATCAACTGTTTGGTTATCCACATTCTTCAAAGTCTATGTTCAACAAAAATAAGACATTCAATCATGTTTGAACCAACTTGAGGGTGAGAAAATGGTGAGAGAATTTTCACTTTTGGGGGAACTATCGCTTTAAGTTTTTTACTAAAGGTTGCCTTTCAACCGTTGTCACATAAGCTCCTTTAATTACCTAGTTATCTGATGACTATCATAATCAATGGTTTTTAGATGCAAGGATTACAATACAAGATAAACACCGTTATACTGCTATGTAAATAGGTTTTGAAATAACACATTCCTTTTCCAAGGAATTTGTGACACTATCGTTTAATATAGTCTTTGGTCTCTAAGAGGTCTGAGGATTGTTTAGTCATTGTCTTGTGACTAATGTAGATACTGTTTTACTAAATCTGTTTTACTACGTTCTTAACTTGTCTCTAACGCATTACACATTTATGAGCACATGAGCAATCATGCTGCTGTTCTGAATATCAGCATCAGGCCAACTTTATCTCCACACAGTTTGCATACTCTGTTCTGGAACACTGAGAAATCAAATTTGGTCAATCAAATTTCAGGCCATAAAGTAACCGTTGTATTATTTGTTTAAATCTGCATATACTGTTACTGTTACGATAGTATTGTCACTTTACACAGTGTTGTAGGCATTACATGGAATGCATTGTCAACCTCATGCATGCATTTCAATGTTATAGCTTCCTCCTTTATATTTATGGAGGATATGTACATTCAGAAGAGATGTTGTCTTTTTCATACTTGCAACAGTAGAATTTACAATGTATTCTATTGGTAGCATGTTCAGATTAAAGTGTTCTATGGTATATGCTTGAGTCTGGGAATTACCAGTGGAAATGGTGTCTTTCAGTTATTTATTTTTTGTAACAAGTTTAACAATAGTAGTAAAACATTTATTCTATTGGAACAGCAAAGGAATGCTTAGACAACCAAACACCTTATGGTAATATAATAAACGGCAAACATGTTATGCATTGACATTGTGTTATACATGGACATCATCAGCTGTTTTAATGAGATAAGATTTAATAATCTTATTATAGGTAACATGGGTTATGGGAAATCAGCAGAACTGAAAACTATGTAGACTTGTAATGATTGGCAATGCCACAAATCTGAACTGAGAGAAAATTTTAAACCCTGTCATACTACGCTTACCAGTCTGATACATTTTAAAAACTTCAAATAGTGTTAACTTCAGTGCCTTGTGCACTTCTTAACATTTGAACAATGAATAAACAGTTGAAAAAATGTAAACAGTTAAAGTTGGCGATTCTTTTAATGAGAAGTTTTTGTTTTTTATTTATGCCTAATTTAAAGATCCATATTCTTCGCTGGACCACGAATTGAATATTTACTGTAGTCTAAAGCACACTTCAGCACTTTATGAAAGGTTCTTATGAAATACTGTAGTTCACTTTAGTCTTCTGCTTTGACCTGTGTCCTTACCCACCGCCATCTGGAGTGAGTTTCTGTCCTGACAGAGGGGGAACTGTGGCTCTTCACATCTCTGTTGGAATTAAAGGTAAAAGAAATTTTGATGTGCCATTTTTGAAATTTGCCAATTCATAGAATGAAAGTGGTTTATTGATTGTTTCATGTCACAGTTGGTTAGAACAAAAATCCCAATGTCCTAAAAATGCCTATTATTTAAATAAGAAAAGAGTACAAGTGAGAGCACAGTCTTAAATCTATTATTTTTAGCTTGAGTTCACAAAATGAAACATTTTTTGATTGTGTTACTCCATGTATTTGAAGGCATGTAAGTCACTCTGAACAGCTGTTTTCTTCTGTCCTGTGTTCCCATTTATCTGCTCTGGCTGGAGCTTTTGTGAGCATTTGAATGCCTTAAAGAAAACAGTAGTATAAACGGGTAAATTTCATCAATAATGTTTTTAGATGATGTACAGTTGACGTCAAATGTTTACAGATTGCAGAATTTTGCAGAATCTGCAAAATGTTAATCATTTAATCAAAATAAGACCGGGAATAGTAAAATAATAGTTGAATTTATTAAAATGACCCCATGCAAAAGTTTACATGCACTTGATTATTAATGCTGTATTGTTACCTGAATGATCCACAGCTGTTTTTTTGTTTTTGTTTAGTGATAGTTGTTCATGAGTCCCTTGCTTGTACTGAACAGGTAAACTGCCTACTGTTCTTCAGAAAAATCCTTCAGATCCCACAAATTTTGAAAAAAAAAAAAAAAAAAAAAAAAAAAAAAAAATCAGCATTTTTGTGTATTTGAACCCTTTCCAACAATGACTGTATGATCTTGAGATCCATCTTCTTACACTGAGAACAACTGAGGGACTCATATGCAACTATTACAGAAGGTTCAAATGCTCAATGATGCTTCAAGAAAGAAAAATGAATTAAGAGCCAGGGGTGTAAACTTTTGAAAAGAATAAAGATGTGTACATTTTTCTTTTTTGCCTAAATATCTTTTTTTTCTCATTAACTACTGCTCTTCAGAAGCACAGAAGATACTTGCATGTTTCCTAGAAGACAAATAAGTTAAATTTACCCTGGCTCTTAATGCATTGTGTTTCCTTCTGAAGCATCAGTGAGCATTTTAACCTTCTGTAATAAAAGATGGATCTCAAAATCATACAGTCATTGATGAAAAGGGTTCAAATACACACAAATGCTGAAAAACCAAAGAATTTGTGGGACCTGAAGGATTTTTCTGAAGAACAGTGGGCAGTTTGGGACAAACAAGGGACTTGTGAACAATCACTAAACAAACAAACAAAAAAAAACAGCTGTGGATGATTCAGTTAGCAACACAGTATTAAGAATCAAGTTTATGTAAACTTTTGAAAAGGGTAATTTTTATATATTCAAATATTTTTTTCTTGTGGACTTTCATGCAAAATATCTTATTCAGGTAAGTACTAAATAAAAAAAATCACATGCATTTTGTAAGATCCCTCTTATTTTGATTAAAATAATTAACATTTTACAGATTGTGCAAGGTGTATGTAAACATTTGACTTCAACTCTATACGCATATGTAATAATCGAACTTGTGTCCATGCACTAAAATGAAACTTACTGAGTTCTCTCCACATTCATCCTTTTTATTTGTGGCTCGGACACATTGCTTGAACTTTTTCAGCTTCTTCATGTTATAGTAATACTCCACACACTGGGCTACTGATTTTGTCTGCAACTACAAAACAAACATCAATTTAATGTATCACCCATTATGAATTATATAATGGATATGAACCAAATTTGTGCTATTGTCATTCTAACCTATTAAAGGAGTAGTTCTCCCAAAAATTTGAGCTTGTCTTTAATTACTCGCCCTCTTGTCGTTCCAAACCCGCAAGACCTTCATTCATCTTCAGAACACAAATAATATTTTTGATGAAATCTGAGAGCTTTCTGACCCTGCATACACAGCAATGCAACTACCATGTTCAAGGCCCAGAAAAGTACCAGACACATTAACAAAATAGTCCATGTGACATCAATGGTTCAAGAGTAATTTTATGAAGCTAAGAGAATACTTTTTGTGTGCAAAAAAACCCCCCCAAAATGAATGTGGTAGGATCCCGACTGTCTATGGATGGTCAGTAAGCTCTAGGATTTAATCAAATCTATATATATATTTTTTTTGTTCTGAAGATGATCAGTTCTTATGAGTTTGGAACGACAAGAGGGTAAGTAATTAATGACAGAATTTATTTTTTTTGGTGAACTATTCCTTTAAATTGATCATTTCTGCTAGTATATGGTGAAATGGGAAAAATCCCATAAATAGACATTGAGTGAGGGATACCACCTGCCACATATACAATACATAAATAATCTCATTTCCTTTTTTTCAGAACTTTCATACCACATTATGAATCTGTTGAAAGTCCTTGTCGTGGTCAATCAGAGCCTTCTTGAACACTTTCATTTCTTGCACGGTCCAGTGGTCTGACCCTGCCAATTACAATGAGCAACATCAAGTTTACGAAGGACTTATGAATGTTTTACATTACAATGTTTTTTACCTGTGTAGTGGTAATCATTCAGAGGATGCCAGGAGGTGCGAAAATCTCCTCTCATTAAGAGTAAATCCAGTGCTGCCTGACAGTTGAATACCTGAGCCGTATTAAACAAACTTCTATAAATAACACACTCAGTATGATGAATAAGCTCACCATTATGTTTCCCTGAACTTCATGAAGGCAGTGGAGACCAAATTCAATGTTGGTGCCTCCTCCTGGTAGCACACTGGAACAGCACATGTCTAACAGCTCTGTGACTGAAACACAAAAAGGACCAAGTGTGATCATTTTTAACCCTTTACACATGTTTAAAGTATAAAAGAAAGCTAGATTTAACCTTTAACCTTATGTCAAATTTAAACATAAGACAGTTCAATTTTGCAAAACCTGGGTAGATTCAATGGTCTAAACCAGATGTTCTTGACATTTTTGATTCCACAGGCTCCCATTTTCAAGAATATCAATACTACATGACTTTTTCAGTTGTTCAGATGTACTGAATAAGGATCGTAAAAAAAATGTTGTCCTCAAAATGTCTCCCCATAAAATATTTGCAAACATAGCATAACTAGAAAAATTTATATTCACTATAGAAGATGCTTATTGGGATTTTAATCTTTTACTTTAAATCACTTTATAACATAAGGCTTTCTTAAGTATTTAGATTTTTAAATAATTTTTTGTACCCTGTTTATTTATTCAAACTGTGATCATTCACTGCTGTGTAATTTTTTTTGATCCCTGGCAGGTGATCCTATTAGACATCTACTGTGAGTGTGTGTTGGTGTTTTTACCCCTCTGTTGTGTTTCTGTGTTGGTAGAGAGATCTTTCCAAGGAGTCCAGACGAGTTGAGCAGGGTGCTCTTCATACAGCAGGTACAGCGTGTCCCGCAATGGGGGAATCTCAGCTTGAAACTGTGAACCCACATTAATCCTCCTAAATGACACGAGAAACTGCCATTAACACAGAAGGAAATGGACTTGTAAATGAGAGAAATCTAAACAAAAGCATAATGATTTAAATTTAGGTAATTCTAATTATCTTTTTAAAAGATCTTACTTTATAAGCACTATAAGTATAATTTTCTATAAAGGACATAACAGTAATGATATAAAAAAGCATAATATTTTTGTTTTCATATATTTTAAGAGCCAAAGGAAACTTGAACTGTAATGTGGTTTATATGGACTTTTTAAATCCATGTTTAACTGTGCAAAACGCATTAACAAACAATATTGTATATAATTCCTGTAATGTTATATACAGTTAAGTTCAAACGTTTACATACACCTTTCAGAATCTGCAAAATGTTATTTTACCAAAATAAGAGGGATACAAAATGCATGTTATTTTTATTTAGTGCTGACCTGAATAAAATATTTTAAAAAACGTTAACATTTCTTCTACAAAAGTAAATAATAGTTGAATTTGTAAAAATGACCCCAATCAAAAGTTTACATACACTTGTTTCTTAATACTGTGTTGTTACCTGAATGACCCACAGCTGATTTTTGTTGTTGTTTGTTTAGTGATAGTTGTTCATGAGTCCCTTGTTTGTCCTGAACAGTTAAACTGCCTGCTGTTCTTCAGAAAAATCCTTCAGGTCCCACAAATTTTTTGGTTTTTCAGCATTTTTGTGTATTTGAACCCTTTCCAACAATGACTGTATGATTTTGAGATCCACCTTTTACACTGAGGACAACTGAGGGACTCATATGCAACTATTACAGAAGGTTCAAACACTCACTGATGCTTCAAAAGGAAAAGCAATGCATTAAGAGCTGGGGGTGTAAACTTTTGAACAAAGTTAAATATATATATTAAATACATTTTTTTTTTCATGTAGTACTGCCCTTCAGAAGCTACAGAAGATACCTGCATATTTCCCAGAGGACAAAATAAGTTAAATATACCCTAATCTTCAAACTCAAAAAGATTTCACCCTCTGGCTCTTAATGCATGGTCTTTCCTTCTGAAGCATCAGTGAGCTTTTGAACCTTCTGTAATAGTTGCATATGAGTCCCTCAGTTGTCCTCAGTGTGAAAAGATGGATCTCAAAATCATATAGTCATTGTTGGAAAGGTTTGAAATACACACAAATGCTGAAAACCCAAAGAATTTGTGGGATCTGAATGATTTTTCTGAAGAACAGCAGACAGTTTAACTGTTCAGGACAAACAAGGGACTAAAGAATAACTAAAACAAACAAACAAAAAAAACAAACAGCTGTGGATCATTGAGGTAACAACACAGTATTAAGAAACAAGTGTATGTAAACTTTTGAACAGGGTCATTTTTATAAATTCCATTATTATTCTCTCTTGTGGACTACATGTAAACATCTTTTATGTGAAATATCTTATTCAGGTCCGTACTAAATAAAAAATAACATGCATTTTGCATTATCCCTCTTATTTTGGTAAAATAAGTCCCATTTTCAAATTCTGCAAGGTGTATATAAACGTTTGACCCCAACTGTATAGGTGAATTTAGACAAGACTCTCTAGATCCAAAATGTTTTAGATCATTTAGTCAAGTGTACTCAAACCGTTGCCTTGTATTACATTATAAAAAGTAGTATTTTGCTATTATAAAAAGAAAATATAAAGAACTAAGATGCATAATACATAGATCATAACTGTAATAATCTGTCCAACTTGGTGGACTAATTAAAACCTGATTCTGAATGTATGTATTACAGACTCACGGCTGTATGTTGATGACTGTGTTGTCGATTGGGAAGGAGGCACCATCTGTGGGGTTTCAAAGTTAAAATGATTTGGCAAGAAGCTGAAGCTACAATGGAAAGCATTTACATGATTTTTGTCTATGCTGTACAAGAGTTAACTCTGCATCAGTTAAAACCGAAATCATGGTTTTAGTTGTTACCGCAGGTGCTGGGTAGAGATGGGCATGACTGCTGCTGTGGTACGCTTTTAGAGTACAGGCCTGTCCCAGGACGGAGAGGGCTCAGCATAGGCTGGGGAGTGTAGGGTGGGGGATGTGAACTAGGGCTCAGCGGGTTGTCTGCCAGATAGTTTGGCGAGCGCAACTGGCTGGGGAAACCACCCGTGCTACAGCTTCTCTGCAAACCCTGGGTTTCCTTATCGTTGGTGCATTGTGGGGAAGACAGACGAGGCAGAGGTGGACTGGGGATGATGAGGCAGTTTAAAGGAGCAAGATGACGAGACCGCTTAGATGCACCTTTATGAGCCTGTGACTTCTTAGCCTAGGGAAGATAAAAACTTTGAACTTCGAACAATGATAAGTCATCTTGGCACTGTACACTGGTATTATATTGTTATCTACTACAACATTACATGATGTGTGGATGCTTGGGGACCTAAAACGTTTGTCACAGAGACTGGGACAGACACAGGCATGATCAGTGGGGACAGGTTTGTCCCTTTGGACTTCTGTCCTGAAGCCCCCTTGTGTCCTTCATCCTGTGACAAAAAAACAGATAAGGTGCAGTGTCAGTGTAAGTAGTGTGCCTATTTTTATGATTATGTCACAATAATATTTGAGTTACCAGTGTTGAGGTGGATGCTTGTGAATCATGTTCCTCTTTTGTTCCACCAGAGGCAAGAGTTTCTTGAGAACTTGAGAACTTTCTTGAGGGCTGCGTTTGAGCTGTGCGTACAGATGTAATTCTTTTATATGTTCTACAGGGAAACAAACAAGAGTAAAATCAACTTTGAATCAGCAGGTCTGTGATAAAATCAGAATATTCTGTGAAGATCTTGTGTTAGGTCTGCTAGCTCTTTTAAGTAATTAAGTACCTTAAAAGTGGCTTCTAACAATTGTGAAAACCACAAAATAACAGCAAAACTGTGATTTCAAGGCTGAAAAATGTCATTAAAGGGTGAGTTCACCCAAAAACTAAATATCTGTCATTAATTACTCACCATGTCGTTCCAAACCCCTAAGACCTTTGTTATTCTTCAGAAAACAAATAAAGATATTTTTGATGAAATCTGAGAGCTTTCTTACCCTTCATAGACAGCAATGCAACTGACACATTCAAGGCCCAGAAAGGTAGTAAGGACATCATTAAAATAGTCCATGTGACATCAATTGTTCAACCGCAGTGTTATGAAACTATAAGAATACTTTTGGGCCTGTTTACACCTGGTCACTTCATGCGTTTTCTTTGATTGGACAGCTATTTTTAAATCCGCATTTACATTTAAATCCGATCGCTCAAACCACTTTAGGAGGTGGTCTGGGCCACATTCCAGACAAAAGTGGACAAGTGTAAATGCATCTGGTTGTTGATACCACATATGCAAATTTTACTCCTCCCAAAATATTAAGATAATAAACATGTGAGAGCATTTTGTAGGCTATATGGTTATGTTATAGTGAGATATGACAGTGATAATGCAACGCGCATCACCGCGAATAAGTATCTGAGTATCTCTTCAGCAAGCTGACACACAAACTGCCACAAATGAAACGCTCAACACACAATCATCTTTATTAAAATAGTGAGACTAACCTATATTTCCACTGCTAATGCCGCTCTCTCCTGTTGGGGTCATTGATCGTGAAATTAGCTGAAAATGAATAAAATGCAACGCTTATCTGTTACTTTCATTGATGTGAACTCCACGTTTAATTTGCATATAGCGCAGGATTTATATTAAAGAATGGATTTATATCCGTTTTGTGAAGACACATTTATGTGGCCAAGTGTAAATGGAAACGTTTTAACAAATCAGATAAATATCAGATCAGAGAAAATGCATTAAGTGAACAAGTGTAAACGGGCCCTTAGTGCGCAAAGAAAACAAAAATAACATTTAACAATTTCTTCTTTTACGGGAGTATCACAACACACGTGTGGAGCTGCTGACGCAGGAACCAGTGTTCTTATGTAGAACCTGGACGCATTGCATCTTGTTTACAAGCAGAAGACGACATCTTTGTAAACATGTCTGAAGATTTCAACAGAGAGGATGACCTGCCATTTTTTGCCCAGCCTTACTTATTTAAACCAGAATATACAGACAGTGAATTAAGAGAGATGGACGTTCTACGTCAGAACACTGGTTCCTGCGTCTGCAGCTCCACAAGCATGTGTCGCGGTACTCACGTGAACGCACGTCTCATACTGACACGGAAAAGAAGGAATTGTTGAATAAAGCTGTTGCTTTTGTTTTACGAACAAAAAGTATTCTCGTAGCTTCATAACATTATGGTTGAACCACTAATGTCAGATGGACTATTTTTAGTGTTGTGCAATGATTAATCGCATCCAAAATAAGTTTTTGTTTACATAATATATGTGTGTGTACTGTGTATATTTATTATGTATATATACTGTAAGTACACACACATAAAGTACATATTTTAAAAATATTTACATGTATATATTTTTATTGATGTAATTAATAATATATACATATATTTAATATATAAACAATATATTTTTCTTAAATATATCCATGCATGTGTGTGTCTTTATATATACATTAAAAATATACACAGTAACCACACATATATTATGTAAACAAAAACTTTTTTTTTGGATGCGATTAATCACAATTAATTGTTGCACAACACTATTTTAACAACATGGTAGTTGCATTGCTGTTTATGCAGGGTCAGAAAGCTCTCGGATTTCATCAAAAATATCTTAATTTGTGTTTCGAAGATGAACAAAGGTCTTACAGATTTGGAACAACATGAGGGTGAGTAATTAATGACATAATTTTCACTTTTGGTTAAACTATCCCTTTAAAATCCAAAAGTTAAACTTCTGATCTAAAGTTCTAAAATATAACATGTAACCATTACATAAAAAAAAAAATCTGCCCTCAAGTCAGCTGGTTAATTTTCTAACCTGCAGCCAGAGTTTGGCTCCTCTCCTGTTGATTTCAAAATGGGCTCCTGTGTAATAAAATGCAAAACAATTATTATCAAAACGTTGATTATGATGACACATGAAAAAGTGCAATGTTGTGTACCTTTTGTAAAAACTGGTTGCCGAGGTAAGTGCTGAAGGATGCAAGTGCCACCTGACTAGGTGAGACAATGTAGGAAGAGCGTGATCGTGAACGTTTATGACAAGTGGGCTGAGGAACAGGCAGTGGAGGAGTTGGAACATTAGACAGGGTGTCCTTAGAGCAGGACTTCCTCTTCCTGCTGTTGGGAAGTGTTGCAGGAGGAGAAGCAAGTCCAGGATCAGCAAGGTTAGAGTCAAAATCACTCTTTGGTTTAGGGTATAATACAGTGGAAAAGGTGCGCCGTCGCTTTAACTTGTTGGGATGTCTGGGCTCCTTTACACTGTGTTTCAGTAGTATGGGACAATGCTGCTTGGAGCAAATGGTGGTAGCTGCCTCTCTGTTAGGCTGAAATGACTGCATCTCTTTCAGTTTTTCAGGATAAGATTCAGGAAAATCAAGACTGGTTTCTAAACCATGTACATCAAATGGGTTCCGTGAAACCACTGGATTTTCATCAATAGCATCGATACCCAGCGTCCACTGGGTGGAGTTTAGCATCCTATTGCTTTCTTCAACCTTATAAGATTCACTGGCAGACGCTGAAGACCAGATTTCTTGACACGTTGAATGTCTTACCTGAGAGGGATGGGTATCTTCTGAGTAGCGCCCCATCCCAAGCTCTTCCCCGTCATAAGAACCAAAGAGTTTTCCAGAATAACCAGAATGCTTTAGCACAGAAGCTGAAACTGGCTTTGGTTGAGAGGTAAAGAAGTAGCTGGACGCAGCAAGATTAACCGTTGGCCCCCACGCTGAGGTTGGCAGACCATAGCTGGAAGCAAGGCCGTAGGAGGAAGGAGACGTTAGGTGGACTCCGTGTCGAGAGGCACAGTGATGCTTTAGTGAGTTTTTGTCATCGTAGGTTTTGTGGCAGCCAGACTGAGCGCAGTAATAGGTCTTCCTCTTGTTGTGGGTTATCATGTGGGATGTGCTACAGAGAAAAAAGGAAACAATATAAAAAAACAGGACATTCTGATGATATAATACCAAGATAATGTTGTTTACTATGTTACTAATGTTACTAATACACAAACCGTGTAGTCAAAACTTTTTCTGTCATAGTTGAAAACTTCAAACCAGTCAATAATGGTTTGCATCGCATGCCATCTTTTTCTACTTATATGTAGGTAATATAAAAACTCAGATGCCAGCATGTGTGATACTTACAGCTGATGATAGTGTTTAAATGCTCTCTGACAGATGTCACATATATGAGGCCCGTCCTGTCTGTGGAACAACAGGTGTGTTTTGAGAGCACTGGTTGTTTTAAACTCTTTCCTACAAACATGGCATTTATCCACAGAGGCTCTGGTTCTTTTTCTTGAGCCCACAGGTGTCAGACGCTCAGTATCCTCTGCTTTAGGACAGACAGAGGTTGATGGGCAGGGTGTGGAGGTCTTTCTGCGTTCTGTATCAAATGGGTAGATAAATTCTGGTTTGGACACAAAACAGGAACAGCACAGAGATTAAACTTGCTATTTTTCTTACTTGAATCAGACATGGTGTCTAGACACAGTTCTGACTTTATGATTGACGCTGGTAGGTCTGATGGTGGTGGTGTGTAGGTCGCAGACACACTGTAGGACGATGAGAGCAGAGACAGAGTGTCTGAGGGGTCTTTCATCTCCATTAATGGCTCAACTGGATCCCTGTTGCTCACAGAGAAATGCAATTCAGTAAAATGAATAAATAAGTCATACATCATTATATTAATGCTATTCAATTATAACCACTTTTTATTGATTATTTATATATATATATATATATATATATGTATATCTGTGTATATATATATATATATATATACAGTACTGTGCAAAAGTTTTAGGCCACTAGTATTTTCACCAGCTAAAAAATGGTTTAAAGTAAGTTATTTCTATCTTTTGCTGTAGTGTGTCAGTAAAAAATATTGGTTTACATTTCCAAACATTATGTTTGCCATTAATTGTAATAATCTAGTGAGATTTTTGTTTGCACAAGGAGTCTGACAACAGCCAGTGCTCCACACTGATCTAATCTCATCATCATCCAGTCTTCCTGGAATGACATGAAGAAACAGAACAAACTGAAACAGAGTAAATCCAGAAGAACTGTGGCAACGTCTTCAAGATGCTTCAAGAGACCTACCTGCAAAGCTACCTGAAAAATTTTGCGCAAGTGCACCTAGGGCAAAAGCTGCTGTAAACGCAAAGAATGGTCGCACCAAATGTTGATTTAATTTAGTTAATAGAAGGTAATTGATAAAGAAAACCTATTTATGACAGCATCCTCATTTTACAGCATTTTTACACAAGTGCCTAAAACTTTTAACAGTGCTGCAGCTTTGCAGGTAGGTTTCTTGAAGCATCCTGGAGACTTTGTCACAGTTCTTCTGGATTTAGTCTGTCTGAGTTTGTTCTGTTTCTTCATGTCATTCCAGAGACAGACTGGATGATGATGAGATCAGATCTCTGTGCAGAGCACTCGCTGTTGTCAGACTCCTTGTGCAAACAAAAATATCACTGGATTATTACGATTAATGGCAAAATGAATGTTTGGAAATGTAATCTGATATTTCCTACTGACACACTACAGCGAAAGACAAACTTTAACTGACTTTAAACCATTTTTAGCTGATGAAAATACTAGTGGCCTAAGACTTTTGCACAGTACTGTATATATATATATATATATATATATATATATATATATATAACAACGTCAATGAAGGTAAAAGTACCTAAGATAAACAGCTCGCTCATAAATTCTGTGTGGGAAGGTAACGTTAGCTAATAGTCTTATGTCACATTAACATGCAAACGTCGTGTTGCGAATCGTACACAGTGTAAATGTAAAGTAAATAAGCTTATTTAATGGTTCTAACATCAATATTTATGTCTTTACCAAGATTTGGAACAACTTCAGGGTGAGTAATGATGACAAATGGGAGGGAAGGTAGCTAATAGTTTCAAGTCACATTAAACACAAAAATGCATACAAACTTCGTAATGTATTACACAAATCACATAAAGTCCAAATGCAAAATGAATAAGCATAGTTAACGGTTTAAAATCAGTTAACGTTACGTCTTTACCAAGCTAGTTCCACGTCTCATCAAAAGTTCGCTAGTTACTTAAATGCTAATAGCGCAGAAGCCAGTGGAAAGCGCGGTTAGGAGTGATGTAGCAGTTTTTAAAGTGTTCGACTCAATTACTGGGGTTCGAAGAACCGATTCATTCAAAAAGCTTACCGATTCATTTTTTAAACACTGCGTTCGGGCTTTTTGATTATTCTTTCAGCTGTCGGTTGTGCTGTTTCATTTACAGGTGAATCTATAAACGAAATATGTAATGAAAATTACACTGAATAGATTTACTGTTTAAACAATAAGGGCACTGTTAAAAAAAGTGTACATATATAACATTTATTTATATAACATTTTTTAAAATGTTCTCCTTTTGATCTTGCGACAATGATTAAATAATTATTAATTATAAGTAATTAATTATCAATTAATGAACTAATTATTATAATTAATATGCACAGTTACCAGGATACTGGGGATAGTTGGGAAAAATAACACTAGAAATCACCCTTTGGCGTTTGTAAATGAACCCATTTTATTAACAGGTCTCATGTTTATTTGCATGTTCCTGGTATGTATAGATGTGTCTTAAGTTTGCAGTATTTTGTTGTAATATGGCTGAATATTTAAGATATTTAGGTTTTGTGATACCAGCATATAACTGCATTTACATAAACACTTTGTTAGAAGATTTTTAAGTTAAAATTTATTAATGAAATAAGTTTTTTTTTTTACCTGTTACACATGATCACCTTGAGCAAACCTGTTTTACAT
Organism: Labeo rohita; assembly: GCF_022985175.1. Classification (NCBI taxonomy): domain Eukaryota; kingdom Metazoa; phylum Chordata; class Actinopteri; order Cypriniformes; family Cyprinidae; genus Labeo; species Labeo rohita. Next base: position 12,095,502 of record NC_066873.1, read on the forward strand.
ACACATCGGCTTTTTGCAAATCTAATTATTATGTATATAATGATGTGATCATTAAAATTTCTTTTTTCTTTACAATTTTCAGTGAAAAACCTAAAATGAAATGGGTGGAGTTGGCAGAAGGGAATAATGAGGGTTGGTATAAAATAATGTAGTGCTTTTGATTAAAAATAAATGCATTTGCAAAATGCAAACAGATTTCCATGGTGTCCGTTAATGTCACAAAGCATCTTAACTCAATCCGATGAAGTTATAACAAAAGCGCTTTTTACTTGATATTGATTTGCACAGTTTAAAGATATCCATAGATTGAATAACTATACACTGCCCTCCAAAAGTTTGGAAACGCCCTAGAAAAGTGAGGTTTTGGACAATATTGGCATAAATCCTTTTTAAATTGTGATAATTTTGCACTGATAAGGGACAACACAAACATATTTTATTACATAAACAGTTCATACATAGAAAAAAATTAAATTAAATTTTTGATTCATCAAAATATCCACCATTAGCAGCTATTACAGCTCTGCATAATCTGGGCCTGAATTCATTGTATTTTAAACTTAATTGGCAATCAATTGTTGAAGCTAATAAGGTGTGCTGACCCAAATTTTTTTTTAAAAAACCTGGGCCAAGTTTAAACCAATAACCAGGCGTCACAGCTGGTAAAGGGGCATGTCTGACTTTGACATGTATATATGGCCATTATTATGTAATCAAAAGGAAAATTATTATTGCTGGTCTTCAATGATAATGTCAAGTTACTTTAATGTATTTGCACCAAAAAATGATAAGGATTTATGCTGATATCGTCCAAAACCACACTTTGCCAGGGGTGTTTCCAAACTTTTGGAGGGCAGTGTATATTTAACCTATAATTTGTAGCAGATAAATGTGGGGAAATTATATCGAAGTCTGTTGAACTGTTGTGTGAACAGTTTGATAGTAAAGCATGTAAGAATGGACTGATCTTTTCACCAACATATGCATGTTGCCTGCATGTAATTAGTTGCATTCAGTGATCACATTCCCAAATAATAAGGATCTCAGAATACGCCTTGTAATTTGAAGGCTTACTCAGACCTCTCCCTTATAATGTCTCAGTAAATTATACATGTAATATAACAAAACAGAAACAGAGGGACACACTGCTGAACAGGCGTGGAAAATGGTTGAGGATGCCTTACACTTTCTGACTGGGGAGGAGGAGGTTTGTCTTTATCCAGCATAGGATCTCTGCACACAATAGACCTCTGCACACCACCACCCTCTAAAACCTACAAATGCAATACTCAAAACAAATGTCTCAACTTTTAAAAGGTGCAGTTTGACCAAGAAGGAAAAAGAGATATAAACTACAACTGCTGTTGCATTCATGAAGAAAATCCCAACTGGTTGTGAACAGGTAAGAGCTCCAGATTCAGGCTTCAGCATTCAGTTTAGCATTTTTAAAATGACTAATTTAAGTATGTGTGTGTGGTTACCTTTGTTGAGCACTAACCATTATTGCAAAATATATTCACTAATTGTAGTTTCTGCTTCCTCATTATTGTCTAAGCACTGTAATTACTGCTGTTTATAAAAGCTTACATAACCGTGTTTTTGCAATTTTATGCATTGCAAAATCTAACATAAAACAATGCATGTACATGTTCATGTGTCTGTTATGAAGTAATATGAAATAATCCCCACAGTCTGGTTTCCACCCTCAGTGCCTTTGTCCTTTAAACCCATTCATGGGCTCTAGGTCCACATCCAGCATGTTAATGAGCTCTGAGGCTGAGCTCCAGACACCAGATGCCATGACACTATCATTTCTGAATGTTTCACTCCACCCATTTGGGCCTCTACTTTCTTCCCATCAGGCAAATTTTAGAGAGTCCTGAGAAAGTGACTACTCCCCTCTGTTGTACAGATGTGTCTAGGGTAACCATTAACTTAAGAGCACATCTGTTAGCTCTACAGTGCTGTCAAAATGAGTCTAGCTACATTTTGATCATTAAATGTGATCTTTGAAAGCATGAAGTATAAAATGTTAAATGCCATTAATTAATAGTTAAACAATGCATTGCTGGAACATGCTCAGATAGATTTGGACAAGCAGCATGAGTAGTTTTGCACAGTCATTCCAGTATGCGCTTGGGTTTTATGACTTTGATTTAAATGCAGCTGTGCTTTGTGTCTTGTGTTGAGGAACCACAATGTTTATAATCTTTGGGTTTCTTCAAGCCAAGACAGCTGAACAAAATAAATGTCAACAAATGCTACATGTCACATAAGAGAGAGAAACTGGTATATTAAAATATGCATTATTTTGATTCTACACGTAGGAAGGAAAACTCTCTACTGAAACTCTCCAATGCAACAGTCCAATGGCTGGTAAAGAAATGAAGAACAGGGGTGGTAAATGTCTGAAGGAAGTTCAAACAGTTACTGAAGCTCTGAAGACCCTCTACCGGCAAAAACTGCTCCCCCTGGAGAAGTATTATGGCTTCTCTGATTTCCACTCATCAAGCCTTGAAGATGCAGACTTTGACAACAAGCCCATGATACTAGTGGTGGGTCAGTGCTCTACAGGCAAGACCACTTTTATCAGGTGAATATTGCATTAATTGCATCTATCTTCAGAACAATACACAATAAGAAGTGCTATAAAAAATCACATCTGTATCCAGGTGATCTGTAATTTCTTGAAGATGGGTCAGTTTGGGTCATCTTTCACCTCTATTATATTACATTATATTTTGGAGTAGGAGTGTGCAATATCGTCTACAATAATATCATAATTGTTGTTTCAACAATATGCCATTTGACATTTTCATGCATTTATGTCACACTTTTCACTTTTCATACACTATGAGATGTTCTTGTTTTTTTTTCTCTTGTTATCTAAAAATTCTTGAATTAAGATGAATTTACAAGTAAAGTGACTTAAGATATTGTCTTGTTTTCTGAAAAATTTCCAAACTTTTGTAAGTTTTTGCTTAAAACAAGGAAGAATACCTGCCAATGGGGCAAGAAAAATAATCTTAATTATTTTTCTTACCCTATTGACAAATATTTTTGCTTGTTTTAAGCAATTTTTTTCAGAAAACAAGACATAATATCTTAAATCATTTTACTTGTCAAGTAGATTTTTATACTAGAAAACAAGACAAAAACATCATTTTTTGCAGTGTGCTGCATGTGCATTTACAGATCACGCTTTCACTGCGTGATGTAGTCATTAAAATACATTTAGAATTCCTCTAAAATTCAAGATAACGAGATAAAAGCCCCTGTATGACATTTAGATGTCTTTTATATTTATATCATCTGAAATAGTTTACATTATATCACAAGAAGAGTGACGTTTTTATCCAATCATCAGCATTTCAAGTGGGATATTGATATTAAGCGTCTTACATTTTAGACGCAGTGGTTGTTGTTTGCTGTATTTTGATAACGAAAATAATTTAAAACAAAGTCACTGCAGAACTGTTTTGAGTCTCTGAGTGAAACACCACGGTGTTTCGTTACTGAATCAATCAGCTGTTTGAACGAATCGGTTGATGATTCAATGACTCATTAATGCAGTGATTTGCAGCGTTGCCAACTTAGTGACTTTGTCGTTAGATTTAGCGACTTTTCAGACCCCCTTAGCAACTTTTTTTCCAAAAAAGCACCTAGCGACAAATCTAGCGACTTCTTGGACAAACCTTGTATAGTTTCTGAGGCTCTCCAGTACTGCCCTTTGCTGGTTTATGCTGGTCATGTTGCTGGTCAAGGACCAGCGTAAACCAGCTAAGGACCAGCTTAAACCAGCACCAAAACATACCTAACCAGCATTCCAGCATCAAAACATGCCTACCAGCATATGCTGTTTTTTTCACCAGGGCACACACACATTTAGCATTTAGGGACTTTTTCAGTGGGGTTTAGCTACTTTCCATTGAAAGAAGTTGGCAACACTGGTGATTTGCCTCCAGGCCACCTACTGGCAATTTTAGATATATATTTAAAGTATATTTTCCCTTTTTTTCATCATTTCATCAAAATCATTTCAAATATCAGTAGGTTTTTTAAACATCAAAACATGAATTATGCATTTGTAACTGCAGGTTAAATGCATTCACGTCCTGCATTAAAAAGTGCCACCTCAGATGCAAATACCCATAAAGGTAAAAATCAATTTAAACCTCTTGGAAAAGTTTCTGTTACTCCTGCAAACTAACCACTGCATAGAATATAAAGAATATTAAAAGCTTTGAGAATCAGCTGTCCACAGCTGTCCTAAACCTGTCAAAGTACCAGCACAGTAATACGCTCAGTTTATATTGCACACCCCTATTTTAGAGTGAAATATGACCCCAGGAGATGTTCACACATCTTGTACTTGAAGCAATTTGTGTCTTATGTGTGGCAGATATCTTCTTGAACAAGAGTATCCAGGAAGTCGAATAGGCCCAGAGCCCACAACTGACAGTTTCACTGCCATAATGCATGGAGAGATTGAGGGAATTATTCACGGCAATGCTTTAACTGTTGATCCCAACAAGCCTTTCCGGAATCTCAGCCCGTTTGGAACAACCTTCCTCAATCGGTGAGTGAGACAGAAGCAATAACGCAATAGGAAGAAATAAAAATCCCACGGGGAGAAGTACTCTGTTGAACTTGGATTGAAAGAGTCAAAATGACTCACTTACCCAGTCACGCTTGTGAATGGGTGGATATAGCCAAGAGAGGAAACATTAGCTGACTGCACCCCTTTGAGGATGCATCTGTGGTTAGAATATTCCCATGTTCTGACACTTTGAAAGATACTGAATTTGCATGAAACTTTCTCAGATTCCAGTGTGTACATCTACCTAACCAAGTCCTAGAGAGTATCAGCATCATTGACACACCAGGGATCCTGTCTGTGGCCAAACGCAAAACGAGCAGAGGTATGAAGTTTCAAAAGAACTGCTATAAGCAACCAATTAAGAAATAAAACTTGAATGCAAATCATAAAATGCAACATTAGCTTTCTTTTATACTTTATATGTAATACACTCAATACTGGCAGACTCTTTACTGGCATCTGTGGTTCCACAAAGAACCTTTCCATCACACAAAAGGTTTTTTATAGTGGAAAATGGTTATTTTAGATTATTAAAATCATATGTTGTTCACCAATCACTGAAAGGTTCTTTGGGGAACCAGAAATAGCTTCTCTATGGCATCACTGCAAAACCCCACTTTGGAACCTTTAAGAGTATGCAAAGATAGAGTTGAATTTCTTCTCATTTCTTCTGATCCAACACCTATAAATTTCTTCAACATCTTATTCTTTCAGGGTATGACTTTCCAGCGGTCATCCGTTGGTTTGCAGAGCACGTTGACCGTATCATCCTCTTGTGTGATGCACACAAGCTAGAGATCTCTGATGAGTTTTCACACACTATAATGGCATTACGAGGCAATGAGGACAAGCTCAGAGTGGTGCTCAACAAGGCTGACATGGTGGACTCCCAGGAGTTGATGCGAGTCTACGGCGCTCTCATGTGGTCACTCGGGAAGGTGTTTTGCACTCCAGAGGTTCTGAGGGTCCACATTGGCTCCTTTTGGTCCTCTCCAATGCGTATGACAGACAATCGTAAACTGTTTGAGAAAGAGGAAGAGGACCTTTTTGCAGATATTCAGAACCTGCCACGAAATTCTGCACTGAGGAAACTCAATGATCTGGTGAAACGAGCACGACTTGTAAGGGTGAGTGCCGTTGTGCTTTCCACTCTTGATTTGATTCCTTAAAATCACAAGTGGACTTAAGTAACTTGTAATCCATGTTTATTCGTTTTGAGGTCATCTATATCTAAGATTATAGATTTGTCAATATTCAGAAACAATGACAAAATTGTCATTGTAAAGTCTTTCACTTCTAGATGTGTTAAGACACATCAGCATACCAGCTACTTTGACTAGTGACTAGCGATCATGGCCTCCTAATAATCCCCATTCACTGAATTGGCTCTGTCACTCTCTCTCCTCTCCACCTGTAGCAGGTGTGTGGTGAGCGCACTGGCGCCGTTGTCCTGTGGCTGCCGTCGCATCATCCAAGTGGATGCTGCACACTGGTGGTGGTTGAGGAGAGATCCCCCCATATGATTGTAAAGCGCTTTGGGTGTAAAGCAATACACAATGAAAGCGCTATATAAATGCGATCATTTCATTTCATTTCATTTCATTTCATATAAAGCAGCAAATAAAATAAATGTGTTAACTAATTTTATTTAGTTTTTTCATAAAAAAAAACCCTGCTTTGGTTGGAAATAGAACAACACTTGGGGAAAAATGCACGGCTCCATTAAAGATTACCTTTAAACTGGTATAACTACACTGTAAAAAATAAAAAACACAATTTGTTGAGTCAGCTTAAAATAATTTGTTACCCTGCTGCCTTAAAATTTTAAGTTCAGTCAACTAAAATAAGTTAGTCAACTTGAAATGTTAAGTTAGTACTAAGTAACTTAGATATTTGTGTTTGCTAAACTTAACAGATGGGTAAGTAACCCAGCTGCCTTAAAATTTTAAGTTGATTCAACTCAAATATGTCACTTAGTATAATTTAACATTTCAAGTTGAATAAACTTTTTTTGAGTTGACTTAAAATTTTAAGGCAGCCAGGTTACACATTTTTTTAAGTTGACTCAACAAATTGTTTTTTACAGTGTGTATATTTTTCCAGAAACTTCCAAAAAAATCCCAGGAAGATTCCAAATTTCTGGAAAGTTTCTGAAATTTACTGGAAATTTTCCACCTTTTTGCAACCCTATTTCTGAAGGATCATGTGACACTGGAGACTGGAGTAATGATGATAAAAATTCAGCTTTGAAATCACAAGAATGAATTAAAAATGTTTTAAATAAAATAAAATAAATAGTAAATATATTTCAAAATGTTACTGTTTTTGCTGTACTTTGGATCAAATAAATGCAGGCTTGGTGAGCAGAAGATACTTTTTTAAAAACATTAAAAACCTTACTGTTCAAAAACTTTGGACTGGTAGTGTATATGCTTTACATTAAAGTGATAGTTCGCCAAAAAAAAAAAAAATCTATCATCATTTACTCAGCCTCATATCTTTCCAAACCCATCAGATGTTCATTCATCTATTAAAGATAAATGTAGATATTTATTATTAAACCTGATTTTTGACGCATTCAGTGTGTGTTTATCAATGTTTATGTGGGAAATTTCTGAGGTTGCATTGAAAATATCTTCATTTGTGTTTCAAGATATATGAAAGTCTTATGGGTTTGAAATGACAAATTTCCATTTTGGGGTCAATTATCTTTGAAATGATTAATTATGCTGTATCTCTATTACACAATGTGTGACAAAACCAGCTGCTTGTAAATGTGGGTGCAATTCTCTGGAAGATCAGAACATATATAATGTGTGAAAGGTGTTTTTTTGAGAAAACAAACTGCACTTTGTGGCTAATGTAGCTGGTTGTTTTGGTTCGGTAGTCCTACTAAAACATTAATCGGGCTTCTCTTATTTCTTTTTCTCACCCACAGGCCCATGCATATATCATTAGCTCTCTAAAAGAAGAAATGCCTTTGGTTTTCTGCAGAGAAAAGAAGAAGAGAGATCTAATCTATGACCTTCCCATCATCTATTCAAGAATCCAACAGAGATATCAGATTTCACCTGGAGATTTTCCAGATTGTGCCAAGATGCAGGTGTTCAAATACTTTACAATCAAGCATGCCCATTATGAAATGTAGTTTCTCCCAGGACTATCCACATTTTTCTTCCAATAAGAGTGGGTGTGGCCATTTCAGGCTTCAGGCAGGCTTCCGGTTTCATCTGCGTCCAGCTATTTTTAGTTTGTTTTGCTGCTTGATATTGGTGTGACTTGCCATGTAATTTTATGAACACACTGGTTTGTAGTGCAAACAGTTTTACCATTTACTGCATGTTGTTATTCTTCTCGTTATTTTCCTATAGCGCATAATGATCTAGATGTCTCAGCCATAGGCCTACTTCTGTGTTGAAGAAAAAGGTGGATAAGCATGAGACTTAAAATTAAGCAAACCTATATGATATCTGTCTAATAAGCATGTTAATTCTCACATCACTCACAGGAGCGTCTCATGAGTCACGACTTCAAGTTTAAAGGCCTCAAGCCTAAACTCTTAGCAGAGTTGGATGAGCTCCTGAACACTGACATAGCCAAGCTGATGCCTCTTCTACGCCAAGAAGAAGAAGATCAAGCTGAGCAGCTGTTAGTGCAAGGAGGGCTCTTTCTAGGGTCTCAAAGGGGACCTTTTATTGTGGGGAATCCATTTCATTACTCTGGATCCAATCGAGAAAGTGAACATGTCTCAGATAAAGAATGGGTGGTATCAAAAGATAAACCAAAGTATGATGAGATCTTTTACAACCTCTCGCCTCATGAGGGAAAGCTAAGTGGGACTAAAGTGAAGGGCTGGATGATGAGCACTCATCTGCCCAGCTCAGTTCTGGGACGAATCTGGAGACTCGCAGATGTGGACCGTGATGGCATGTTAGACGATGAAGAGTTCGCTTTGGCCAGCCATCTCATTGAGGTAAAGTTGGAGGGCTTCGGGCTTCCTCATGAGCTACCTGCACAACTCGTGCCACCATCCAAAAGACGACGCAAAAACTCTGGCACAGAGAATAGAAACAATGATTAATCTGCATGTTTTCATGTTTATGATCCCCGCTGAAAAAAAAAATCCAGCCTGGTCTTAGCTGGTCAGCAGGCCGGTTTTAGAGGGGGTTTGGCCACTTCCTGGTAAGGTTGGTCTTAGCTGGTCAGGTTGGGAGACCAGCTGGAACAACCAGCTAAAACCATCTTGATCAGCCTAGCCAGGCTGGGAGACCAGCTAAAACCATCTACTTCCAGCTAAGACCAGCCAACCAACTTTTTTTATCAGCAAGGAGCAGTGTTTATTCAACATTTAAGTCATGAATAATATTAAACTAATGTATTCACTCGTATAATACCTAAAATCATTTATAGCTTGCAAAGTCTGTATGTATAAATCCTCCATAGACAAAAACAATCTCAGAAGACAAGTTGTTTTGATAGTTCAGATTTCCCAAGGGTTGAGACCAGCTTATCCTGTGAAACATGCTTGGCTAGTTACAGAAATGCCGTCGAGACTGTTGCTATGAAATAAACGAATGTCAACACTTATAAAAGTACCTTATTGCAGTTCAAATACTATTTGTCAAAGTGAAATGTTGCTTCTTAATAAACTGTTGGTCAATAAGTAATTAAACTTAAATGGTAGAGCTCTGTGTGTTTTCATAAGCTGTTGCAAAATGTTTAGTTTTTATGGTTTTAAACATATTGTGAGATGTTACTTTGTAGAGGCTGTACATAATAGCTGTATATTATTATATGTAACTAGATGAGTAAAGTTCGCAGATGAACTTTGAAGTTGGCTTAAGAAAGCCTTGTTTGACAGTTTGAAATAACTTTATAAAGCTTAATATTTTAATTTAATTGTTGCATGACAGAATGGGAACACACAAATGGGTTTCTAGCATGATTTAGCATGTTGCTAGCATGATGTAGTGTGCATTAGCGTGTCACTAGCATAATTCTAGCATGGTTAACAAGTTACTAGCATGAGTAGCATGCTACTAACATGTTTCTTGCATAATTAACATGTTATTAGCATGATTAGCATGTTACTAGCATGTTGCTTACATGTTTCTAGCATCATTAACATGTCGTTAGCATGTTGTTAGCATGATTAGCAAGTTACTAGCATGATTAGCAAGTTGTTAGCATGTTTCTTTGCTTGATTAACATGTTATTGGTGTGTTGTTTACATGTTTCTAGCATAATTAGCACATTATTACCATGTTGTTAGCATGATTAGCAAGTTACTAACATGACTTTAACATGATGAGCAACTTACTAGCATGTTGTTAGAATGTTACTAGCATGATTAACGTGTTACTAGCATTATTAGCAAATTATTAGCATGTTGTTAGCATGTTTCTAGCATGACTAGCATGTTACTAACATGTTGCTGTTAACAAGATTAACAAGTTACCAGCATGATTAGCATGCTACTAGCATGTTATTATGATTAACAAGTTACTAGCATGATTCTAGCATGATTAACATGCTGTTAACGTGTATCTAGCCTAATTAACATGTTATCATTGTGTTGTTAATATGTTTCTAACATAATTAGCATGTTGTTAGCAAGATTAGCAAATTACTAGCATATTAACATGATTGGCAAGTTACTAGCATGTTGTTAGCATGTTTGTAGCATGATTAGCAAGTTACTGGCATGTTGTTAGCATGTTTCTAGCATTATTAGCATATTGTTAACATGATAATCAAGTTGCTAGAATGTTGGTAGCATGTTTCTAACATGATTAGCATGCTACTAGCGTGTTGTTAGCATGATTAACAAGTTACTAGCATGATTCTAACATGTTGTTAACGTGAATCTAGCCTGATTAACATGTTATTGTGCTGTTAACATGTTTCTAACATAATTAGCATGTTATTAGCATGTTGTTAGCAAAATTAGCAAATTACTAGCATGACTCTAACATGATTATCAAGTTACTAACATGTTGTTAGCATTTTTCTAGCATGATTAGCAAGTTACTGGCATGTTGTAAGCATTTTTCTAGCATTATTAACATGTTATTAGCATATTGTTAACATGATTATTAAGTTACTAGAATGTTGATAGCATGTTTCTAGCATGATTAGCATGTTACTAACATGTTGTTAGCATAATTAACCAGTTGCTAACATGATCTAGCATGATTAGCAAGTTACTAGCATATTGTTAGCATGTTTCTATGCTAATCCAGTTAAAACCAGTTGATTCAGTAAACAAATCTAAAAAAAGCTAAAACAAGCTTAGCCTGGTTGCTTAATCTTAGCTTGTTTAAGATTAAAATAACTGGTTTACTAACATGTTGCTACCATGATTAGCATGTTTAAATGTTTGTAGCATTATTAGCATCTTGCTTGCATGTTTTTAGCATGATTGACATGTTACTAACATGTTAGCATGTTTCTAACATGATTAACATGTTATGAGTGTCTAATGATTCTAACACAATTAGCAAGTTATTAGCATGTTGTTACCATGTTTTTTAGCATGATTAGCATGTTACTAGCATGTTGTTAACATGATTAGTAAGTTACTAGTATGATTCTAGCATGATTAGCAAGTTAGTTCCATGATTCTAGCATGATTACCCTGTTGAAAAAAACAGCATATGCTGGTAAGTAGGTTTTTATGCTGGGATGCTGGTTAGATATGTTTTGATGCTGGTTTAAACTGGTCCTTTGCTGGTTTATGCTGGTCCTTGACCAGCAACATGACCAGCTAAGGACCAGCATAAACCAGTAAAGGACCAGCATAGACCAGCAAAGGACCAGCATAGACCAGCTAAGGACCAGCATAAACCAGTAAAGGACCAGCATAGACCAGCATAGACCAGTAAAGGACCAGTAAAGGACCAGCAAAAGACCAGCATAGACCAGCATAATCCAGCAAAGGACTATCTTAAACCAGCATCAAAACATACCTACCAGCATATGCTGTTTTTTTCACCAAGTTAGTTAGTTCCATGATTCTAGCATGATTAGCAAGTGACTAGCATATTGTTAGCATGTTTCTATGCTAACCCAGTTAAAACCAGCTAAAACCAGTTGATTAAGTAAAACAAACAAACAAAAAAACCTAAGCTAAAACCAGCTTAGGCTGGTTGCCAAGTCCTAGCTAGTTTAGCTGGTTTACGCTTGGTTGGTCTTTTAGCAGGTCTCCCAGCTTGACCAGCTAAGACTAGCCTGACCAGCTAAAAAGTGTCAAAACCACTAGAAAACCAGCCTGGGAGACCAGCCAGGGCAGCCAATCAGTCTGTGGAAAGTCTATGGGATTTTTGGTGGTTTTGACGGTCTGGTTTATGTAAATCATAAGTCGGATTAGTTAGAAAAGATATAGCAACCCGCAGGGGCGTTTCTAGGATTATAAAACATCCGGGACTAATGCCAAAACATCAGGGGCTAGTGATGTTGGGTGGGAGCTCACATCATGCTCACATAAGATTTTGTTAGACACAGGTGTTTGAACCTGGATGGGGTCCAGGGGCATTAAACTGGGGGTTAAAGACCTTGTCACACTATGAGCAATAGTAAATAGTAATCACTGCAAATAGCAAACATATCAAAGTATTATAACAAAATTATAACTTTTTTAAAAAATATATTAGACAAATAAAATAATACATTTGAAGATGTATTTATAACTGTAGCAAATAGTTGCATGCAAAAAATAGGCCCCTGTTTTTTTTTCCCAAATTTCTTTCTTTTTTTTTTCTGTTTTCATTTTTCTGGACTTCTTTTTAATGGTTAAATTTAATTTTGTTAATCAAAATGTAATTAATCATGTGTAATTAATTAAAACCATGAATCTTATATGATTTACCGACAATTTATCAAAAGTTAAGAAAAATTACATGTTTAGGACCCCATGAAATGTTTTATTTTTTCTCATCTTACGTTTTATTATTACCAAATATGTTTTAGCATGTCTGTTTATTTGAATGCATAAAAACAACTTTCTGTGTTGTGTATTGTTCTGGTTATCAAATGAAGGTAAAAAACATTAATTAAATTGATCCTAATGAAAATTATATTTTATTTTTGGCAAATAAAGGTGATTTACTATTCAAATTTAAAACATGGAAGAAATATTGTGTGAGGAATTTGTATACATTTTTATTAATTAACAGTAGTAGTCGTAGTAGTAGTAGGCACGTACATTATGCTGAATGGTTAATAAAGTTAAACCGAACTTTTACTTTAACGGGTTGCCGTGAATACCTGTAAATTTCTGTGTGTATATTTGACTCTTGTTTTACTTAAATGAAACAGTGAAATGCTCATGAAGTGACAGAGCAGTTCTGGAGATGTTGTTATTGTATTTATGTCCTCATTTAGTGAAACGGCAGACGCTGAAATCACTGCGAGCATCACACGCGCATAAGTATTAAATCTAAAGAAACCGCGAGTCCGCCCCTTCCATTCATAAAAAGACACGCAGAACATGCAGGATTCATATTTAAATAGTATTTTGCGGCATAATATTTACAGATACTAGTCCATATCGCGACTTGATTTAAGTGTAATGACCAACTTTTGATTAATTCATTCAAACTTTTACAAATTCCGTGGAAATCAACATTCGGGGCTGGAGTAAAAACATTCGGGGCTGATCAGCCCTAGCGACGCCCCTGGCGACCCGCCTCAGACCAGACTGAAGGTCTGACCCGTGTTTGGTGGTTAAGTCCAGCAGGACATACACTTTTTAAATTTAGTCTCAAAAGAAGAAGAAACTTATAATGATTGACCGCTATTACATGTGCAACAGACCTGTTCAGGAAAGTTAATTTACTGCAGAATAAAATGTCACATCCTAAACTGCCTGTTTATTTTTAAGGAAATGCTCAACTGACTGCAAATAATCTGTCAAGTGAGAAAATTGTGTAACTATACTGCAAATTCCCTTGTTTGGTAAACACCCTTTGCTAAAGGCTGGTGTACCGGAAATGGACACAGTCTCGCGAGAGTAGGTTGTGGTTTGTTCTTCTGGTGGTGCAGAATGATGCGCCACTGGCTCCGCCTCAAATCTTTCATAACAATCCAGGAAACGGCATTACAATATTACCCAGGACCGAAAGTATTTCGCTCAGTTGCTCTTCTGCACGCACCACAGCACAAACACCGCTTGATCCAGTCAAGACTCGCAGCAACTGTCATGATGACCGTCAAAGTTCATATCATTTATTGGTAGGTCATTACACTATTTATTTCGCTGCAAAGACAAGGCTTATTAAAAAATTTACTTTTTAAAAATTCAATTGACGTACACTACACGCTTAATTTAAATAAAAATATAACCTAAACGGATTTAACAGATTAAAGCTTTTAATATATGTTAATATATTTAATATATGTTATATGCCATGCAATAATCACGACAAGAACAGGGAGCGTTGCTGTTGTTGCTTCGCTCGGTTAGTTCTAGTTGCTCAGGAACACCCGTGCCTTTGTTTGTTTATTGTCTAGCAGCATTGTTCAGCTGAATTGTTTGGATTCCAGCATGGATTAAATCTTTACTCTTTACTGAATCAGAAAGGTTACTGTAAATAAATGCATTGGCTCATTCACTGGATCTCACTTCTTCTCATAGGTTGAAAAAAGCATAGTTAGCATGCAAATTTCTGTTTGGCCAATGAGGTGGATGTCATTTAAATAATTGTGTTTGTGTTTGTCATCTCCTAGTGGTGGATGAGGGTACAGGCCCAAGGTAAGTTTTATTTGCTCACATTTAATGTAATGTAATGTAATATAATATAATAATATAAAACTGGTGTCCATCTACATGACCTATGTTTCTTCTGTTTTGCAAAAAGTTCACCAAACTCAAGACACTGCTTGAGGATGAATTCCCAGGCGAACTTGAGATCGTATGTTATTTATATGATTGTCTTTTGTTGTAATTTTGAAAATAAAATGTATTGTTAAATGTGCATGTACAAAAGTTCTTTTTGTTCTAATTTTACTATCAATTTCCATACTCAGACTGGTGAGGGCACACCCTCAACCACAGGCTGGTTTGAGGTGGAGGTAAACAACAAGTTGGTGCACTCAAAGAAGGTAATAATTTTTTTTTTACTAATTGTGTTTGTTCTGGAAGATCACAGTTTTATATATTGCATTTGTCTTCATAGTGAAACTCACTTAAATTGCACTTCATTGTACAGTTACATGTCTTGACTATTGCACAGTACGTTATTTTTGATTGACTGGTGTGCTACTAAAATCTAATATGGCACAGTATTTTACGTTTGGCCAATAATTTCTTTGACAGAATGGAGATGGATTTGTGGACTCAGATGCTAAATTTAAAGCAATTCTGACTGCCATTGAGCAGGCCTTGAAGAAATAAGCATGAGCTGATCATAGAGGTGAGAATAATCTGACATAGAGCCTTTTTTGTTGTGATATCAGCATAATGCACATATTAAAGGGATAGTTCACCTAAAATGAAAACTCTGGCATCATTTACTCACCCTCAAGTCATTCTAAAGAAAGAAAGATATTTTGATGAATGTACAGTATCAGTTCCTACTGACTTCTATGCATGGACAAAAAGTCAGTGGGAACTGTTTGGTTACCAGCATTCTTCAGAGTATCTTCTTTTGTGTTCCTAAGGAGAAAGGAAGTCATACAGGTTTGGAATAAAAAGAGGGTGAGTAAATGATGACAGAACTTTCAGTTTTGTTGAGGCTATCACTTTAACCTCCTTTCTGTCGTCCTTCTAATTCTAATTTGTTTTGCATTTCTCAGCAGTTTTTCTTCTCTGTTTGTTGGACTCCTGGGCAGTGCAACAATGATGGTGACGTCCAAAGTGTTTTCAACACGGGTGTTGCTTGATGCTCTCCGCCCTTCCTAGGAGAACGCACTCAGAGCAAAAAACTCCCTATGAATACTGCTTCAGATAAACACTTTAACGGTTGAAAATATTAAGGGAAAATAAAGGGAAAATATAAAAATAGACAGAATTTGGACAGAACATGTCAAACTGAGGTACTTTTGACTTTTTTTTTTCTCTGTTTGCCTCTGTTACAACGCAAAAGTTTACAAACTGTTTTGGCATTGTTCAAGATTTTCATGCAATAAAACATGTTAATGTTGAAGTGTTTTGTCTGTCATTCATTGGTATTTTATCTAAAAGGTGGCAGTATAGACTTTGTCCCTGTACATGTAAGACATAAAACAGCCATAAACTGTCACAAAGTGTTATATAGCAATGCATAATCTGAATGACCCAGAATATAGGAATATGATGACAATGTAAGGGGACATTTGATAAGTTTACCAATTGACATTTTAATTTGTATTGGTTTTTGTGTAATTTGCTAACATATAGCCTTGATGACATTTTTAAAAGTACAAATATTCCACATAGTGTTAACAAGGTCATGAAAATCATCAGTTAAATCAATTTATTTATATACACTGCCCTCCAAAAGTTTGGAAACACCCCTGGCAAAGTGTAGTTTTGGATGATATCAGCATAAATCCTTATAATTTTTTTGGGTGCAAATACATTAAAGTAACTTGACATTATCATTGAAGACCAGCAATAATAATTTTTATTTTGATTACATAATAATGGCCCCTTTGCCAGCTGTGATGCCTGGTTACTGGTTTAAACTTGGCCCAGGTTTTTAAAAGATTTTTGGGTCAGCACACCTTAATACCGTCAACAATTGATTTTCAATTAAGTTTAGAATACAATGAATTTAGGCCCAGATTATGCAGAGCTGTAACAGCTGCTAATGCTGGATATTTTGATTAATTGAAAATGTATGTTTTTTCTATATATAAACTGTTTATGTAATAAAATATGTTTTCGTAGTATGTGTTGTCCCTTATCAGTGCAAAATTATCACATATTAAAAAGGATTCATGCCAATATTGTCCAAAACCCCACTTTTCTAGGGCACTGGAATATGGAAAAGCTTACATTCAGCAGATAGAAGCATTGCATTATATGGATTTTGTCAAAAAGATGATTTGAACACTGTTGTGTAAGTTGTGGCTTTACTTCACTCAGGCATTACATCCCACCCGCATCCCTCCGATCAGCATGCAGTACAGGATATCACTATAATTAAAAATATTTTTGGAAAATTACAGTTTCTTACAAACTTATGTGATTTGATAAAATACATCAAATGAAATAGAATCACATATGGGTAACAGAGTAATTACAATTAGCTTCAAGCTATGACAGTTACTAAGATTAATACAACACTTGTCACTATGTCACTATCAATCACTATTGTGGATCCAATGTGGATTTTGGTCAAATGATGAGGCAGAAATATGTTGTTAGTAACATTCTAGAAGAATTTTATTTGAAAGATACACAGTTACAACTTCTGTGGGGCGTGAAGAAAAAGTAGTCTAACTAATTACTGTTGCCAGAAAATAACAAGTAACAAAATTACTTTCGAAAGGGGCAACTAGTAATGAGTAATATATTACATTGTTTGACTAACTAGCCCAACACTGACCACAGCTACTGAAAGAGCTCACAAACGGCAGAAACAAGAAACGCTAGATGCCATCCTGGCGGGATGCAAACGTGCAAACCCTTGTCATGTTGCCGCAGCCACTGAAGAAATCTCTCAGCGCGGATTTCACGGGGGCGTTTAAACTCCTTGTGGGGAAAATCAATGGTACACCATTTGGTTTAAGCCTACACTCATATCCATCGCAACCTGTAAGCTAACTCTTTCAGTAGCTGTGGTCATCATATCAGTAGTTGTGTTGCGGTAAAAATAGCAACAGGTAAGTTAGCCCCAGTAGCTCACCAAGTGCAACCATTTTACGTCATAATGGCGCCCCCATAGTCCAAAATATGTAGAAAACGTTGTGGATTTTTTAAATGACGTAAATCTTGGGTTTTCTACTACATACTTCAGTATGAGACATCATTTACGTTATATAATTAAGCCATTCAAGTCTTAACACCCAGAGTCTCCTTTAAGATGTAAAAGACAATGATGAATTTGTAATATCTGTCTGTCTGGAGTGATGCAGGTAGAAATGTTTACAATAGTGTAATGTATAAAATATTGCCTAGCTGCAGGACCCTGCTGTCACTGCTTGAAATGTCCTGTCATTTGATAAAACACAATATATTTTTCAAGAGACGTTATAAATGAGAATTCTTATGTGGCATGTATAGGTATGAAGTCTTTTCATTTGTCAGGCCTTTTCCCATAATTCCAGCCGAAGCGCTGTGCCGCAGACACTCCGGAAGTGAGGCGTTTATTGACAATATGGCGACAGGGCCAGCTGAGAGGGGACTGGACGTTTTTCGGTTTTGTCAGTGACCGCAGTTGTGGATGATCAAAGCGAAAGCTGTGGCGATAGAGTGTTATGAATGAAGGGACTCGGGAGCTGTCGGGATGTTGTCTCTGAGCTGAGCGAGCCTTCACAGCTTCAGATTCATCATGTCGTTCTTCAGGCGGAAAGGTAAGGAAGTGCTCCGCTCGATGGTGATGGGATGGTCGCCGGATAGCATGAGCTTTTCTAGACCGATGCTGAGCTCCTGACCAGATTAATGTGACGTTAATGCTGTTTTATTCTTTGTAATAGCCATGAAATTCCTCTTATGCATCACTGTTTTCTGCATACCATCTACATGAACTCTAGAGAGAGGGATATTCTCGTTTCAAGTGCATGTTTTTGCTATTTTAGGTTACCATATGAGAACTTTAAGATTTTTCTGCGAATCATAGTTACATGTTATTCTTCCAATTTATGTTGTTAATTGAATAAATAAAAATCCTGTTGTATCTTCGATGCTAGCTTAAACGTTCAAGTAGCATGATGTACTGTCAGTCGTTTGACAGTTAGGCTAGCCATGTCAGAACATCCTCATGTTGAATTTCATAATAGAGAATGAAACAAGAATGATATGAATAATAATATAGTATGAACTCAAGTTTTATTCTTGTTTGATAACATTTTTTGACAATGTCTTTCATTGACATCTTTGATCTGATGGTATGAGCAAGCTATTTTTTTTTTTTTTTTTGGAAATGCTGTATCCATTATATTTCATTCAATTTAGATGAGTGTTTTTCAACTTTTTTTTGACTCCAAGGGCCCCTTTGTCCAAGACAGTATTTGAAGGCCAAAACATTTAAGCTGTAATGTACCTTTGGTACATTTGTTGTAAAAATAATAATAATAATAAAAATAAGAATTTATATAATTTTAAGACTTATTTGGATGCCACTGGAAATTCGCTAAGGCCCCTAAGTTGAGAACCACTCATTTGAGAACCTTCTACAGGATTCCCAAAGTCATAGAAAACTTGGAAATGTCAGGGAATTAAAAAAATATGATTTCCAGGTATGTAAAAACTTTACATCATGGAAATGTCTTAGGAGTACATATAAAAATCTTTATAAAGCGTCTAATGTTTTATCTAGTAATCACGTGACTGGAAAAATAATGAGAGTTTACTGGCCAAAATGGGTGGGAACACTGCTGACTTTAGTTGTTCTTACGTAATAAACCATAAAAATCAATCTGCAGGTTTGTATCTGCACTAAATAAAGTGACCAATCATTCCCAAATTTGCAGAATCACATGACAAAGACCATATACATGTATCCTGTGACTTCAGTCAGTGTGCATTAATCAGTGTGGCTGCCCTAAGGGAAGGAAGGATGCCCTCTTAGCCCATGTCCTATTTTACAGGAACATCACTTCTCTTTGTTCTCAGTCTGTGTAGTCTCTTTAATATACTGTCTGTTTTCTTCATCCATCAGAGATATGTGGGTTAATGTATGTTATGAGCACAGCAGAGGATTACGAAATGTTTGTAATGATGTAATACTGCTCATTGTATAGACAAATATCATTTTTGCTTTTTGCTTGCACTCCTCCCAGTAATGATTGGGACGATGGAAGTTCTTTTTTTTAGTTTTGTGTTCCATGATGTGAGTCTGTCTGTTTGCCACAGGTGCAATTTTGTGGACAAACTTACGCAAGGCCTCACCCCATGCAAATAAGTCAGAAAACGTAAAGTGGAAAGAGTCAAAAATGTAGTGTATATTGGATTGGCCCTTGCCTTTTTGTTTTATTGTTGTGTGTCAATGAAAGACGGCTACTTTTCTTAAGTGCGGAATAATCATGTGCGTCACGACAAGAGATGCTGTAAATTATAAATTATATTTCCTGTGTTCTTTATCTCACAGCTAAAGGAAAGGAACCTGAGAGACAAGCAGATGCCAAAGCCAGCAAAGGTGAGAGTCCTTTGCCGCTTTATTGTGCTTATGTTACGTTGTATATATTCTGTATTATGTACTCTGTACACTAAATATCAATTGCACTGAATTCATCAGTGTGTTTTGCATTTCCAGCCTCAATTGTTTTCATGTTGGTCCTTTTTCATCTTAGTAATTTTGGTCAGATTTGTGATGTTCTTGTGAGCTGTCATAGAACATGCTAGAATAAAGAACAATAGACCAGGTTAATGTGTATCAAGTTATAGTGTTAGTTCCTTGTGACCCTGCATGTGGAAATGTCGTGTCTCTAAAGGTGACAGACTAATGGGCCGTTCAAACATAATGCATTTTTACATAATGCTGTGCTGCTTTTCCATTATTTTTCTATGTAAACATTTGCTAGACAGTTGCATTTGTCATTGTGCTCTTTTGCAGCATCTTGCAAATTACATATAATGAAAATGAGTGCAGCTTAAAAAAAAAAACATTCAGATCTAGCGTTTTTTTTTAATGGCCATTAAGACCAACATGTTTTTTCTTTTTTAATCGCGTTTTGATTTGAGATTCTGGAAAGTCTCTACAGTAGTGATTTTGAATTGTATTATGTCAAGATATTTTTCGGTGAAACCTGAGCAGTTTCTGTCCCTCCTTTGAATCTCCAAGTCACCGAAAATTAGAAGACACAAAAAGGTCATAAAACGAATGCTTATGGATCAAGCGGTGATCTTAGGTAGAAATACGATAGCCTAAATGCCTAAATAAGATTGAATTTGATAATGAATGATCGACACAAATACATAGAGCACATTACATATGCTAAATACGGAAGCTCAAATGTGTTTCCATGTTTACCATACGTGATTTGCTCTATGTGTGTATGTTTATTTGTAAATAAAAGTGTAAATTATATGTTTTTCATATAAAGAGAGACTATCTCATCCTTTATGACACTTTTGGATCTTTAATGTTTTGGCTACCTGATCTTTCAATAGTGGGACAGATATTAATTAAAAGTGTAATGGGTTAGGATCGACATCTGATGATGACAAAATTTTAATTTTTCGTCTTTAAATGAATAACAAGTTGAGGGTATGTTTAGGTTTATCAGTATGTGGTAAACATTTAAGCAAAGCTTAACAGTGCAGGTGTGTAGATAAGAATTGGAGCAAATGTAAAATACTGTTGTCCTATAATGTTCCTTCTGTGTGCTCCTCTCCAGCCCCAGTGTCGCCCCACTCCCCCTCCCTTAGCGGCCGTAATCATCATGCTATCCTGGAGGCAGCGGGACCCAGCCATGTGGCCATCAATGCTATCTCAGCCAACATGGACTCCTTTGCCCGCGGCCGCACTGCTATCCTCAAAAAACAGCCTAGCCACATGGAGGCAGCACACTTTGGAGACTTAGGTACACCAGCTATGAATTACACACGTTGATTCAAAATGTAGTGCTAACATGTTCAAAAGGACTTATAATGTATGTGTTAAATGGCTTTTTTCTCGTCAACTGTTAAAGACTGCAACTTTTACTGAGAGATTGACCCTTTCATTATAAACTGTTTGATCTCAAAGCTACTGTACTTTTTAACTTAAGGTGGGCTTTTTTGATCTATGACTTACTGTTTTGTGCTGAGCATTTTAAAGTAAATGTGGTGTGTGTGTCTGTGGCCGAGGGAGAAGGAATTATCACATTAGAGGAGGGATTTTGTGAAGCTGTTACTGAAATGGCTTTTGCTGCACAGTGGCCTGCTGGATTTGTGTGTGAAGTGCCGTAATCTCTTAACCTTTTCATAGCTCTGTGATTGGTGAAACCTGCACAAGCTTGTCTACTTTAACCTGGTTTTAAATCAGACTGTGAATATGTCCATACTTATTTGTCTGTTTCTTCTCCAAGCATTCTAATATTTAGTATTTAAAAGGTGCACGGTGTCATACACATAAAAAACTTTCATTTAATAACGCAAGATATAACAAAGCCCTAATGTGCATAATACTAAATAAGTAACACTAAATAGAAACATAGTTATTTTATTGAAAAAAGATATTTCTGGCAATGTCGATTTATGAGAAGACAGCTTTTTATAAGACAGTTTATTTTCACTTCCAAAAACTGTACATTTAACACTACTTTACTGTGAAATTACATTAAATGGTTTGCTACATCTATTATATAGTTTTTCATTCAGTCATTTTTTCAGTCAACTTTTAACCATTATAGTTACAATGATGATGATGATGTAGTGAACTTTATTTATTATTATTATTATTTTTAAATGTGGCCAGGCTTAGAAGGTTTGGTTGTCATACTTGGTGTAGAAGTCATCTTCAGTGTTATCTGCCCTCGGATAAAAAGTTTTGTCTTTGTTATAATCTCCTAACCTTTCCTTTACATTTCACAAATGGGTCCGTCTCATTACATAACCAATTGGTTGTCATTATGATTATTATATGTCATCATTAAATGCATATATTTTGTAAAAGTTAATTTTATCCACTTTAAATATACTAGCATGTAGACCTTCGTCAAGTTTAAAATGTAATTATTTATCACAAATTAATATGAGGCTGTGAAAGATGGACAAGGCACTTTTTTTTTGTTGATTATATAGGTAACAAAAATGTGTCATTAAAAAAAAAACCAAAAAAAAAAACCCCAGAACACTTTAGTTCTCTACAGCCTCTGTGACCTTAAATCATGGACAAAAAACAATTTTAATTTCAGTGGGGCTTGAAATCACTACACTGTTAAAATCTGTGAAGTTTCCAGTGTAAAAATATCAGCAGTGGTTGCCAGATTACCATCTTGACAACCATACTGGAAACACAGATGGTAAAGAAAAAGCCACATGATGAGTCATAGTTTATTCAAGTAGCTTCAAGCTGAGGTAAATACTAATATTTAGTGTTTAAAAGGTGCACTGTGTCATAAACATAAGCTTTCATTTAATAACGGAAGAAGTAACAAAGCCCTAATGTACATAATACTACTTAACTAAGTAACACTAAAACGAAACAGTTATTTCACTGAAAAAAGAGATTTGTGGCAATATCAATTTACAGTTTTTCACTATAAATTTTAAGACCACTTGTTCTTTTTGATTTCTAAAAACTGTACATCTAACAGTATTTTACTGAAAAATTACATGAAATGGCCCATTACATCTCTTTCATTCAATTGTTTTTTTTTTTTAAGGGAGACCTATTATGCCCTTTTTTGAAGTGAAGTTTTAGCTCAACAGATCATTTAATATATTATTTTAAAAATGCCTATTTTGAGTGGAAGCAGAAACACACTGTTTTTGTGCGTGTCTCTTTAAATGCAAATGAGCTGCTGCTTCCCGCCCCCTTTTCCAGAATGAGACTATGCCTTTACAGCTCATACCTGAGCCAAAAAACATCTGTTTGGTTTTGATTATCATGTCTATCGTGCTGAAATCAAGCATTTTAAACCATATTGACACACGAGTTACAAAAACAGTCAGTTATGTCTGTGAAGGTAAACAGCTGGGAAATAAACTGCATGTTTATACTAGATCTGTTAGGGCTGCATGATAAATTGCATGCGATTGTCATGCGCATATTTTCAGTAAAGCCGGTTTCTTTAATCTCTATTATGTGCATGCTTTCCGATAGAGCAGCATTTACTACACAGAGCTGTAATTCAGTGACAAGCTACGCAAAGCTGCATTCGTAATCGAAGATGATATAGATGATTTATTTGACGATATTACGAAATCGTTTTGCGATAACGAAAGTTGTTTGTGTAGCTTCTCAGTGAATGTCAGTTGAGTGTTTTAAATAAATCCTTCTGTGAGATGATGTGGCTTCTTACACAGAATAAGGCACATAACATATTTTATAGTATTCAAAGCAGTGGTAAAGGCTATGTCGATTAGCAATGCATTATTATATACTTTATAATGAAAATTATAATTATTACAATAAGAAGATTGTCGTAGTTGTGTGTTTATTAGTCACGTTGAATCAATGAAGCAGTTAAATGTTTATTGAGCTACCGCTATCCGCTTATTAAGTCTGACGTCACGCGTCACCGCTTCCGGTTTCAAACGCTCTATCAGATACCATGAGAAAACAACAAAAGGTGCTAATATACACTTACAATGTGATATAATGCTACCAAAAATATTATCCTAACCTTTAACTCTATACTGAAATCCCAGCTAGCCAGACAATGAAAATATAAATGAATAAATATAAAAATGATTTGTGTTTGGGATGCTGTGAGCACGGAGACTATAGTGTACTCCGTAAGTTTGAAAATGTTTAGCTTATATGTTTAATATGAATAAACAGTGCTCATAAGTGGCTGCTGAGATAGTATTCTCAAGTAAAAGTAGTTGAGGCTTGGACCCGGAGACAGCATTTCTTACGTTACCACTTAACAAGCGGATAGGAATTTCCTGGGTTTTATCTGTGTGGCGTATGTGGAGTTTCTACATATATATATATATATATATATATATTTTTATATATATATATATATATATATATATAAATATATTTATATATATATATATATATATATATATATATATATAAATTATTATTTTTTTTTTTTAACTTGGCCATGTTTAGAAGGTTTCGTTGTCATACTTGTAGTAATCTTCATCAGCGTTATCATCTGCTCTCGGATAGAATGTCTCGTCTTTGTTATAACCCCTCCTTTACATTTAAAGAAATGTGACATTGAAACTTATGTGTCGACAAACCAGTGTTGCAAGGTAACTTTGGTTCAGACAATGCTTCTAACGTCAAATCTTAACCTGGTGCCTCCTACACAAAGGAGGTTAGCATTTTTTTCTGGCTCAAGTACCCTCCTTTGCGTTTTCTGATACTCGACTCATTGTATGGATCCCTGAGTTCAGTTCACATCCCTGTGAATGTTTTAATCAGTCCATCTTCTGGTGTCCTGTGGTGTTGAATAAGGAAGGTGTGGCCTTTCAAAGCATTCAGTGGAGGTCACTGCTCTATTATAAGATTTGTTTTGTGTCTGTGTGTTTATTTATGGAACAAAGTCTTTGCCGCTGCTGTATATCAGACATAGACTGCTGGGTGTGGTCTGGAGATGCCATGGGTTTGAATTAAAGGCATTAAAGGTGCTCTGAGGTCAGTGTTGTGTAGCCATTTCTAGTTAGAGGCGTCACTATTACTGTTGTTCATACTTTGGGATATTTGAACAAACATCTAATCCAAAGTATTAAGCATGAAACATATGCTGATTGGGAATACCAGAATATGGAGATTTAGGGTGGTCTCTTTTAACTTTAAACCGTTAGGTAACCGCCTATAACAACTATCTAGAACACCCTAGCGACTGTACAACAATGCCTTGGCATTATAGTAGGCCACGTACACACTGCAGGTTTCAGGA
Organism: Labeo rohita; assembly: GCF_022985175.1. Taxonomy (NCBI): domain Eukaryota; kingdom Metazoa; phylum Chordata; class Actinopteri; order Cypriniformes; family Cyprinidae; genus Labeo; species Labeo rohita. Next base: position 12,120,754 of record NC_066873.1, read on the forward strand.
GTATCAACCGCATATAAATGCAGGAGTCAGTCCTGTAAATTTAAGTTCCATGTGTGTATGAAACAGCAGTCACTCCCACATTTGTAACCGTATCAACATTTTGGCATTTTGCGGCAGTGAATAAGAATTTAGCCATTTGGTATCTACCATTTTTTGGCTAAAGACTCTTTTTGTCTGTCAGTTTTATCCAAACTACAGCTGATAAGACGTGCTGTTTTGTTTATGCTCGGGAGGCTGCCTTGCAGTGTAGCCATATCCTCATATTTACAAGCGCTTTTAGGCATATTGTTAGCTCATAAAGCTGGGCACTTTATGGAGTTAATAAAGTGGTCTGTTGCGGATATGAGATGTATGATTTTTGGTGTTAGAACAAAAAGCATTTGGGTTTTTTTTTTTTATACTTGTCCTTGTTTGTTGTTATTGTTTTGTATGAAGATCTGGCAACAGTGACACTTTACGGCAGGGCTTGTGATTGCAACTAGTCTCGTGTCAAAATGTACTAAGGTAAAAACTTGTTTCACTGTTATTTTCTTGCATCTCACATACAGACAAAGACACATTCATGATGCACAGCGCATTTAAATACGTCATTAACAACTAGTTGTTCAGTTCAGTTCTGTGCACACTGCGTAGAATTTCTGTAAATGTGGTTGTCACTACCTGTATTTTTGGGTGGTTTGTCACTCCCGTATTGTAGTGAATTTTGGGTTTTTTATGTTTTGCTGTAAGTTTTGTTTTTATGCTGTGGTGTTTTGTGGTATTTTATATTTTTGGGTTTTGTTTGGTTTATTTTTTATTTCCAAAGTAAAAAAAAAGCTTATTTTGACACTTTATCTCACAATTGTGACTTTTTTTCTCAGAATTGCATGATACAAACTTGCAATTCTAACTTTTGTTTTGTTTTTGTTTTGTTTTTTTACAATAGTGAGAGATAAACGCTGTTGCGTTATAAAGTTTTAAGTTATAAAGTCAAAATTGTGAGATATAAATTCACAATTTTTTCTCAGAATTGCATGAAGCTTACAATTGCAATTTATAAAGTCAGAATTATGTGACAAACTTTTTTTCACGCAATTCTAATTTTTTTTTTTTTAGAATTGTGAGATATAAATTCGCATTTCTGAGAAAGAATTCACATTTGCAAGTTTTAAAGTCAGAATTGTGAGTTTTTATCACTCAATTCAGAGAAAAAGTCAGATTTGCAAGATATAAACTCACAATTGTGAGGGAAAAAAAGTAAAAATTGTTAGATAAGTGGCATTTGCTTTTTTCATTTCTTATTCATTGGTGGAAAGGGGCTTCTATAGATTTTGTTTTGGTTTTTCCCATCCTGTTTTAGTTCAGATTACCACTCTAATTACCACTTTTCAATTACCAGCCCAAATCTGCGATTGTGTGTCTTTAACTATGTTGTCTCTGCATTAAGGAAATATGGATTGCAACATTGCGGTTTAAAAAGTGTCTTTGCTTTTTTAGGTCGCTCCAGTGTCAACTACCAGGTTCAGGAGACTCGTTCTCGGCTTTCTAAAACCGTAGACCAGATCTTGCGGGATAATGTGGCCTTGCCCTACTTCATACAGTTTATGGAGACCCGCTCAGCTGAGCACCTGGTCCGCTTCTGGCTTGAAGCTGAGAGCTTTCGATCCACCAGCTGGTCTAGAGTCAGAGCGCACAGCCTCAACTCAGTCAAACACAGCACCTTGGCTGAGCCTGCAGCTGCCCTGGATTCCCCTGACTCTCCAGACTCCCCAAACGACCCCAGCAGACCCTCAGCTCTGGACGAGGGAGATGAAGAGGACACTTTCTCCTCCCGGACTTCCTCCAGACCTCACACCCCCAGCCCCCAAGACACTAACTCTCATACTGGGGCTTGGATTGGCCACCGGAACTCTGTTAGCTCGGAGGGGGCGGCCCGGCCTGGGACTCCCCACTTGCAGCCCAGCCTAAGATCAGAAACTCCCACCAGACAGCCCTCGTCCAGGACAGGCACTCCAATTAAAGCCCAGTCTACTAGTGGCCTCTCTGACAAACTTATGAAAAGTAAGTACTAGGATAACTTGATTGTTGAAACTATTTTACTTGTTTGTTTTGACTTTATTCCTGCAATTAGTCCTTTCAACTGGCATTTCTGAATAAGCGCTGGCTGAGATCTTCTCCATGTTGAATTTATGTATTGCCTTCCACGTATAGTTGGTCCATCTTGAATAATTTAAGGTTAAAGGAGGATTCAGTTAAATGCTACTTAAGTAGCATTTTCTGTGGTGTGCTGTTTACTACCACAGTTAACTACAGTAAAAAAAAAAATACTTTCTATTAGATGGCCTAACTACTATGCATAAAAAAATAATTACAGTGCATAATTACTGTGTTCATATTGTATTGCAAAACACATTTGCTGCTATTGAGGTGACATGCAAGCACGGTTAGGGACAGGTTTGGTGGGCAAGGTTAGGTGATTTTTATAATGTTATAAGTTTACATAATGTATAAAGTTTCATGTTAACGTGTGATCTTTTTTTTTAGCCTTGATTTTGTCGTTTAAAAAAAGCAAAGGTATGCTCGACATATTGGTATTGGCTGATATATAAAAAAAAAATATTCATTAGTATTTGTTGATATTAGATATTTAGATATTTGTATAATTGGAGGGTTTTGAGAGTTGCTTGATGAGGATTTGTCAGTTTCTTTTGAGAAGAACTACCGTCATATCATATACAAACGAAAATGAATAGACTTTACAGCAACCAGTCAAAATGAAAGTTTGTTTTAACTTGAAGAAACTGTCACAGAAATATATTACTCAATGTAATGATAGTACTAATAATTTACAAATAAAATTACTATTAAAACATTTTTTAAAGAATGTTTACCAGAAAAAATACCAAAATGTAAATACATAACGCAGTATTTCTGGGGGAAAAAATAAATAAATTGTTTTTATGAAATTAATTATTTAGAGATGCTTTTGATTAGTAAAATTTAATGAAAATTAATGATAAACAAAGAATTTGGTTAAAATGCAACTGAATTTGAGAAAAAAAATTAAATGTATTTCACAGGGCCTTAAAATTGAATTTTTGCTAAGCGTTTAATAAATTGCTGTTAAATTGTGTATGTTTCTTGATTTCAATTATTTAGACATGATTTTGATTTATTTATTTATTTTTAATTTAACCTTTAAAACAGTGTCTGGATGGAATAAAGAAAACTTAAAATTTGTGCACCTATATTTGTGCACGCTATTTTTACACTTAGATTAGCAACATACTTTTATAATAATTTAAAAACTAAATCTTTTTCTATTCCTTCCAGAATATTGTGCATCTTTAGTTTCATGTTTTAAATACTTATGATGGTGCATGTTTGCTTAGCTTTCTTTTCAAGTGCATAACAATAAATAGATTTCCAGTTCGTCTTTACAAGCTGTATAAAAATAGGAAAATTCAAGTTTGGTGAACTCTAACCTGCAAATTTGATGTTTGATCAGTAGAGCATCCAAATGACCTTTTTTGCTGAATTTAAAAAAAAAAGGAACTTTAAAACTGCAGGGTTTGCAGTATTCCTTAGTAATTTCACGAAAACTGTACATTAAACTTGAGTTTTTATGAGCATTCCTTAATATCCGCAGGCAATATTCTGTACTTAAGTTTTTCATGGTTAGTGGCCTTTTACCATTACAACATATTCCTTTCGTATCAGACGATGACTTTTAATATGCATGCGGCATTGGTTTTATAGAGCAGGCTTGGTAAATGATCCCATTTAGCATCTTGGCAGTGGACTACAATGAACAGACGTCAGGAGCTGAGTATTCATTAATGGCTAATACAAAGAAGCTCCAGGCTGTAAAAGCAGTGAATGGAAAAAGTCAGTTGAGCCGAAAGACATCAAATCAGCTTAGAAGGGGAGTCAGATCCTATCAGCCCGTGGCTTCTGCGACGAGAGCCTTCAGTGTCTTAAAAAGGAACAAGTCTTTGTCCACTCCATTGCATTTTATAAGGCTGTCTCTGACTTTTCTCAGCATCTTAAATGAATTTTATGAAAGCGCTTCAACATTTAAACATCCTCTGATGAGATTCCTCATCTCACAGACCCTCATTAAACTCAAGCACTTTCAACATGGCCTTTAAACACAGAGTCGTACTACTCATGGCTGATCGTCAGCCATCATTCAAATAAATCATTGGCCTTATTTATTCATTTCATACTCATATATACATTTCATTTCATATATATAGTTTCTCAAGCATACCGCATGCAAGCATACTGAAATGCTCTTCAGTATGAAATATGCACCTATCTTGTATTTGAGTTTGATATTAATGTTTAACAAGGTGTAGACATTAGATTTGTCTCTAGGTCTTTGCTCTAACTGTACTAGTCATTTGTTTGATTAATAGTGACACTTAAGTGCACATGAGGCTTTTGATGAATAGCCATGGCTGAAATGTGAATTATTACACTTCTGTAAATCTCTAAAGTGGGATGTTGAATATGATAAAGGTGTTTGCTGTGGATTGAGTTTGATTTGTCCTTCATCTTCATCCTCTGTATCCTATTTTCAACTTCCATACATACTGATTTTTCTCATTTCTAGGTATAGAGAGGGATGCCGTTAACATTTTCACTAAGTACATATCTCCAGATGCTGCTAGGCCTATTCCCATCACCGAACAGATACGCAATGATATTGTGGGTAAGAGAATTCCTTATCTCAATGACCTCTCTGTTTAGACTGCGGCAGAAGTACTCCAATGTTTTTCCTTGTGTTTGAACAAGATAATTATATTTATAGAAGATACTGGGTGATTAGAAAATGAGGGCCTGGTTTTATGGATTTATCTTCAGGAAGTTAGTCGAAACACACCTTCTACTTTTTAAGTACATTTTAATGTTGTCCTAAAATGACCTTTTTGATCGGATGGAATAGGGCACTTATAGATGTTTAATAAGAGTTTCTGATAGGATAGAATAAACGAAACTGTCTTTTTTCTTTTGCTAGCGAAAATCTGTGGGGAAGACGGACAGGTGGACCCAAACTGCTTTGTCATTGCACAATCTGTTGTGTTCTCCATCACTGAACAACAGTAAGTAATTTCAGTGCTTGTCCTTCACAAGTAATTGCTCTCATATCTGTGAAAATGTACATTTATCAGTTTTTGTTATTTGCGTCCAATGTACTTAAGAAACTGACTGTATAAACATGCAGACAGACGTCTTTGTTCATAACATTAAGCTTTTTTAAATCAATGTGTGAAATATTATTTTAGCTTAAAAAAGACTCATTGATATATGTGACCCTGGACCACAAAACCAGTCAATAAGGATACAATTTGAAATTGAGATTTATACATCATTTGAAAGCTGAATAAATAAGCTTTCCATTGATGTATGGTTTGTTAGGATAGGACGAGATACAGCTATTTGAAAATCTGGAATCTGAGGGTGCAAAAAAAAATCTAAATATTGAGAAAATCAAGTTGTCAAAATGAAGTTCTTAGCAATGCATATTACAGTAAGAAATTTACAATATATCGTTATGGAACGTTGATAATTTTTACCCACACAATGTATTTTTGGCTAATGCTATAAACATGCCCGTACTACTTAAGATTGGTTTTGTGGTCCAGGGTCACATATATATATATATATATATATATATATATATATATATATAGTTTATGAAATTCTAAATGGCACAAGCTGACAGGTTCTTTAAATATAACCGGAGCTGTCACTAACGATTATTTTAGTAATCAAGTAATCAGTTGGTTATTCTGATGATTAATCAAGTAATCAAAAAATTATAATGATGTTTTTAGTAGTAATAAAAATAGACCTAAGTGAACAGTAGTAGAGGTCGACCGATGTATCGGTTTTGACGATTAATCGGCACCAATAGTTGATTGGCGGAACTATCAGTTATCGGCAAAAATCCATTTTTTTTTTTTTTTATGGGTTGGGTCTGTTGCTGGAGCAGCTGAGAACGTCATCATTATACAGCAAAGTCCCTATAGTCTTTGTTATACAGCACGAGAGCGGCCTGTAGTGGCGGAAGTGACTGACCACATGTGCCGTTTGTTTAGACACGTGACACTGTGCATTGCACAGAGCGGGACACTTTAAAGGTGGATTTAAAACATCGACAACGAGGCGGTGTGTACAGTGTACTGTAGTGCATGTTTTCATGTCATTACAAAGCGATGAATTTGTTGACTAGATGCTGCTTTAGTGAAGAAATGACAGCAGTATACTTTTGGTGATCAAATAAAGTCTTGTAGTCCGCCGCTTGAATTGAACGGCACGTGTCCAGTGTGTGCGATACCGGATAGCTGCGAGTTCTTCTAGACGCGGCACTTTTGCCCATTGTGTGACTAACATATTTTTATATTTTGATTAGATAACCACAAATGTTCTAGAATAGAAGCAGTTAAATTGTGAAAGTACACAATATCCATATGTATGCAATTTCAATACTGTGGCCTTTGTGTAGATATTTAAAGATGACCATCTTTAGCTTGATTGTTGATGTAATGGTAACACTTTACAATCCATTTGTAACATTAAGATTGATAAAAGCTGTAGAATAGAAGTATTGTGTTTTGTTAGAGTGTGTTAATTTTGGCATTTACTAATATATTTTAAAAATTTTAGTTGCTTTTGTTAACATTAGTGAACAATGAACAAACTGTAATGATCAATATATAATTAATATTAATATTTTTATTAATTTACAAAGTATGGTTCAGTAGGCTACTTTTTTTTTTTTTTTTAAATAGTAGAGCACTATTTATTTTCCATTCAGTATCCATTAGAAAAACTATTGGTCGATTAATCGGTATCAGCCATTGTATAGTTATTGGTAAGATCCAATATCGGTTGACCTCTCAAAAGTAGCCTTTAAAATTACTTAAAATACATATATAATGTCAATGAGGCATTAATACTTAGTTCAAAAGGAAGTAATCATGATTTTATTGAACAAAACTAAAATACATAACATATAAACAATAGAGCTAATGTACATTATGCATTATAACAAATGACTGTAGAGAGCGTCAATGACCTGACGATTGTTTTTACACTTTACAGCATGAAATAATCCTAGTTTAATATTGACTAAACAACATTTAAGTCAAATGTCCACTTAATCTTTAATATTTGGCCATTTCTTTATGACAGAAATGCTACAGCCACTGTAATTTTTTGAATATGTGGACATCAAACCGTGTAAACTCAGAGAGAGGGTTTAAGCTTTTATTTTGAAATCGTGATGAACAATTAGGATATTAAGAAAGATATTTATGTTTTCTCCTGCGTTTGCATATGATTTGAATTCACAATGGTGTTATGCTTTATGATTTTTAAATGGGTTTAATATATCATGCAGCCTTTGAAAACAGTCTAATAATGCATTTCATGGATTCTCGTCCATGGGATGCACCACTTCCGGTAATTGTTTCAGTTACTCAACACAGGCAAAATGCAATCAAGGATTTTTTTTTTTTAAGTCTAGTACTCGAATTGAATTGAGGAATCATAACAACCTTACATGCAACATGCTAGCACTCATTTACTACAGCCAATTAGATTGCTTGCTTAAAGTCTAAATATTCTGGTTCAGTGTTCACTGTAAGCTGGTCCTGCATTGCAAGTTCAGAGTTCCTCTGAAACCGTTCACCTCCCCCAGCTCCGCCTGTCTAAATCTGCTATAGGATTTATATATGTATATATATGTGCCTATTCAGGAAGCAGCAGCGTATCTTATACATTCACAGCAGCATGTGTGTGTGTATACATTGGCAGTAGCAAGTGCATACTTGCTCTGCAGCATCATGTGTAGCAGATCTAGTTTGCCAAGATCAAATACATTAGCAATCATATGCATTAACATGCTATTCAGAAGAGCTGTCATGATTGAAATATACGTTGTTCCTAGCTGTTTTTGAACACAAAAACTGGTTTTGCAAGATGTAGAGTTAGAGCTACAAGGTTTCTTTTGGTAGAGCTGGGGCTTTAAAAGCTTTAATTGCATCTTATGAAAGGTATTTACAGGTCAGGGGCCATGAATTGTGCATAATTTTTCTGTTATTGTATTCCATATTTAGTTTTTAAAATTAATCATACAAAATTGACATAATAAATTAACAGGGCTAAACTAATTTGACATGTATTTGTTTATCAAGGCTCTTTTTATTTTGTAATTACATAGAAATGTCTGCCATCTGTTTTACAGGCACTTTAGTGAGTTCTTGCGCAGCCATTATTTCTGTAAGTACCAGATCGAGGTGTTGACCAGTGGTTCTGTGTTCCTGGCGGACATCCTGTTTTGCGAGTCAGCCCTCTTCTACTTCTCTGAGGTGAGGGCACTCACTTCAACCTCTAAACATGTTTAAAAGAAATTTACAGGATTAGTACCATTTTAAATATGGCTGTACAGTAGATTTACAGCTTAACTTGTATTTAACCTAGATATTTCTCTAGATAGTCTTACTTACATGCACTTTAAATTATGTAAGTATAGGTGTTGAATTATATATAATGTTCTTTACTTTTTTAATGTACTTTACAATTGGATTTAAGTGTTTTATGAGTTCAGATATTATGTGTCCTGTCAGAACACACTTTCAAGGTGAATTTATGTTGAATTTATGCATAGAGCTATATAAGCACATGAAATATGCTGAGCTCAACAATCTGCCCAAAACCTGTTTCTAAATGGCAGAATGCACCAAAAGTGCAAGTGTGCGTATAAATTGATGGAATTCTGATCCAAGTACATTTGAAGTGCCGAGGGATTATAGAGTAGGATTGAAACCTAATTCAAAGTGTGTGTGTTTGTGTGTGTGTCAATGTAGTACATGGAGAAGGAGGATGCAATGAATGTGCTGCAGTTTTGGCTGGCTGCAGAAAACTTTCAAGATCAGTTGGCTGCCAAGAAAGGCCAGTATGACGGACAGGAAGCCCAGAATGATGCCATGATTCTCTATGACAAGTATGTCCTATCTGAAGTTAAAACTTTTTGTCAAGTAATATTGTTAAACTTACAGTTGAGGTCAAAAGTTTACATCCCCCTTTCAGAATCATTAAAAATGTAATTAGCTATTTTAAAATGCATGTTATTGTTAATTTAGTACTGACCTGAATAAGATATTTTACATAAAAGATGCTTACATATAGAGAAGAGAAAATAATAGTAATAAAAATGACCTGGTTCAAAAGTTTTCACCCCCCGGCTCTTAATGCATAGTTTTTCCTTCTGGAGCATCAGTGAGCGTTTGAACCTTCTGTAATAGTTGCATATGAGTCCCTCAGTTGTCCTCAGTGTGAAAAGATGGATCTCAAAATCATACAGTCATTGTTGGAAAGGGTTCAAATACACAAAAATGCTGAAAAACCAAAAAAGTAGTGGGATTTTCCTAGAGAACAGCAGGCAGTTTAACTGTTCAGGACAAACAAGGGACTCATGAACAACTAATACTAAACAAAAAAACACAGCTGTGGATCATTCAGGTAACAATACAGTGTTAAGAATCAAGGGGATGTAAACTCTTGAACTGGGTCGTTAACTATTATTTATGTGAAATATCTTATTCAGGTCAGTACTGAATAAACAATAACATGCATTTTCTATGATCCCTCTTATTTTAGTATACTTCAGAAATCATTCTAATATGCTGATTTGCTGCTCAAGAAGCATTCCTTTTTGGGGAAACATTTTTTTCAGAATGCATTAATGAATAGAAAGTTGAAAAGAACTGCATTTATTTAAAATGGTATTCTTTTGCAACATTTATAAATGTCTTTAATAACCCTTTTTATCAGTTTAATGCATTCTTACTGAAAATCTTACTGACCCCAGACTTTAACATGTAAACATATCTAATTGGTTTATGGTGGACATGGCCATAAATCAGCATTTTTATACAGAGCTTCCTTATGACTGACTTGTCATTCAGGCAAGCCACAGGCCTGTTGATTTTGACACTATGCAATTATGCACATGCCTCTCTAGTGTTTAAGATGTGGCAACAGCATAACCATTACTTTTGGTAAACAGAAGACATGACTGTTTATGTGATCTGCTTAGGTATTTTTCACTCCAAGCCACAAATCCGTTGGGTTTTGGTGACTCTGTGCGGATGGAGATTGAATCCAATATCTGTCGAGAAGGCGGACCTCTTCCAGACTGCTTCAACACTCCACTAAGACAGGCCTGGACCACCATGGAGAAGGTGGGTTATGTCGCTTAAACACATTTGTAAAAGTGTTCAAATAATTAGGAAGGTAGAAGCTTGGTATTAAGAAAGAAAATCTTCCTGAAGTTTTCTTGTTTTCTCAACCTCAGGTTTACATGCCAGGCTTTCTCTCAAGCAACCTATACTACAAGTATTTAAGCGACCTTATTAACTCCGTACGGGTGGATGAGTTTACTGGAGGAAATGCCAACACTCCGAGCCAGGGCTGGACCTCAGAGGGTGACCGCAACTCAAGCGTCACAGAAGGGTCACAAGCCCAGGTGATTCACTGGTTTGATGGTCTCCCAAAAAGCTACATTGCACTTGTTTTTAGAATAATACAAGGATTCTTTCGGAATATGGTTGCACTTGTGGGTAACTTTGCTCTGATGTTCTCAAAATGTGTTCATCTTCAGATGCAGCACGGTACTAAAAAAGCGGCAATCAAGATCCTGAAGAACTTCGATGAGGCGATAACAGTGGACATCGCCAGTCTGGACCCAGAGTCTCTCTACCAGAGACCATATGCTGGGTGAGTCAGGGTTTGAAACCTTCATATTTCATACACTTCTATCCTGTCATGGGATCTCAGATTGTTACACCATTGGCGTCTTCAATGTTTGACAAAAAGGATAATCCAAGGTCATCAAACATTTGTTGATCATGAACATGATTTTTAGGCCTTGCGAAGTTGAACATTTTATACATTAAGTAGATTTTTTTTTTCTCCCTGTCAGACGTACACAACCAGTCAAAAGTTGTTGAACAGTAAGATTTTGAATGTTTTTAATAAAGTCTCTTCTGCTCACCAAGCCTGCATTTATTTGATCCAAAATACAGCATTAGCAGTAATATTGTGAAATATTTTTACTATTTAAAATAACCCTTTTCTATTAGAATATGTTTTAAAATGTAATTTATTCCTGTGGTCAAAGCTAAATTTTCAGCATCATTACTCCAGTCTTCAGTGTCACATGATCCTTCAGAAATCATTCTAATATGCTGATTTGCTGTTCAAGAAACATTATTATTATTATTATTATTATTATTATTATTATTATTATTATTAGCATTATTTAAAACAGTTGAGTACATGATCCTAAGATCAGCATTTATCTGAAATAAAAAGCTTTTGTAACATTATACACTACAAAATCTTAGAGGCAGTATAATTTTTTTGGGGGGTAAAAAAAAATTATAGAAATTAATTATTTTATTCAGCAAGGATGCTTTAAATTGGTCAAAAGATGATAAAGACATTTATGATGTTACAAAAGATTTCTATTTCAGATAAATGCTTCGGAACTTTCATCAAAGAAACCTGAAAAAATTCAACTTAGCTGTTTTCAACGTAATGATAGTAAAATGTTTTTGAGCAGCAAATCAGAATATTACAATGATTTCTTGAAGGATCATGTGACTGGAGTAATGATGCTAAAAATTCAGCTTTGAAATCACAGGAATAAATTACATTTTCGAATATATTCAAATATAAAACAGATATTTTAAGTAGTAAAAATATTTTAAAATGTTACTGTTTTTGCTGTACTTTAGATCAAATAAATGCAGGCTTGGTGAGGAAAAGAGACTTCTTTAAAAAACATTAAAAATCTTACTGTTCAAAAACTTTTGACTAGTAGTGTAGTTGAAAAATCAGCATTTTTTCGGGCACATAAAAAGTCTAAAGCTAAATATATAATGTACCATTTTTGTGGTCTACCTGGGCCAGCAGAAAAAGATCCTTACTGTTGAAACCTGGTATCATGCGCAAAATGCTGGATTCAGATCCAGATTCATTTTTTTTTTTTGCTTTCCTCTCAGAAGAATGACCTTTGGGAAGGTGAATGAGCTGGGCCAGTTTATCAGAGAGGCAGAGCCAGAACCAGATGTGAAGAAATCCAAGGGTAGGACACACACACACACACGCATTTGCTCTTGAAGACTTTTTTTCTCCTTTCTTTCTCACTGACACACTTGCACGGGGTTTCTATTATGTGAGTTGGCTCTTAGTTATGACTTGCACTGAAGTGCTCTTGATGTCTTCAGTTTGAGTGCAGAGAGTGTGTTGCCATGGCAATAAGTAGCCGGTGATGTGTGGTGATTGTGGCGAAGAGCAGTGTAAAGCAGGATTCACTGCTCTGTCCAGCTCATTCACTCTTCTTTCATTATTTCCTTTGTATCAGGTTCCATGTTTTCTCAAGCAATGAAGAAATGGGTGCAAGGAAACTCAGATGAGGTGTGCACCTGATTATTTCATTCAGATTGCATGTGCCATCTTCTCTAATGTATTTTTATTAAATGGAAGTGGATTTAGGCTCGTTGTAGTTCATGATATCTACTGTCTTTGGTTTTGGTGTGTTAGGCACAAGAAGAGATGGCATGGAAGATTGCAAAGATGATCGTCAATGATGTCATGCAGCAGGGACACCAGGGAAGCCCTGAAGTGAAGGCAACAAATGTATGTATTATTTTGTCTTTGCTTTCATAAAGATTTGTCTTGAACGTCCCCCAAAATGAAAGTTCTTCATTTAGTCAAGTCGTTCCAAACCCAGTCGAGCTGCACAATTAATTGAAATGGTGATTCAATTGCTTGGTTTAGTGCAATTATGAAATCGTGAAAGCTGTTATGTGCAGCTTGTCAGTGAAGTACAGCTCTGTGATCAGTAGTAAATGCTTGAGTAGTAAATGATTGAGTCGCTTATAAGGGGCATTTGAAAAAGCAACACAAGTGAAATATTTTTCCAAACATGAGAAGCAATTATGAAACATTTAATAACATGTTTTTACTTCAAACTCACTTCATAATGTCAGTCGAGTGTTTGAAATAAAATTCTTCTGTGAGATGATGTGGCTTTTTACACAGAATAAGACACACAACACATTATTTCATAGTATTCTATGCAGTGATAAAGACTGTCAATTAGCGTTGCATTGTATTAGGTATTGTAGTTTTACTTTATTATACAGAAAATTAGGGCGGCCCCCTAACAGTCATTTAACTGTTAGTCTACGAGAAGAGGCTTGGTCAACCAAAGTTTTATTAGTTGCTTAGTCACAGAAAAAAAAAATCCAGGAACTGGCGAAGTCACGCAGTCTGTGACCGACAGACCATTAATGGCTGATCTAGGTGCTAATATAGTATATCAGGCAGGACAACAAAACACTCACCTATCATTCATCGACCTCAAATATGGCTTTTCATCTAAAATAAGCAAGTAGTAGCAACAGCGCTATTCAAGTCTCTGTGCGGCGTTTGGAAGCTGCAGGACAGATGGAGGCGCTGGTGCGGTCACTTGCTCCACCTTTTTTGGGTCATACAGATAAAAGTAACATATCTTTCGAATCTGTAAAGCAGGGCTTGACAATAAGGAGTCCCCGATGGCCCGGGGCCAGCGTGAAAGACGCTCGGGACAGTTGACGAATTGGGCCACTGCTGCGTCGTCAAGAAAAGTTTATCATTTAGACGTGTTTTTAAGCCTTGTTCATTTTAAATTTCAAGCGATCACAGAGAGACGCGTCTCTGACGGACAGGTAGCCTACAAAAGTATGTCAAAACACCCGTACTGACAAGTAGATTTAACAATGATTAATGTATATTTAATTTATACAGTAAAGTACAGAATATTACAAACTCTTTAAACATCTGTTAGCAGAGGCCAGAGACGCTGAAGACGAATGCAAAGAGGAAAAAATACTGTAGCAGGCAGAGCAAGATCACAGTTCACAATGCGCAAAATGTTGGAAATATTATCCTAAATATTGAAACGGGGTTTATATGAATGTATCTATGAGGGAAACTGACTGTTTTAAGAAATGTTTATGTGGCGTTTTCTTTTCATTTCCCTCTGTGTAATGCATTCGAAATTGCGTTCATAATCACAGGGCTGTTTACAGTGGTAACCAGGTATCATTATTCTATCCACAAGTTTCTGGGGGTGCTACTGTAAAAAAGAACGTGGGTGCAACTTCCGGTGAGGCGGCGGATATAGTTTACCAGTGGTAATTTGTGTGCTAATTAGCAAAGAGGCTAAATGTTTTTTAGACCATTGTTTACTTTGTAATGATGCACACCTTTATGAGAGATGTCATTACGTTCTTATGGACAATATGCTTTTCGAATTCCCACATCATTAGCCAATTTGGATCGCTAAATCTTGAATGACTGTCAGCTAGTGAAATGACATTTGAACTGAGACATCAGAGCTTGTGTTAAAGGCCATGCCAGATGAAGCCTCGATTCGAGGCTTGTTAACGTAGAAATCCCTTTCGTAGAAACCTCCCTTTCTGTCATGTGCTTGATTCACTTTTCATGTCCTGATGTTCAACCCCCAGATCTTACTTTGTGAGTACATTTTCATTGGGACCTATTTAATAATTACATTTTAAATACCCAGTCTATTAAGAAATATGAAGAATACAAATTGTTTCAGAAATATTAAATATATGCCATATATGTGATATACGTGTACATTATTCTTCTATTACATCATATTGATAGTCGTACTGGCATTTAATGGCACTGTTCAATGGGTAAATTAATTTATCAGAGTCAAAAATTCAGCAAACCAACACACACACAGTTAGGCTTTTATTTGTGCATATAACATGGATCGATCTACGGAAATTGTGGTGAATGCTTCTTCCGACGGAGTTCATGGGCTTTTGGCTGCTTTATTTTTTTTTTTACTAACCACCAGATCACGCTGTTTTTGACACTCTCGACGCTTTGAATATTTTCCCGAAACAGTCAGGGAAAAGTCTCGGTGCTTCACGAGGCTTTATTTACCCGTCACTCCTGTCAGCTGTTGAATGAATGAGTGTCCCGTCCTGCTTGTTTACTTTGAACCGGATGACGCTCCCACTTTTGATGCAAGGCCTCATGGGGCGTAGGAAACTTGTGGATGAGCGACACCTGCTGGCAGAGACTGAATATGCGTTTAATCAGTCCGTCTGTCTGTTTTCCCCTAAAGCAGCTTTTCATTTGTAATAAAAAATAATAATAATAATAAAATAATTTTTGAACTTTATATTTGTTAGGCTAGTAGGTTTTGCTGTGATATTGAAATTGGAATCGAGAATTGTACAATTTAATTGGTAGTAAAATTTTTATGTCAAATAAGAGATAAAAGATAACATGGGTCAAAAACAATGATAACAGCCACTATTGTTTTTTTTTTTTTTTTTATGGCAGGGACAGTGAAAATTTTGACTGGGCAAGTAAAAATTTGAACCACTGGCCCGACCGGCCCAGTAGAAACAATCCTTAGCGTTGAGCCCTGCTGTAAAGACTCCACGTTTATTTGTGTGCACAACATTACGCTTTTGTAAGTGAATGAAAGCAAACAGGATGCGCTTTCCGCCGTCTCGGTCTCTGTGAACTTGAGTGCAAAACTTTGAAACTCCATGTATACTTGACTTACAAACATGAAAAATATATCTATTGAGAGTGAAATGTCTACTTTTAAATGAACCGATTCAAATAGAAAACATATTCTTAGATTATGTAATCCGTATGAAACATGCACTACTGCGTAAATAACGAGTCGGAGTCGCCGACATCATCTCTTAAGACGAAAACAAAGCAAGCACTAGTATATCAATAAATTATTAAAACGTTAATGCAGTTTGACACATTCATAATTATTATATTGGCCGGTGGACTGTGACAAACTTTTTTTGCGTGCACTATGTAGGCAATTAAAGGCTCGTTATTATGATTTATATGGTAAATGTGCAACTGATAGTCGACTAATGCTTAAAATAAACGACTGCTAGTCAACCCTAAAAATCTTTAGTCGAGGGCAGCCCTAAAGAAAATACATGAGAAGGCTTGAAGAACTTAGATAAAACATATATTGTCATGGTGGTGTGTTAAGTCATGTTGAATGTTTAATGCCAGCTTCTGTGGCTTTTTAATGCATTGAATGAAGTTCAATCTTCTGTTTGATAATTTAGCTCATAACCAAAAATACATTTTCAGTTATCAAATTTGGATAATTGCATAGTTCAGCTCGGTATGCCGTTTTGATTTTTCAGAGCTGAACAAATTTTTTTATATTTAAAGTAAATATAGTTGGAAATATTGTAAAAATATCTGACTGACAAGTTTCACTGCTGACAAGTATACCTGTTATAGCTTGTCCACATTTTGTGCATGAAATAGTCAAAATGCATCATCACAGAAGCTCTAATTAAATGTCACTGTTTTGATCAATGCTTTTAGTACTCCAAAATTTGTTTTATTTATTTAGCTTTTGATATTTTAGCTTTTTGGAATTTTAGTGCATTACTGTTTTTCATACAATAAGGGTGAATAGTGACTGATGCTGTCAAGCTTTAAACACAGATGAATTCACAAAAGGCACAATTGCCAAAAAAAAAAAAAAATTAAAAGTAGACCATAAAAGTCCTCTGATGACATAAAATAGTTATGTGTGATACACAGCTCTGCAATAGAATTCATGTGATTTATAGTGAGACAAGTAGTGCATGATTTTTTTATTTATTATTATTATTTTTTTTACATTTTAATGAACTAATGTCAATAATTATTGATGTGGACATGAAAGTAAGGCCAATTTAAATATGCCGAAATGTGCATTTTCCTTATATGAAAAATTGCAGTCTCCCCATTCTGCTGAACATCATTTAGAGTTCCTTAGAAGAAAGTTATGCAGTTTTAGAACAAGATGAGGGTGAGAATTATGCCAGAATTTTCATTACTGGATGAAGTAGCCCTTTAAGTGGCTATTGTCTAGAGGTACTGGGATTAGTAGCCAATTTAAATGGTTAGTTCTCCCAAAAATGAAAATTCTGTCGTAAATTACTCACCCTCATGTCATTCCAAACCCGTGAGACCTTTGTTCATCTTCAGAACACAAATTAAAGGGGGACTATTATGCTTTTTCACTTTTTGAACTTTAGTCAGTGTGTGGTGTGTATCTTTGGGCATAAAGATCTACAAAGTTACAAATCTCAAAGTCCAAAAGGAGATATTTCGTTTTTAAAAACTACAAGAACTACAACAAACGGCTCCTTTGGACTACAGCGTTTGTTTTCCACATGCAGTGATGTCACAACGCGGTTCATTAGAATGTCATTAGATTAAATCCTGCCCACGGAAATTCAAATTGTTGAAGGGAGGGTAGGGACGAGGTGGGGGATTAGCCTAACTTTAGCGATGCAGAACGGTGGGTATAAACACAAGCATTGACTAGAGTGGCTGCTTCAGAGCTGTAACGCGCTGCACACGTGTGCAGTAAAGGGTGTCATAACACATGCCGAAGTCGCGATCTACTCCGGTTGCCGCGTCAGAGCCGTAACATGCCGCAGACGTGTGCAGTGTGTGGTAAGAGATTTATTCATCATGCAGTGTAGATAGCTTCGCTTATAACGCAAGTGTTTTTTAAAATGCATAAACTTGCAGTAGAATAGGCTAGGCTAATCAGTGCTGATGTTCTTTGATAATGTTAGGCTGCTTTTAGCCTCATGCTGGAGCTGGTTTCGGGCAATGAAACTAAGTATGTAAATAATTAAATACATTAGCACGATAATATCATGTATTGGTGATCTCGCAGGCTGATAATAGGACCCAACACTACTGTAGCGCATTATTTACTCACCCTCCATGCATCCTAGGTGTATATGACGAATGCAATCGGACTTTGCATATTCAAATAATATTCAAATTTATCCTGGCACTGTAGTGAATCAGTGCGTTTTTGTAAGAAAATATCCATATTTAAAACATAAGAATCACTTTAATGAAGCTTGCACTAACAGTTGTACACGGAACTTGCTTCTTCGACAAGAGGCGTGGCAGTACTGAAACACGGTCCAAGCTGTTCGCCAATCGCAACGCAGTAGGACAGCTAACCAATCACAACACATTTCGTTTTACGGAAAGCGGGCCTTCATTAAACCCGGAACTAATCGAGCCTTATGTGCCAGGCTGGGAGAAATGTAATAATGTAAATTATGTTTAAAAACAATGCGTTTTTCGAACCACCAAGCATGAAAGCATGTTCTAGTACACCCCTGAAACAAAATCAAGACTTTGTAAAAGAGCATAATAGGACCCCTTTAAGATATTATTGATGAAATCCAAGAGCTTTTTGACCCTGGATAGACAGCAATGCAACGGAGACGTTCAAGGCCCAGAAAAGTAATTATAAGGACTTTGTTAAAATAGTCCATGTGACATCAGTGGTTCAACCTTAATTTTATGAAGCTACGAGAATACATTTTGTATAAGAAGAAAACAAAAACAACAACTTTATTCAACAATTTCTTTTCTTCTATGTCAGTCTTCAACCCACACCTTCGACAGTACCACACATGCAAATAAAGTTGTTATTTTTGTTTTCTTTGCTCACAAAAACTGTTCTATTAGCTTTATGAATTTAAGGTTGAACCACTATTTTAATGATGTCCTCACTACCTTTCTGGGCCTTGAACTTGCTGTATATGCAGGGTCAGAAAGCTCTTAGATTTCATCAAAAATATCTTAATTTGTCTTCTGAAGATGAACAAAGGTCTTACGGGTTTGGAACAACATGAGGATGAGTAATTAATTTTTTTAATTTAAAATCTCTTCAAGCTTATTTTAGAATAACAGGACTACTTCTGTAACTGCAGTGGCTGGTTTTATGAAATATTTTATTTTTCAGCTCTAAATTGTGCTATAAAGCTGTGCAGAATCTGACCTGTTCTGTTTTCATCAGCTATGACCCTCTCGTTCGGTGTGGAAGCAGCTCCTACCCTCCCTCCTGTCGCCCTCTGCATAATGACTGGAGAAGCAAACGACCTGAAGATGAACACAAAGCTGAACTGCATTAACATATCATTGAGGACCTGAAAGAGGCATTCCATGACTTCCTGCATGTGTTTGTGTGTGAGAGCGTGAGTGTTTAGATATGCACACTAATAGCCAAAATACGATTTCTGTATGATCCACCCCATCATTTCTAGCGCTCAGAAGGAATTCTGTTTATTATTTGAAGAGGAGCGAAATGAGTCTAACCACAGACGTGAATAAACAAGCGAGATCTGTCACATAGCAGATGAACAGAACAGAATTTCAGAACAAGACTGAATGAACACTGACACAACGATTTCAAAACGTACCTGATGTCGCTGTTGCGTTTAGCTGTTACCATGGAAGTGCACGGGAATCTGAACAGGAGCTACAAAGTGGCTGTGACCTTAAATATTTCCTTCCTCATCTGAGTTCTGATCTTACACTTTTATCTTTTTTTCATTCGCTTTTTTTAAAGAGTGGTTATAAAGTGCTTAGGCCTTTTTTAGTACAAATAAACAGAAAATCAGAAATGCATAAATACCCAAGGTGGCTATGTACAGTTTTATTTACAGATTTACGGTATGCCATAGTGGACGCGAGTCAGCCGGTGTCTGAGACTGTTCTGTCCCTCACTTATGGAGCTGAAGTGACTGATGTTACAGTTGAAACTGGAATGAAAACGAATAAACTCGGGCCAGGAAAATGTTCCCTGAACGCAGAACTCCCTCTAGAACCCTGTCCAGATCTGATTCTAGACTGTAGAGATATACAAACTGAACTGCTAGGGCAATGTTTATCCCCCGTACTGTATAAACATGGATTCCTGGTTTACCGCCATCTATTAATGTTAGTTCTTTTTATGGTGATTGTCTTTTTTTCTTTTTTTTTTTTTTTTTTTTTTTGTATATGTCAAACTCTGTCTAAGCAAATCTCAATGATGACTGTTCCATTTGAAATGTGTACTTGGATATGAAGTTATTGCTTTGGACCTCATTGAGATGTGGACGAGAAACAGGAAAAAGACTTTTGGTACTATGTACCACTAATATGTTTTCTGACATATATGTGTACTTAATCTATAATATATTTAAATGTGTTTGATTTAAATACATATATTGTTGAAACGTCTCTTCACGCAGTGTTTGTCTTGTTTTTGTTGATTGGGTCGTTTGAAAAAGCATTTTACTTTTGCCAGTGTAGGCAGGATATATTGATTTGCACTTTGAAATTGAATTGTCCCAAAGTATTGAGCATAACTTGAATATAATGAATTGCAAGAAGATAAGAAAACTATAAAAAGTAAATATGCAAGTCAACATGTTCATTAAATAAAATGCATTCAAAAAAGGCACTTTTCTTTTCGCTGAGCAGAAAGTGGGCGGGTCTTACAAATAAAGGTTCTCATTGGTTAGTGAGTTTCGAAGTGACATTACCCATTATTTATTTGTTTGTAGGCATGTTTTTAAAAGATATAATTTCAAATTGAATTTTTAAAATGATTTGTTTCAGTGAATCTTTAAGTCGTTCACTTTTTAAAAGCTTTTTTTAAAGGATTTTAAAGCATTTTCAAGATATTGCATTTATGGAAAATGAAATGTATTGAAATATAAAGCATTGAAATACATTACTTTGCTATACAAATATTTATCGGGGCAACGCAAATGCACTGTAAACTTTAAATCACATTTTTTTCGAGTGCTATTCAATATATGACATTTACTTTCATCAATACTGCTGTTGTTGCAATCACACACATTTTAGACAACAGTTTTACAGCTTAAGTAAAAAGTTTGCATACACAAATGCACTGAAAACATGATTGAAATATAACTTGAACTTTAATCTCATTTTTTCCCATCATTATTTTCCTTAGGCGCTCTGTACGAGTGGTAGTTTCTAACCAGTGAAATAAACTACCAGTCAAATGTTTTTGATTTTTAAGGTCTTTAAAGAGGTCTCTTCTGCTCACCAAGCCTGCATTTATTTAATTCAAAATACAGCAAAAGCCATAATGTGAAATATTTTTACTATTTAAAATAACTGCTTTCTATTTGAATATATTTTAAAATGTAATTTATTCCTGTGATCAAAGCTACATGTTCAGCATCATAACTCCAGTCTTCAGTGTCACATGATCATTCAGAAATCATTCTAATATGCTGATTTGATGTTCAAGAAACATTATTATTATTTAAACCTGTTGAGTACTTTTTTTTTCAGGATCATTTAATGAATAGAAAGATCCAAAGATCAGCATTTATCTGAAATAAAAAGCTTTTGTATTTTGCCAAAAAAGAGTCAGTGTATATACATTTTTGTGGCAAAGAAATTACAGAAATTAATACTTTTATTTAGAAAGGATGCTTTAAATTGATCAAAAATGATGATAAAGGCATTTATAATGTCACTAAAGATTACTATTTCAGATAAATGCTGTTCTTCTGAACTTTGTTCAAAAAAAAAAAAAACTGAAAACATTCTACTCAAAATAATTCTACAAAATAATAAATGTTTTTTTTTGAGCAGCAAATCAGAATATTAGAATGATTTTTGAAGGATCATGTGACAAGTAATAATGCTAAAAAAATCAGTTTTGAAATTGCAGGAATAAATTACATGTTAAAATATATCCAAATAGAACACAGTTTTTATAAATAGTAAAAATATTTGAAAAATTTACCGTTGCTGTACTTTGGATCAAATACACAGGCTTAAAGAGACTTTTTTAAAAAACAAAAACAAAAAAAAACTTACTGTTCAAAAACATTTGACTGGTACGTGTATGTTGAGCATAACTAGAAAAAACATATTCTAGAAATTTCCATGATGCTTCTCCATCCAGACATTTTAAATCCCCTATTATAGTAAATTCATGAAAAGTGTTAAAATCAAGAAAATGCAGTGTTGCATTTTTGTAAACTTTAAATCACATTTTTTTCAAGTGCTATTCAATATATGACATTTACTTTCATCAATACTGCTGTTGTTGCAATCACACACATTTTAGACAACAGTTTTACAGCTTAAGTAAAAAGTTTGCATACACCTCACAGAATCTGCAAAATGGTAATTATTTTACCAAAATAAGAGGGACCGTACAAAATGCATGTTATTTTTGTTTTTCATACTGACCTGAATAAGATATTTCTCAATAAAGATGCTTACATATAGTCCACAAGAGAATAATATATTCTAGAAATGTCCATGATGCTTGTGCTCTATTTGATGCTCAATATTTGTTTTTACTCTCATACTGAAAAGTCCGAGGCACGACAAATCACCACCAGAGGGCAGTGTTAGACACGCCACGCTTTTACCCTTTCTGAAAATACCTTAGAATCCTAATAAGATATAAATTGCAACATAAATATTATTAGAGCTTTTATTGTATTTACGTTGTTTATGCATGTGGGTTGCTTAATTATATATTGTTCGTCATATATTTAAAAATGCACTTTTAGTATGTTGAGGTTAGACAGGTGAACGCAACGCAGAGCATAAATTATTACAGGTTTTTGTCTTATTAAAAAGGACGTGAGATTAAGATTTTCATGAATCAAAAACCCGTTTGAACACCTTCGCAGTGGCGGTGACGCCCACGTCCATGTGACTGTGTCAGGCGTGTAGCGCAGTAAGTTTGTGCTCTCACTCCCGCAGCGCCCGAGCTGCGACTCAGTGCCGAGGAAGATGATGATGATGGTGGTATGTGGGCTGTGAGTAACGCACACAGAGCGGATTCACATCTTACTCCACAGTGAGCACCTGCTGGTGGCACTTCTGAGAGCTTGAGCTCTGGGTGTGACGGCTGTCTTTTGTCCTCCACCTGCTTCCTCTCAGATGAATTAACTGGAATATCTTCTCTATTGAACTGGATCGTCCTGGAATTATATTTAATTGAAAAGTTAGTCGTGCTTCTGCTCTCTAGTTCACTGGCGCATCTGTGTCTCAGCGGCACTCTGGACGTATCGGTAACTCATGTGTTTGTGTGATTATTGGTGCTCATCTAATGTCACCCAGTGAGTGAGCGCGCTCCAGATGCACACGCTGTTTGATCGGAATTGGAAAGGGCTGGGAATCGATCTGTCTCCGGTCTCGTTGCCCCACGTTGCCGTGAGGATGTTCAGCTGTGTCGGGTGTTTTTGGGTGCTCCTGTCCTCCGCCCTGGTCGCGATTTGCAGTTTCAGTTTCATCTCTCCCGCATGGATAGTGAAGGACCACCTGAAAAACAAGGACTCAGTGAGTTTCGGGCTCCTGTGGCACTGCTCTGAGTCTCTGGATCATATGTACAGATGTTACACCTTTGGCGGGCTGGGCAAATTTCAAGAGATTCCTTCAAGCTCTTGGCAGGTAGGTTGGATGTGGATGTATATGGTAAACATACACTAAGTCATAACATGTTTTAGTTATTAAAATGGTGAGGATATTGCAACTTTTCAGTGAAACGTAGCCTGACCTGCAGAATTACAGCATCAGTCTGTATGGCAAGTGCACAAGCATTAATAACATGGGGGAACTTTTCTGTCCCAGGCTTTGATTGTAAAAAAACATGTTTGTATTTTTAGTTTTTATAATAAAACTCTCATAGTTTATAATAACCTTTTCCTGTTTTTGAAGTGTTGAAATGTTAGATTTTCACCATGTTCTCCATCCAGACATTTTAAATCCCCTATTATAGTAAATTCATGAAAAGTGTTAAAATCAGGAAAATGCAATGTTGCATTTTTGTCAACTTTAAATCACATTTTTAAGTGCTATTCAATATATGAAATTTATTTTCACCAAAACTGCTGTCGTTGCAATCGCATTTTAGACAAGTTTTACAGTTGAAGTGAAAAGTTTACATACACCTCGCAGAATCTGCAAAATGATAATTATTTTACCGTTAATTTTGTATTTAGTACTGCCCTAAATAAAATATTTCACAATAAATATGTTTACATATAGTCCACAAGAGAAAATAATAGTTGAAGTAGGTTTTTTTGAATAGTTAAACTGCCCGCTGTTCTTCAGAAAAATCCCTCAGGTCCTACAATTCTTTGTTTTTTCAGCATTTTTGTATATTTAAACCTTTTCCAGCAATGACTGTATGATTATAAGATCCATCTTTTTACACTGAGGACAACTGAGGGACTCATATGCAACTATCACAGAAGGTTCAAACGCTCACTGATGCTCCAGAAGGAAAAATACAAATTAAGAGCCAGGGGTGTAAACTTTTGAACGAAATGAGAATGTGTACATTTTTCTTATTTAGCCTAAATATCTTTTTTTTTTTTTCCATTTAGTACTGCCCTTCAGAAGCTACAGAAGATACTTACATGTTTTCTAAAAGACAAAATAAGTTACATTTACCCTGATTTTTAAATTAAAAAAGTTTTCACCCCCCAGCTCTTAATGCATTGTGTTTGAACCTTCTGTAATAGTTGCATATGAGTCCCTCAGTTGTCCTCAGTGTGAAAAGATGGATCTTATAATCATACAGTCATTGTTGGAAAGGGTTCAAATACACAGAAGTGCTGAAAAACCAAAGTATTCATGTGACCTGAAGGATTTTTCTGAAGAACAGTGAGCAGTTTAATTGATAAACAAGGGACTCATGTACAACTATCACTAAACAAAAAAACACAGCTATGGATCATTCAGGTAACAACACAGTATTAAGAAGAAGAATTCAGTTGTTATTTTCTCTTGTGGACTATATGTAAACATCTTTTATGTGAAAAATCACATTCAGGTCAGTACTAAATAAAAAAATAACATGTATATAATTAACATTTTGCAGATTCTGCAATGCAAGGTGTGTGTAAACTTTTGACTTTAACTGTATTTGTAAAATTCATAAAGTGCTTATATTTTTTATTAATGAGAAATGACACATTTCTTTTCTTTGCCCAGACACAGAGTGAAAGTTTGAACATCATAAAAATGTCATTTTAATTTAATTTATTTATTTAGGCATTGAAATATTAAATGTCACAGATGTATATTTACTGCAGTAATCCACTATTTTGTAGAGGGGGGGTCAAAATGACAAGTTTCACCTGAGATTTGGAGCCAAATTTGATGGCCGTAAAAATGGCTTTAGAAAGCAGGCAGCATCGTTATTTTATTTTTACACAGAGATTGGTAAGTCTAGTAGTTGCCTCGGGTTTGCATGCCTGTAACTCAAGAAATGTAAAAGATATTTCTTAACATACCTTCCTTTTGGCATCTTCATTTTAAAGGCCCTCCATGGTTCACTCCCAGAGATATGGTGGGATTAATGCAGCTCCATGAGTAAACTGGACAATTGTACACATTTTCAGTGGTCAAAAACCAAAGATGGGTCACTTTGCATACTGCTGATAGTTTTTTTCTTTTAAAGAAGAATATCTAAAGAACAAATAATGTTTAAACTAGTAATGTTTCTCGTGATTTTAACAGCTTCTGAAACTACCAAGAGTTCAAATACGCAGTATTGCAACTACACATTACGGTATTGACTTCCTGATATCTATGAGAGTAAACCTTTGTTTGAGTTCACATGGAATGACCCAGTAGCTTTAACAAGTCCATATTTGAAAATCCGAATCACAAAAAGTGGATATATTTAATTTTTATACACTGGATGTTATTCGATACTTTTCTCAGAACTTCCAAGGCTTATCCAACTTATCCTTTTGAAGGCAATCTCAAAAAGTGAAACAGTTGTCATTACCATTACACACAATATGAAGAATCCACATCATCACACATTATACACTACCAGTCCAAAGTTTTTAAACAATAACATTTTTCATGTTTTTTAAAGACATCCCTTATGCTCACCAAGCCTGCATTTATTTGATCCAAAATAAAACAAAAATAGTACAATTTTGAAATATTTTTACTATTTTAAATAACTGTTTTCTATTTGAATATATTTTAAAATTGAATTTATTCCTGTGATTTCGAAGCTGATTTTTTTTTAGCATTTTTTTTTAGCATTTTTAGCAATGTTACTGTTCAAAAACTTTTGACTGGTTGTGTACCAAATTAGATTATACCTCTTGGTTGGTTGCTCATGTTCAGATCTTTATTCTATGACATTAAATTAATTTTTTAACAAAGACAAAACCATAGTGTCACGAAGTTCGCTGTTGCAAGATTTTACTTTTGTCCTGAGTAATCACCCTTATATTGCTTTATAAACTCTTCTTTTAAAATAAAAAAACGTGGATCATGAAAGTAAAATATAAAATCGCATGGCACAGATGGCGCTTGGCACATTCCTTGTTTATGATTTGAATGAAGAGCAAACCATGCTTATCTCAGTGCAGGACGTAGTAGTTTTGCTCATTTGACATACATAGTTCTATTCTTAGCAGCAAAGTGCATCAGTCGTTTTCAATAATTCAAAGCTCATAAAACAAGAGTCGAAATGGGACCGTCCCAGTAAATGCTGATCAGTCCTACTGGTGAAAATAAAAACATAGTTTTACATCGCCTGTTGAAATTTCCTTTTGCAGTTTACAACCTTGTAAAGTTTATAAATGATCTGTTATGCCTTAAAACTGGGTCACTTGAAAAAGGCCAACACCTAAGTGTAAAGGACAGAGACAAATAAGGATCAAGATTTCTGGAAAGGTTAGTCAGAGACCATGTGCGTGTTTATCAGGCTTTGTCGGACTGTCTTCACTAACATTTGTAAATTCAGAGCTGATATGTCCTTGGGGAACATCTGCCTGTAGCAGCTTCACTCATAGAGTCTTTTCATTGTGTACCTCTATGAACATTTATAATAGCAAACATATCATATAACTTATAAGCTTATATAAAATGCCCAAGAGGTTACATCTTTCATTTCACACTTTTATCTTTTCTATTGTCTTCAGTTCATTTTGACCCATTTTCAGGAAGAAATACAGTATAAATACCACATTGTTTTTGATATTGGAACCAGGCTGTGTCACACTGTCAGAATATCAAAACAAACACATTTAACAAAAGCCTTTTTAACAAAAAGTGTTACATTTCACTCTTATTTGACCTTTAGCTTTATGAATCGGTTTGACCTTAAAATACTTGCCATTTAGTAAGATTTGGCCCCTCACATGGTCTGTTTTCCATGATAGGGATGATAAGGCTAAAGGTCACCTGGAGTAAAAGGCCCCAATGATGTAATATTCTCCTTAAACACTACCTGGCAACAAAAACACCACAGCTCTTTCCGAAACACCTGTAGTACTGAAACCGGAAATGTGGATTTATTGTGAGGATGTGCAAAGTGGGCTCATATTGACAGCTTCAGACATAATGGAAATTTATGTGTGAAATACATGGAAACTAAAATTGTAGCTCTGTACAGTGTTCATTTTGTTAATTAAACAGAAAGTTGTCCAAAAATGGGTTTTTGCACATCATAGAAGACCATTTTGGGTTCGCCAAAGAATCTTTCAGCGAACAGTTCTTAAACAAACCTTTTTTTTTTAATGTGAAGAACACTTTAATAAAAGCTATTTCCACTATGAAAAATGTTTTGTAAAATGGAAAGATGCCTATGTCATAGATGCCTTTATTTTAAAGATGAAAGTTTCATTGTCTGTAAACAACTCAAAGGAAGGAAAAATCACAAATGAAATCTCTCTAATGTCTCAGTTGATGCTCCAAAACATCTTAAAGGTAATTCAGAGCAGTAAATGGAGATGTTTAAGGCTGCCAGCTATGCTCAGATCTAAGTAAAAGAGATTTTATTATGCTAATTAATTTTATATCTTTACATACAAACTATATAATATCCTAAATGCTTTGTGAAGGCTTCAGTCATTTTTAAATTAAGCTGTATCCCTACCATGCCTCTAAAATACATCTTACACAAACCTTTTTTATGGTATTAAATTTTAATTAATGCATTATTTTATTCAGCTCTCCCAGAAGGACATATATAAAGTCCATCAGTAATATAGTTTAGCATTTGTGTTGCCCTGTTTTCAACAGACCTTTTCCATTTCAGATAATGAAGAACACAGTAGTCTTCCTCTTGTTCCCTTAGTACCCTAAAGCTCTCTCTCTCTCTGTTTTCTCTGAAGCAACCTTGTGTCTTATGATTTATGTATGGATAAAAAATTAGCATTTGAAAGGAGATATTAATAAATTGCTTTTCTTGGATTTGTAGAAGAATTTGAAGGGTGGAGGATAAAGATGTTCTGTCCATACTCAAGGCATTAGAGAATGAAAGAAAAGAATGGATTTGGGAGTAGCGTTTGGCAGTGATGTGTACTTCTGCTAAATGCTTGAGTGTACACAGCTCTGACTGCTGAATCATTTATTTATAAGCATTGTTAGCACTGCCATCTTTGTTGTTTTGGAGGTGAAGGGTTTAATAATGTTCCTGAGTAAGTTATAAACTGTGCATCTTTAAAGTTGATGTGATAAAGTTTATGGTTTCAGTGTTAAAATACTTCTCTCAGTTTAATGTGCTGAGACGACTCTAAGTCAGTCAATGGTAGATTGACTCCTCAAAGAGCGTAAACACCGTGGCTTTGTGCTGCTTTCAACATTGAGTTTATTTTGAATTAACCAATGGGGTTAGTTTGCGGTGACGCTGCTTGTTTGGACCAATGGCAGGATGGGGAGCCTCCTGAAAGCCTTTTTAGAAAAAATCTTAAATATTGTCACTGCACACTTACAGTTGAGGTCAAAAGTTATTGCCTTGCAGAATCTGCAAAATGTAAAAGTATTCTACCAAAATAAGAGGGATCATACAAAATGCATGTTATTTTTTTATTTAGTACTGACCTGAATAGATTATTTCACATGAAGAATATTTATATAGTTTATATATAGAAAATAATAGTTGAATTTATGAAAGTGACACTGTTCAAAAGTTAACATACACTTGATTCTTAATATTGTGTTGTTACCTGAATGATCCACAGTTTTTTTGTTTGTTTGTTTGTTTATTTAGTGATAGTTGTTCATGAGCACCTTGTTTGTCCTGAACAGTTAAACTGCCCACTCTTCTTCAGAAAAATCATTCAGGTCCTGCAAATTCTTTGGTTTATCAGCATTTTTGTGTATTTGAACCCTTTCCAACAAATGACTGTATGATTTTAAGATCCATCTTTTCACACTGAGGACAACTGAGGGACTCATATGCAACTATTACAGAAGGTTCAAATGCTCGCTGATGCTCAGATGGAAAGACGGTGAAATAAGAGCCAGGGGGGTGAAAACTTTTTGACTTTGAAGATCTTAAAAGTTAAATTTAACTTATTTTGTCTTCTTGGAAACATGTAAGTATCTTCTATAACTTCTGAAGGGCAGTACTAAATGGAAAGAAATATGATATTTAGGCAAAATAAGAAAAATGTACACATCTTCATTCTGTTCAAAAGTTTACACCCCTAGCTCTTAATGCAATTTTTTCCATTTGAAGCATCAGTGAGTGTTTGAACCTTCTGTAATAGTTGCATATGAGTCCCTCAGTTGGATTTATACAACAGTTCTTTCTGGTCCTCAAATCTGATTGGCTGAGAGGAGTGCTATATTCTAGTAATATCAGAACTCCAACCAAATCCACTATGAATTTTATAAATAATACTGTTTTTGTGTCACGAAATGTAGTTTTAAGAATTTTTAAGCGCGAATGCACTTGTTTAGACTTCAAAAAGCAGCCTCACCTTGGCCAGTTCTTCTGCAATTTGCCGCTGGCTCAGGTTTCTCCATAGTGGTTAAACATGAGGCATAATTTGCTTTTAGTAAATCTAATGGGAAGTCTTTTATCTCATTAATCTATCATTTGTTCCAGAGCAAATAGTTTTGGCTGAGGGCAAAATCTCAGCCTTCATTTGTCATTCCTATTGATACAGATGGCTGATATTTTAGAAACCATTCTTTTCCCCCAGGCATTAGAAATTCTTGAAATTTGGCAGGTTTCTTCAGAATTTTCTGTTGTCTATGTGCAGCAAGTTTTGCCAAATTTAAACCTTGCATTTAAAAGACACAGGACAGGACGGTTAGTAATTATGTGCCACACCCACAAATATATTTGTCGGTTAATTTATCAAATTTGATTTGATAACTTTTTCAATTTTGAACCATTCCATCAAATTTAAGATCTCAGCTTATGGTTTCTCATACTCAGACACTTTTATGGATTTATGGATGGAAAAAATGGCAAAATAGTACAAATAAAATAGGATTTGAGCACATTCTGTGCTTGGACCCCTAAAAATAAGCAATCTAGCTTGCAAGTTTGCAGGTACAGTGCTATGAAATATCATTCTGACATGCTTTACTGGCTCAGTCACATAAGATATCATGCAATTAGTACTGGCTTATCACTCAAAGGAGAGATCTGTCTCTTTTTTCTCACTTCTCCACTCAGATTTGCTGACGGAGGCTGTTGTCATGCATGGGTGGCTGCCTTTCTCAGGTTTGGGTGGTCTCATGTTAAGTGTTGTGCCCACTCGGCCATCAAGCAATAAATACAGTACTTTTTCATCATGCTGACACGGTCCTGCCTCCACTCATTGATGTGCAGATTATTCCATTTATTTTAAGACCCCCCGTCACATATATCCCATATACGGACACACACTCATGTTTCTCAGCATGCCCCGTGCCCCTTTCTCTGTAGATGGCAAAGGCTCATGAGGCTTGTGTATAGGTTCACAGCATGACAATTTT
Organism: Labeo rohita; assembly: GCF_022985175.1. Lineage (NCBI taxonomy): Eukaryota > Metazoa > Chordata > Actinopteri > Cypriniformes > Cyprinidae > Labeo > Labeo rohita. The sequence continues at coordinate 12,151,441 of NC_066873.1, forward strand.
ATGGAGTTTCGTAGCTAATGGAACTGCAGTTCTTTGAAGAAGTGAGGTGAATATTTTGTAGTTAAGCTAAGTACTGTAACTGACAATGCATTATATAGAACTGTCGATGTCCTAAAACACAAAACATCGTCTTGTTAATAGCCTAACTTCAGCTATTTATATTTGGCAACAATTCCTTAACTATGTCTTGAACATTGGAACCATTTATTATTATTATTTTTTTTTTTACAAAGTATAAGGAAATAAAACAGTAGAGGAAATTTTAGGTCTAATTCTATTTGGGAAGTAGACATTTTAAGCTATTTGCAAATGATATTCTAAAATATGCACATTCACACATACAGTTGAAGTAAAAAGTTTACATACACCTTACAGAATCTTACAGAAAATGTTAATCATTTTACCAAAATAAAAGGGATCATACAAAATGCATGTTATTTTTTATTTAGTACTGACCTGAATAAGATATTTTGCATAAAAGACGTTTACAAATAGTCCACAAGAGAAAATAATAGTTTAATTTATAAAAATTACCCCATTCAAAAGTTTACATACACTTGATTCTTAATACTGTGTTGTTACCTGAATGATCCACAGCTGTTTTTTTTTTTTTTGTTTAGTGTTAATTGCCAATGAGTCCCTTGTTTGGGGGGTGAAAACTTTTGGAATTTGAAGATCAGGGTAAATTTCACTTATTTTTTCTTCTGGGAAACTATCTTCTGTAGCTTCTGAAGGACAGTAATAATTAAAAAAAAAAGATATTTATGCAAAATAAAAAAAAAAGTACACATCTTTATTCTGTTCAAAAGTCTCCAGCTCTTAATGCATCATTTTTTCAGTGAGAGTTTGAATCTTCTGTAATAGTTGCATATAAGTCCCTCAGTTTTCTTCAGAAAAAGATGGTTATTTGTAAGCCTAATATGTTGAAAACAAAACATTTCTTGTCTTGTCACATTCAGAATTTACATATCATGAATCATGTAAATGATACCATATTTTCAATTACAAACAACAAAATTTAAAGAAAAAGTTGAGTAGTTTGCATTACTGGATATTACCCTCAGTCAATTAACATTTCTTTCATAAAATAATTGTCAAATATTTAATAGTCTGCCATTTTACTTGGCTCTCTTTCAGCATTTAACTGACACTTTGCCCTGGAGTTTGGACTCTGTTTCTGTGAACCGTAAACCCGTCTACTTTAATTTAATTGGCCATCTCAATCATTCTGACTTTGATGAGCGCTGTAGGACCACTGAGGCAGATCAGCCTAAAAATGGGGGGACTAGTCCTCCTCAGTGTCTATAATGGATGCAGCTCTGTATTTAGGCTTGAAAATTCATTAAAGTGGTGTTTATTTGTTAACATTATCTTGATGATCAAAATGTGTAGGAATCATAAACATTTGTTGGTGATAGAGCTGAAAATACATAAAAAATGTCAATGATTTTGGTCTTAGATCTTAGTTCTTTCAATACATTTTTCAAAACTGAATCAGCAAAACCTGACCTTTTTGCTTACTGCCCACATAGTTCATCTTGTGAAAATACCCTCTCATGTTTTTGTGCTGCATTATTGAGAAATGTTCTTAGTTCCCAGTCAGAGTCTCTGTGTTTGTATTCCTTCTTCAGACCGTGTTGTTTTGTGGTGGATCTTTTGTGATTCTCTTTGCCTCCATCATCTCCATGTTTCAAAGCCTCCGTGGGCCAAAGAGCACATGCAAGTCTCCAGCTGTCTGGATTCTGTCAGGCAACAGTCGTGACTGTGATTTTACTGCCAACTTATTCCTGATAAGATATTAAATGAAGTTTAGCCAAAAGTAAATATTTCTGTCCCTTTTATAAGTACATATTTATATGATAATGACTGTTGGATCCGTAGAAGACTGATTAAAGAGTTTTAATCTTATAACCTCTAGTGTGAGTTTGCTAAATGAAAAGTATGGAAGCAGATTAGACTCAATAATTCATGCAAAAGACACGATGCACACGTGTAACCTAATTCACATGCACAAAATATATATATATTCACAAAAACAAATTCACGTGCACAAAATAAGAATATAAATTCATAAAACACGTTTCACAATTGCAAAACAAAATTCACAGATGTACGACTGTGTACAAAAATTTTGAATGTTTAAAATTCACGAGTGTATCACGAAATGTGAGTGTGTGAATAGCCTTTTTTGCGTGTGTATTTTTTAGACTTGCGTGTGTGTTTTTGAGACTTTCCTGGCAGCGAACTCCTCCCACGCCAGTCACTCGTACTCTTTAGCCAATCAGATTTGAGCCTGTCGATCGACCAATCATAACCTGCTGTGGGCGTGCCCACCTGTATGTTACATTATCAGCGCGAGTCCGTAGTTCCACTTACGATTCAGCTGTTGATTGTCTCATTTAAGGTAACTAGCCTAGTAACGGTGTATTGTTTTATCTTACATGCTTACTTAAAAATTGAAGGTAAAATCAGTCGTTTAGACACACTTGTTAACGTGACCAGTGTAAGCCAGCGGCTGCTATGAAAACAGATAGTGTTGCCAAAGATGCAGGTGTCTTGTGTTAGCCACAATGTCCTGTATATTGGCCAAAATGAAGAAAGAATTCTGTTCATTGCCATGTTTTTGTTCAGCAACGCTGGGTGGCCACAGCCCAGTCTAGCTCCCACTTAGCACTGACCCTGCCTTTATTATCATAGCTTCATGTAATGATGAATAGACCTCACGAGAACTCAGTGTATGAATAACGGTGTGTTTGTACTTAATTAATACACACTAATCATTTTTCAGGATTTAAACACTTTGGAACAACATCTGGATGACAGTTACAGACCTCTTCATTCACATTGATCTTTATTTCTTTTATGTACTTTACCTTTATGCATTCATTTATTAATGTAATCAACATTCATTTAATCTTATGTTGAGTTGTGATGTAAAAATCTTTGAGATTACAATACAAAAGATGATGTTGGTTAGCAGCAATTGTATTTGCTTGGTAACCGTTGTGGAATTTATGCTGGTCAGACAAAGACTGATCATAAAAAGGAATGCAGCAAAGATTATTCAGTAAACTTTATTCAACTTCTGACTTGTTTTGAATGTTTTAATTCTGACATAAAACCAGAACATTTAACAATGCATAACAAAGCTTTATGCCTTAAAGGGGTGCTATTATGCAGCATGGTTGGTATAAACACAAGCATTGACTAGAGTGGCCCGCTTCAGAGCTGTGTGCCGCACACGTGTGCAGTACAGGGGGTCGAAACACATGCCGAATCTACTCCGGAGCTGTAATGCGCCGCAGACGCGTGCAGTGTGTGGTAAGAGATTTATTCATCATGCAGTGTAAATAGCCTCACTTATAACGCGAGTGTTTTTTAAAATGCATAAACTTGCACTAGAATAGGCTAGACTAATCAGTGCTGATGTTCTTTGATAATGTTAGGCTGCTTTTAGCCTTATGCTGGAGCTGGTTTTGGGCAATGAAACTAAGTATGTAAATAATTAAATACATTAGCACAATAATATCATGTATTGGTGATCTCGCAGGCTGATGATACGACCCAACACTACTGTAGCGTATTGTTTACTCACTTATATTAAAATTTATCCTGGCACTTCCAAGCTTTCAGTCAAGCTTTCCTCATCAGTCCAAAACAAGTCCAATAATATGCATCCATCCATAATAAATAGTGCCTCACACGGCTCTGGGAGGTTAAAGGACTCCTGTAGCAAATCAATGCATTTTTGTAAGAAAAATATCCATATTTAAAACGTATCACTTTAATCTAGCTTGCACTAACAGTTGTACACGGAACTTGCTTCTTTGACAAGGGGCGTGGCAGTACTGACACACCGTCTAAACTGTTTGCCAATCACAGCACAGTGGGACAGCTAACCAGTCGCAAAACATTTCGTTTTTCGGAAGGCGGGCCTTCATTAAACCTGGAACTAATCAAGCCTTATGTGCCAGGCTGGGATAAATGTATTGTAATAATGTAAATTATGTTAAAAATAATGCTTGTTTGGAACCACCAAGCATGAAAGCATGTTTTAGTTTGTAAAAGAGCATAATAGGACCCCTTTAACAAATACAAAGTCATAGGGTACCATTCTGAGAGAAATGTAGTAATAATGCATGACTTAATGCAAAAAATCAGTTGAAACTGTCAAAATGGATGGGTTGCAACATGACTGTTTTGAAAGAGTTACAGTTCCAAATGAAACTTCTAGATTCACATAACCTCATAATTTGTGGTAGGGGTTGAATTAGGAGCAGCAGGGTCATGGGTGTCTCAGCAGCTACTTGTACATCATTAGCCTCACAATTCTGAAATAAATAGTATCTGCAGGCTGCAGCATAAACAAACTTAAATGAAATGTACATGGTTTACAATGTGTGCATGTTATTACATCGTCATCAGCTGAATGCGTGCCATCACAGGACTTGAGACACAAGACAAGCTCTGCTCTGACAGCTCTTTCCTGTCTTCAATAAAAAAACAAAAACACAAGAGACTTAATGTGGTATGGTATCCACGTGAATGATTCTTTATTAAATAACCATAACAATCGATAAATATTAAAACATAATACACTCTGAACTAAACAGCAGCTGCTGGCTTACACTGGTCACGTTAACGTGTGTCTAAACGACCGTTTTATCTTCCAAATTTTAAGCATGCAATATAAAATAATACACCTTTACTAGGCTAGTTACCCTACATCAGACGATCATGATGACGTAACATGCAGGTAGGCATGCCCACAGCGGGTTATGATTGGCTGATCGACAGGGAGGAGTTCGCTGCCGGGAAAGTGAATATATATGTGAATATATATGTGAATATATATATATACACACACACACACACATATATATATATATATATATATATATATATATATATATATTTAATATTATTTTTCGTGCACTGGAATTTGGTTTCATGCGAATTGGGACACGCATGTGTGCATCGTGTCTTTTGCGTGAATTATTAATGAGTCTAATCTGCTTGCGTAGAAAAGGGGTTGTTTAAAACAAGCCAAAAAGAAACCATAAGGGTCACATCTGTCATCATGTCTGAGGTTATTATTTTTTTGTGTTCATCTAAAATTTGGTCTTTTTTTATCATGATTTAATGGCAGGCCATGTCCAGTTGCACTTTTTCATCATCGTGTTTGGATGCCTTTAAGTGAAAAGACCCATGATCACTAATAGAGCTTCTTTCCGTCAGTGTCCTAGTTCCCCATGGGCACGAGTGTGCTGTTGACAGGCTGAGTTATTAGTTCTTGTTGAGGAAGTCATTCTGCCCTCGGCTACAGTGGTTGGACGGCGATGAATGCGCTGGAAGAGCGGGGTGTGAAGGAAGTGATGCTTGCCAACCGGTCTCACTCAAGCTGTTAGATGTGACAGAGCAGTAATGAAGTTAGCGTTGAATGTGGGACTGATATTAAAGCTATGCTGTCTTCACTAGGGCAGGTTCCTGAAACCTTGAACCCTTAGAATTTGTTGCGTAACCCATCCTGCATAGTTTGTGCTACAGACATTGATTGTCCCTTTGTGTGCTCTTAGTTATAGTTATTGTTTTTGGTGTGAATGGGCCTTTTGTTAAAAGATGTACCTAAACCAAATGTAGAATAACGTGTAGACTTGGTGATGAATTCCTTCAGTTGGAACAGGAAGGATATGTTCACACTGCAGGCAAATGTGGCCCAAATCCGATAGTGTGACAGTGTAAACGGCACAAACCACATGGAAACTGATCTTCTCCATTACAATTTGTACCACTTTCATATGTGGTACTAAATCCGATACAGATGTTTTGCAATGTGACCGCAGTGTGAGCAGTCATATCGGAATTCATGCGACTTTTACGTCACTCCAGATCAACAATTATTACGATTCTGCGCTTATGGGAGCCACTTCAAAGATTTTACATACCCAAAGTTATCAAGGCAGTTGCGAAAGGTAGTCAGTGGAAGTACAGTGATGTGTCAGAACTCATAAGTATTACAGTGACAACTCTATATACAAGCATAAACACAAAATTGCTTACTTTATGTTCCCATGTTTACTTCCGTATGATGATGTGGTGCACAAGTGTTGCCAAGTCCGCAGTTTTCCGTGGAATTGGGCTACATTTTCACTGTTCCTGCGGGTTGTTTTTCAACTCTGTGAGTTGAAGCGACCCCACTAACATAATATTTATCCCCTGGACCGCGATTGGTCTAGTTTTGGACTAGTTTTGAGAAGCAGTTGGGCCTGGCAACCCTGTTTGTATTCGTATTGTACTTTTGTGCATATAGGTCAGTTCAGGACCATAATCTGTTCACACTGGAAATCTAATAGTGGCCACATTTAAAACAAAAATGTGAACAGCTATGCAAAAAAAAAAAAAAATTGAGCAGTAAGGCCGTGTGTCCAGCAAAGTGTTTTTCCCGAGGATGGCGTATTTCTTCAGTTGTTCTTAAATGAGAGCATCACGTTTGTTTTAAAATGCCAGGAACGTTTAACTTTGAGTAAAACGCTGCGCTCATTACTGTCACTTTCTAGTCAGCTAACCAATCAGAGTGGAGGAGGGGCAGGACTAAAACCGATCACGGTTGAACAACATTGAAGACTGAAGAACATTGGAGAAGTTAATATTGCTTGTCTCCAAGTATGTCTTTACCAGATGGGAGTCCTAGACTACCATATTATTGTTATGAAAAATAATGGTAGGAGAAACATTTTATTCGCGACACGTCTGAGTAAAATATTTAATAAAATATAAATATAAAATATATTTTCGGAAGCGTATTTCATATCATAGCAACCACAGCGTCTCAATGGAAAAAAAAAACGCTGCGCTCTCAAGCACTCACGGCTGGGCGATTTCAGTGGAGTGTCTGGCCTTTTCAGCTGGCTAAAAAAGCTTTGGTGGACACGCAGCCTGAGGCTCGCAATGTGAATGCAGACACCATCAAGCAATGCCCTGTAAACCACTCAGAACACCCTAGCTTACAACACATTAGCAGCCATATACTGTACCAATGATGTCATGGTACAGTATCATTGATGATATCAGTGATATCATTATTCTTAATTTTATTATTATTGACAGAAGCTGTGTTTGCATAAACCGCAAACTGAAATTGCGAATAGAAAATATGCCTAATGGAAACACGTCAGTGTCGCAAAAACAGTTTTTCTGCATGTGGTGGTTTTTTCAGGCAATTCTGAAAAGGAATCTTTTGCAAACTGCAGTGGAAATGGCTTTTTCGCATTTACAGCTCACCTTACGTAAAAGTCATGATTATTTTTGTACTATAACCTAAAAAAAAACACCTCATATGTGCCTGCTTAAACAAGCATTGACTACACAATGCTTGAATAAGGGGCTTCCCTTGCCATTAAAGCTTGGATAACAACTTACTTACACTTCACAAGTCTGCTGAGCTAGTCGTGGCCGCTCTATTCAGTGGTTGTGTTTATACTAGATGCACCGCGGCTCGTATCAGGTTTAGAAGTGTCCCAGAAGCGTCTCTCTGCGCTGCTTCTGTAAAGACAGATGTCTACGTCTCCTATGATTAAAATTAATGGCTAGTGCAGTGGTTGCGATATACGTAAACCTACTAACATCCATCACCATGACTTGTCGCAAGAGGAAACGATTACGTTTTAGTTGCATAACATCGGTCAATGAAAACGACATTTCGCAACATTTTTTTTATCAACATTTGTAAAATGTCACAAATGTTTTGTGCAAATCTGTAATGGAAACAATGTATTTGGTCAACCTTATGTGAACACTGCTGCTGCCTGAATATGCATGTGTGTGTGTGTGTATATATATATATATATATATATATATATATATATATATGTATTCTAGACAGGTGGAACTGGGGGAGGTGGAGGGTTTCGAAGGAACTAGATAGCACACTACAGGATCAACTTGAAGCGAACACTAAATCAGATTATTTAAACACTGAGCAAGCAATCTCATTGTTTGCAATCAGCTTGTGTCATGTAGTAAATTATGTGATTGCTAGAAGGACCTGTCACCCTATGCCATTTAGAGTTTCATGACTGAACTAGATGCACTAATTAATATTGTTGTTGTTTATTATTGACCCCCAGTCCCCAGACCCCGGTTTAAAACCCTCTGGTCTAGGATACTATATAAATGTAATGCACTAGTGGATGGGCTCACAGTTCACAGAACAGCTCCTCGCCTCTCTCACTTTCCGTTCGGTCTCTCACAAGCACACATGCTGCGTGTCTTTTTTTTCTGGAGGTCCTTGTAGTCTGTATCTTCAGAAGGCAGCAGTAATTTCCTGCATCTGAACCTGTTAAGGGTTCTCAGCCCGCGGAACCAAACCACCGAAGCTGTGAGTTTTATCATGGCCGCCACATTGCTGTCTAATGAAATGATGGATGAGGCCTAGTTTCTCTCTCTCCCTCTTTCACTCTGCCTCTCTCTTCCTCTCCCCGCAAGAATGAGAGAGAGTGCGCACAGAGCAGAGCAGAAGCATGGCGGTCCCAGCAGAGAGAACCCACATATTAAACTGGCACAGGGGCCAGCGGATCAGCTGTCAGGCTGAGAGATATACAACACCCCAGCTCCATGCATTTATACAGAGAGCAGAGCAGCATAAGGGGAGGAAGCCTTTAGATCGAAGTCACTCACTCAGTACATGACCCAAGGTTTTTCTCACTGCAGATTTACAGGATCATAGTTACAGATCTCCTTTCTCTGTAGAGCTTTGCACAGAAGTTTACGTAGCCCTTGAAGAATCTGTAATGTGCATTCTCTATTAAAATAAAAATGAGTTATTTTTTTCTCTGTTTTAGTACAAAGTAAAAAATATGAAACAACATAAAACTAAATCTTTTTTTTTTTTTTTTTTAATTATAAATATATTGCAGTTTACTTAGGGAATATGTAAATTTATGAGCAGAACTGTATGGGTCTCTTGTTCCTCTCAGGACATTCAGTGAATCAACAAAGCCTCTGGCTAATGGAAATATCCTCCTTTTGTGCGTGATGGTAGCTTGCAGTGATAAGGTATGAGATATATAAGAGTTGTGTTTGTGGAACAGGACTCTGGGGAAAAGTTACCTCCAATCAGATCAAGCCCAGAGAGGATGGGGAAGTAAATTAGTGTCATTCCCATTTATTCACTTTTTTCCCTTCAGCCCTGTTTACAACTTGCATTAACGTCTCGGATGATCCAATCACAAGAGGTCAGGAAAGACAGATTGCTCTTCTCCTGTATCTTCTACATATATACAGATTTTGCAAGAAGTCTCATGCTCACCAAGACTGCATTTATTTGATCAAAATATATTGAAATACACTCTTACAAGAATGAATATCATAATGTTAGGTGGAAAGAAGACTAGAGCACTGCTTGGATTTATTCAGTTTTAGTGTCACAAGCATGACAGCCTTAACATGTCAATAATGAGAATTAAGGCCTTTGACCGCTTATCAGGTCAGAGCAGTTCTCTCCATGAGTGCCCTCCACACTGACCTCACCATCTCAAGGCTTTGTTCCCTTAGGAACTCCAAACCAGAAGCTCTAATTGTAGTGAAAGCATCTGAATGCAGTAAGGAGCAACAGAACAGTGACATTGTGAGTTCAGCGTTTGATGGGATTTAATCTGGCTGTGGTTTATTGATAATACATGGCACATATTAAAATGGTTTTGGACTCCTTTGGGAACAGCAGAGAGAGGATTGTGGATGAGAGAGCTCAGCGTCAGCATCTGTGGCAGAGATATGGCAACAGTTTGGATTGGATGGCGTGCTGGCATGACAGATAACAGTAAATAATAGAGACCGTGTTCCCACAATAGAGTTGAGAAACTGTGATCAGAGTCTTGGTTGCTGCATAAAAACATAAACAGGAATACTTCTTGAGTGTGAAAAGTGTAGGCAGTTTAATCTTACACACTGCAGAATTCCAAATCCATCAATCCATCCACCCATCTACAACAGAATTTGTCAAATCGTCAATCCATCTATCCACTGCACAATTCAAAATCGGTCAATCCATCCATCCATGGCAGAATTCCAAATCCATCAATCCACCCATTCACAGCAGAAATCCAAATCCATAAATCTAACCATCCATGGCAGAATTTCAAATCTATCAATCCATCCATCCATGGCAGAATTCCAAATCCATCAATCCATCCATCCATGGCAGAATACCAAAACCATCAATCCATCCATCCACAGCAGAATTCCAAATCCATGAGTCCAACCATCCATGGCAGAATACTGAATCCATCAATCCAACCATCGGCGGCAGAATTTCAAATCCACCAATCCATCCACGCCAGAATTCCAAATCCATCAATCCAACCATCCACTGCAAAATTCCAAATCTATTATTCCAAACATCCACTGCAGTATTCCAAATCCATCCATCCACTGCAGAATTCCAAATCCATCAATCCATCCACCCATCTGCTACAGAATTCCAAATCGTCAATCCATCCATCCACGGCAGAATTCCAAATCCATCAATCCATCCATCCACGGCAGAATTCCAAATCCATCAATCCATCCATCCATCCACATCAGAATTCCAAATCCATCAAGCCAACCATCCACGACAGAATTCCAAATCCATCAATCCAACCATCCACTGCAGAATTCCAAATCCATTAATCCATCCATCCATGCACGGCAGAATTCCAAATCCATTAATCCAACCATCCACTGCAGAATTCCAAATCCATCAATCTATCCATCCACAGCAGAATACCAAATCCATGAGTCCAACCATTCACGGCAGAAAACTCAATCCATCAATCCAACCATCCATGGCAGAATTTCAAATCCACCAATCCAACCATCCACTGCAGAATTCCAAATCCATCAATCTATCCATCCACAGCAGAATTCCAAATCCATTAATCCAACCATCCACTGCAGAATTCCAAATCCATCAATCTATCCATCCACAGCAGAATACCAAATCCATGAGTCCAACCATCCATGGCAGAATTTCAAATCCACCAATCCAACCATCCACTGCAGAATTCCACATCCATCCATCCCATCCATCCATCCATCCATCCATCCATCCCAGAATCCATCCATCCACTTTTTCAAAACTTTATTAAGCTAATATCAGAAGTCTTGACAAAGTCTGGACTTCTCTTTTCTAGTTAAAAGAACAGTAACGTGTTTTTTTCCTCCTAATTATAATTAATTTCAATTTTTTTTTTTTAAATTTGAATAGTGCACAACCCTGTAACATCTCTGAGTTAGGAATAATTCATGTCCAGTCCTAACCTCAAATATTATGAGGGAAACCACAAAACTGTTATAAACTGGTTTAAATTCAGACATTGATCAGATCTTATCTGCCTGGGTTCTTCGCGGCTCAAGGCTAATCACAGTCCTGCCTGTCTGATTTAGTACATTCTAGCAGGCAGACCAGCCCAAAAGCAATTTTGCTTTTGCAAAATACAGAAGCTTCAGTATTTGTCACAGGGTCTGAATTCTTTGGGCCTGGGGTTTTAGATTTGTTTTGTTTTGGTTTTAGGCAAATGTTACAGAATAATGTTTGTAGTCAAGACTCGGATGCGTTTGAACAAACAGCTGCTTGGACAGTAGAGTGAGCTGTGATGGATTGAGTTGCCAGTCTGGGATTGGATTAAGGGAGATTAACAACGTTAGCAGTGCATGGACTAAGAGGGAACTGTGGGTGATGTGATGCAGTCATAATGAAACAACATTCATAATCCATTGTACTTCTGTGGAAAATGGAAAAGCAATGAAAATCAAAAGTTGAGGATTTTTTTTCCCATACAGTGACAGTTCATAGTGACCAGAACTTCAAATGTGCCTAAAAAAAATATTAAATAAAAGAAAGATCTTACGACATGCTACATTTCAAGTGTTTGTTCTATGGTTCCATGCGTGTCAAAGACTGACATGAAAGAGAAGAAATTGTTGAATAAAGTCTTTATTTTAATTTTTTTTGCGCACAGAAAGTATTCTCATAGTTTCATTAAATTAAGGTTGAACTACTGATGCCACATGGACTATTTTAACAATGTACTTACTACCTTTCTGGGCCTTGAATGTGGTAGTTGCGTTGCTGTCTATTTAGGGTCAGAATGCTTTCGGATTTGATCAAAAATAACTTAATATGTGTTCCAAAGATGAACATCTTGACATGAGAGTAAGTATTTAATGACATAATTGTAATTTTTGGGTGAAATATCCCTTTAAGGGAATTAAGCTTTTTTTTTTGTTTGTTTGTTTTTTTTACATTCAAATGGTCAAGACTGCACGTGGGTATTTAGATACTTTCTTTGGTACATTGCAGTTTTAAGGAATGGTGTTGACTGATGAAATTGCACATGATTTGTAATTAAGCATATTAAAAACACCAGACAGACATATAAACCTAGTTAAAAACTTGTTTTTTACCACAGGGTGTCTTTAAGATACTATATGGGATATTATAACTTCCCTCATTTGCACTACATGGGAATAGTAGATTGGATTTATATTTGTCCTCCAGGGCCACATTTATGTCTCCAAGTGTAAATGGAATGTGCAAATCTAGTATGACTGCAAACTGATCAATCAAGACATTAAGTGTAACAGCCACATTCTTGGCCAGTGTAGCTATGCCTTTAGTCTTTGTTACTGTGTTACATTACACGTCTTCTAACAGAGCATTTATTGCTTAGACGGACAATGTAATTTATCTTTACATTTGAGTTAATTGGTTCAAATGAAGTACTTACAAATGGACAAAGTGATGCATTTAGAGAAAAGTGGCTGTTGTAAGGTAAAAAATGCTCCTGAAAATAAATTCCTCATAATAAAAAACATTAATTTGTGACACGGTGAGAGACGTGCGTTTATCGTGTTATGGTTCACAGTGTTGAGCAGTATCTACTCTTGATTGATTTTTCCCTGCCATTGTGACATTCAAGATCCTGTTGGCAGTGCAGCCCGCCTGTTTGCAGGGAAGAGTTCTGACTTATTAAAAATAGATTGTGAGGCATGGGAAAAAAGGGAAGGAGGGACGGGAGAAAATGAATACAGATGGACAGAACTGAGAGGAACAGAGTAAAAGTGGAGGCTAAAAAAGGAACGAAGTAACAACGTATCAGAGCCGAGGAAAATAGGTATGAGATGAAATGATGAGAGACCAGGCAGAAAAAAAAACAGCGCCTGTTCTCTTTCTTCCTCTAGGTGGAGGACAGAACGCTGAGTCAGAGCTTTCACCTCGCATGATGTCCATTACTTAAACAGCCTGTCTGCTTCAGCAGCTCCACAGGAGACCCTCTGGGTAGTTTATGTATTGATTTAACCGTGAGCCCAGGACCATTTTTTAGCGTAAATGATTGTTCGCTTGGCTTGATGCGTAGGGTACATGCTCTGCTGTGGGCTTGTTTCCATCAGCGGTCCTTGCGCGCAAGCCATTTGTAACGTGCGCGAACAGATGGATCACTGACCGCACAACAGCCTGCAGAGCAGATGTGTTAAATCTTTTCAAATAAAGAGCTGAGCTGTTGATGTCGGGTCAGAAACCTTTATGAAGCCGGCTTCTCATAAATGTTTGTTCTTTCGCACAAACAATACACAGAGTTCTCATTTTTCTCCACCCTGGGGACACTTTAAAAGAGCTATATCATGGAAAACTGGATTTTCTTGGTCATTTGAAGTAGAGTTTGTGCTCTGTAGATACTGTGTATCTGTCAGAGCTCAGGTCTTCAGAGTAATGTCTCAAGCACATTAGCATATGACAGTCCACATTTACAAAGCAACAGCCGTTAGCCAGCTCAGTCAAGGTGAAGCAGTAGGTAGAAGGCAATATAAATTTTTCAGTCCTTAGTCATTTTTAGTTGAGTAAAATAAATCAAGATCTTCAAACTGTTGAAGAACCGTCTGCCTGATCATAAAAAAAACAGTCCGCCATTTGCATAGAAGTCTTAAAGGGATAGTTCACCCAAAAATGAAAATTACTCACCCTCAAACCATACTAAGTTTTATATATGAATTTCTTAAAATCGGAGTAAAAAATGTCCTGGCTCTCTCAAGCTTTATAATGGCAGTGAATGGCTGTTGAGATTTTGAAGCAAAATAAAGTGCAGCCATCTATCATACTCTAAGTGCTCCAAAGCTCTGGCCGGTGAATAAATATCTTTTGAATCAGTGCATTTGTATAAGAAATATATCCATATTTAAAACCATAATCTCTAGTTTTCGCTAACTTCACGTTCCAGCGGATGAAGTAGGACGTAGCCATAGTGTAACTTCCTGTGAGAATATGGTTCTCGCAAGAACCAAGTTTTGTGTACATTGAAGGAAAACCAGTCTCCTCTTATCTTATATAGAAATCCTCCAACATTTTGCTGTACAAATCCTCGTTTTGCATTTCTAATTTGTGTTTTATTTTGCTCTCTCTTCTGTGCTTCTGTGCTCATCACCACGTTTGCTCACGACCTGCGCCATTCGCTGGAACGCCACTCTCTTGTGAACGCGCGTACGACAGGTAGTGGAAGATAGAGATTACAGTTTATGAAGTTTTAAATATGGATATTTTTCTTGCACAAACACATCAATTCGCTTCAAAATGCCTGTATTTATCTCCCAGAGCCTTGTGGAGTACATTTTATGATGGATGGACTCACTTTCATTTTTCAATTTTGCTTTAAATCTCAACAGTCATTCACTGCCATTATAATGGATGGAAGAGCCAGGACATTTTTTTAACATAACTCTGTTTGTATTCACCTGAAAGAAGAAAGTAATATACACCTAGGATGACTTCAAGGTTAGTAAATCATGGGGTAATTTTCATTTTTGGGTGACTGTACTGTAAGGTACTGTGGAAATAATGCACTGATATGGGCAATATTAATGTTCTTATAATATTTTTAATAGGGCTGTCAGTCGATTCAAATTTTAATCAAATTAAATATTTGATGTTTCGATTAATTAATAGAATTAATCGCAAAATAAATTTGACTCCCACAAAAGATTATTTAAAGCTGTTTTTTTTGTTAAATGACAAAGTATCAAGTAGACATTACAAATTGTACATATTCAAATATTTGATCTGATTCAACATACAATTTGTTACACATAAACTTTTATGCTGCAACATAAATTATGGAACATAAAAGAACATAATTTGAGAAACATATTCCGAAACAGCTTTGCTACCTACTGTCTTCAAAATACTTTCTTACAAAATAATGTCTTTATGAGTCTTTCATTCGATTCGTTTAAACTGCTGATTCTGATTATACAAAACACATGCAGGGGCATTTTTTGCACCAATATCTTGAATTTTAGGGCATAACTGCATTTGTGGAGTTGCCCTGCATCATATTTGTCAACAGTCAATTATATTAAATATAAGATGATGTACAGGTCTGGGGGCGGGTCCAGTGTGTTAACTGCGTTTAAATATTTGAATTGTGTTATTTTTCATAACTAATTAATTAAGTTAAAGAGTTAAACTGGCAGCCCTAATTTTTGAATTAAAAATTAAACAATAAACAATGAAAGTAGTTGTTTTAAATGCTAGTGAAGTGAATTTCAAAACAGTATGAAAGTATGAAAAATTTATATTAATTTTGAGATTTAGTATAATAACCCTGATATAGTAACCTAACTTTAAATTTGTGTTTTATGATGTTTTAAATTAGTGTTATTGATTAGTGTTTTAAATGTAAAAATAGGGGCAATGACCACAAGCACAATTAAATATCCAATATCGGCTGACAAAAGTAATTACAAATATATATATATTTGTTACTGTAAACCATAAATATGGGTTACCACAGTTTTGGGTCCTGACTTTTTCAAAATAGGCAATAATCAAGGAATGAGCAAAATGTTAAAGCTAATAAAATCTAACATCTAAATATCATATTGGGTGGGTGGACAGCACTTTTGGATGGGCATGGCTCAGCTATCATCATGTTGTAAAAAAGTATAAGATATTGCTTTTTTAGAGCTGTAAGTTTAGTTTTAGGGGTTGACAAACTATCGGAAAGTTTATGTCCACACACATCATTTGACTGTCATGCACAGCCCAATGTAGAAATGTAAAGAAAGGGTCTTGTACACAACTTTCATCATGCTCATTCAATAATCTTAAACAAGCTCAGCCTATTATTTGCGCTTCCCGTTCAACTGTCAGAGTGAATTTCCGTCTCATAGCCCACATGTCCACATCTCTAGAGCGGAACTGAGCCTTTTTTAATTAACGGTTGCACACATTTTGTCAAATGTTTTTGATAAATTGTGAATTTGTTATTTGTGTACTGTTGCATCACTTTTAACAAACCACTGACTGCAGAGAGCTTAGCAGTGGTCAGGAAGCAGGAGATGCACTTTTATGTGAGTAAGTGAGTCCTTTTGAGGGAGTAAATTATTTTGCAATCAGGCTGATGCAACCTCTGCTTCTGGGTTTGTAATTCACTCCATCGCATCATTTGAAAAAGGCTGCCAACAAACTTGCAGTTTATTTGTCTTCAAGCCCTCAAAACCAATTTAGTCTTATTTTAGGCATGTTTTATGAATTATATTAAGTTTTATTGAGCAAATAAAGATTGGATTACTCAAGCACATGATGTTCTTTTGTTCTTTTTAAGACTTAAAATACCATTTTTGTGATTGAAGCTGAAGATGATTATTCGGTGCTGATGGTTGTTTAGAATTGTGATGACTCTTCAGATGGCGACATGACGACATCCTCACCGTCAGTCTCTATCCTGGCCTGTATAGTGAGTGCTGCAGTTACAGTAGTATTTCAGGCAGCGCAGAAGAGCGCTGACAGGCTGAAGCACTCATGCATAAATGCAAGAGAAAGTGCACAGAGTGGCTTTATGGAGAGTGGGTGAGGTGTACTCAAGGACAACTTCCACACTTCCTGTCCTCATCTTTTTTACTCTTAGATGAATGCTACATTCCCTTGCTCTTTTATTCCAGTTGTGTGTGTGTGTGTGTGTACATTCATATATATGTAAGGTTGGTCTTGACTATTCATGTTTGGTGTTATTAGCTCATGTTATCAAGTTTCTTCTTCTAGTTAATGTTTTTTATTTCATCAATCTTTTATGAAGTTTATTGTTGTTGACAGCCATAGTTTTGTTAACCATTTCCTGTTTTGATTGTTTCCAGCCCTGCTGGAAGAAACAAAAACAAAAAAAACTATAGAAACCATCACAGAAATTCTAATGGTTTCCACTACAAATACCATTACAAACATTACAAACCATCAACTTTTAACCATTAAACCCATTAAAAATGGTTTCCTGAAGTGTGTTTTAGGACATGTATTCCATTACGATTTAGTGGTTTTAACAAGCTATCGAATAAGGCGACCAATTAGCAGTAGAAACCCACATGGTCCATTATGGTTTCCATTAAAACCAGTACAAATTCTGTGATGGTATCTATCATTTTTTTCAGCAGGGAGGTGCTTCTTGTTGAGTTTTGTTCAGTGTAACCCGCTGTTGATGAGTCTGTTGTCATGGTTTTTGTTCAAGGTAAAAAAAATTTCCATCCATCCATCCAACTAAAAAAAAAAAGTAAGCATCAGCTTTGGTAATTGGGTGCTTTCAATAATAGTAATTGTAACTCTGTAATAACTAGAAAAAAGGGGGTATTTACACCACACCATTTTCAACAAAAAAACAGAAAATTTTGTATGTGTTTTGGCCATTAATTTACACAACAGAGTGTAAGAATGCAAACTTTTTGAAAACAGTTTTTAAAATGCAAGTTTTGGAAAATGATACCAGCATCATCTCTGTGTAAACAACGAAAATCCATTTTGTGAAAATGGTGATATCATATGCATAAGTATTACGTGTTCAGTCTACAGGAATGTGTGTGTGTGAATGTGTTCGTAAGAAGTGATATCGGCAACTACGGGTCTTGCATGCATAATTGTGTGAATGGGGGTCATTTTGACAACCAATGTTGGGAAGGTTACTTTGTAAATGTAATAGCTTACAGTAGTATGTATATGTATGATTTTTAACTAGTCAACTTGAAAATGTAACTACAACATGATTCAAGTAACTTTTTTTTATTAAAGGGGTCATCGGATGCCCATTTTCCACAAGTTGATATGATTCTTTAGGGTCTTAATGAAAAGTCTCTAATATACTTTGATTAAAAATTCTCAATGGCTTTGTAAAACAACACCCTTTTTACCTTGTCAAAATGAGCTCTGCAAGAATCATCTCATTCTAAGGGGTTGTTCCTTTAAATGTTAATGAGCTCTGCTCACCCCGCCCCTCTCTTCTCTCTGTGGAAAGACGGTCTTGTTTACATTAGCCGCATTTAGCTGCGTTTAGCCGCCAAACTTGCTAACTACCACGTTATAAGGAAAGGTGATCGCAGAGATTCATAAAAAAACGATTATACTCACTTCTGCTGTAAGTGAAGCTGGATCATGAATGATTCGCGCGAACATAGACGGATATATGTAGATCGGGAGGCGCGTTCCATTCACAAACAAATCCACTGCATCTTCAGCGGCTCAGATGTCCGGAGTAAATGACGACTATTATGTTCATTATTACATCCAGCAACACAACACCTCAGTCGCTCAATTGGAGATATTCTTATCTAACTTACATCCCTGCTCTGGCATCAAAACATGGAAAGTTACTGGACTGTGACAGCTGATCTGAGGTAAGACACATTAATGTCAATCAACTATAGTGGGAGCGGCCTCTGTTGGTGTGACGCCACAACGACAGGCATCTGAGAACGGCTCAATTTGAAAAAGGGGATATTATTTTTACAGATTAATTAAAAAAAACTGCATGGATTTTTATCATTATAGGGTAGATTTGTACGTACACTGCCAACACACATTAATGTTCAAACAACACGAAAAAGTGAACTTAGCTGTGATCCGATGACCCCTTTAACCCTCTAGTTAAATGAGAAGTCCACTTCCAAAACAAAGATTCACATATAATGTACTCACCCCATTGTCATCCAAGATGTTCATGTCTTTCTTTCTTCAGTTGTAAAGAAATTGTTTTTTGAGGAAAACATTTCAGCATTTTTCTTCATATAATGGACTGATATGGTGCCCCAATTTTGAACTTCCAAAATGTAGTTTAAATGCGGCTTCAAACGATCCCAAATGCGGTTGTAAATTATCCCAGCCGAGAAAGAAGGGTCTTACCTAGTGTAACGATCTGTTATTTTCATAAAAATAATGCAATTTATATACTTTTTAATGTCAAATGCTCGTCTTGTCTCACTCTGCCTAAACTATTTTTTTCTGGTTCATGACAGTTAGGGTATGTCAAAAAACTCCCATCTCATGTTCTCCCTCAACTTTAAAATCGTCCTATATCATTGTTTTACCTTTTTTGTTAAGGGTGTTTGATCTTCTATGCATGTTCACTTTGCAAAAACAAGCCTTTGAGAATAAAATTGTATTTTTTAATGAAAATAACCGATCGTTTCGCTAGATAAGACCCTTCTTCCTTGGCTGGGATCGTTTACAACTGCATTTGGGATCATTTGAAGCCGCATTTAAACTGCATTTTGGAAGTTCAAAATCAGGGCACCATATCAGTCCATTATATGAAGAAAAATGCTGAAATGTTTCTTTCAAAAAACATAATTTCTTTACGACTGAAGAAAGAAAGACATGAACATCTTGGATGACAAGGGGGTGAGTACATTATATATGAATCTCTGTTTTGGAAGTGGACTTCTCCTTTAAGATTATAAAAATATAACTTTAAAGCACAGCCAGTCAGTGCAATTTGGGAAAGAAATCAATTACATCTGAGTCTGTGTAAATATTTAGATTTTCATTAACCAATTTTTTAAACATTTTCATAAGTAACTGTAATTTAATTACATTTTTTTTCTTAGTAACTGTAACAGATTTATTTTATTAAATTACATAACTCTGTTACATGTAACTAGTTACTCCCCAACACTGCTGACAACATAGTCATCTATAAGCAAAACTTTTCAGAAACACAAAGGGAAAAAAATTCTGTTTTTAATACTTTGTTTTGTAAACATACCAAAAGTTAATCTTGTACCTCCTTTGAGTCAGCACTACAGTACATCATCATTCAGTGCATAAGAAGAATCTGGAGAATCAACACTTGATAGGGAAACCTTTCCTTTGGACAGACTGGAGGAATAAGTTGTCAGAATAAGTCAGTGACAGTAGTTCCATTAAACCATGAATAAATTGCTTGCACACAGCTTAATGCATGCTAAACAGAATATACTTTAAACTGCCTGCTATAGCTAGAATATGAAATAGACTGTAATATGCAGTACATATTTCTAACTGTGACCAACGAGTTGCATCAGGCTATAATAACAAAATTCCATTTTGAATCCAAATGTATTTTCTGTTAAAAAAAAAAAAAATTCTCTTGCCCAAAATCATTACAGGTAAAAATCCCTAACTCTAGCCTACTCCTAAAATCTGCTTGGGTGAATCACATTAAACCACAGACTGTCTCTACACATTCTTCTCAGTGAGGATGAGCATTTCCTTCTTTCTCTACCGCCCCTTAATGTGCAGGAAAAAGCATTAATAACCCTGCATCATTATACAGCACTTGTAAACAGGTTTGCTAATGTGTGCAAGTGCTGATTTTCACACAGTGATGTGTTGTTTGTTTACTCTCACAGACGGATCTCATGATCGTTAAGCAAATGCTTTCTCCCTCATTTATTATGTTTATTTGTATTTTGGTTCATTTATGTCATCCTGGCAATATGCTAGGTACAAAATCTCCATGTTTTAGCCAGAGCTTTGTCTGTGAGAAATGTAGGATATCTGCTTGAAGGCCCATAAGGAGATGAAAAGATGGAACACTCTTTCTCAGCTCTGAAGCTGCCATACCATCATTAGTATACCTAGAAAATGGCTCCACATTCACAAACCCTCTCATTTGCGCTTAGACCATCTACCATTTTGATGTATTATTTACGGCCCTGCCGATGGGGAGGAAGGCTGTGAAAAAGGAGGACTAAAAAGAAAGAGTCTGAAAGTGGCAAGAGCGTAATAGGGAGGGGGTGCTGTTTTATCTTTTCTTTCTTGTTTTTGCCCCACGCTCTGCGCAAACCCCCACGAGACATTAGCGTCCATTGAGCAGACATGGCTTTTGTGACCAGTGGGCTGACATTGTGGACTAATGGGGTAGTTGCTTAGGGGCTTTGTGTCTTCATTACAAAACACCAGATTCAGGCCCTGCCCTGCATTCCTCAACTGCGTCCCATTGATCAATAGTTAGCTTGTTACTTATTGTAGCATCTGTTTAACAGTATGCTCTGAATTATGGGTGTTTTCTTATTTTATAGGAAACAAAAGAAAACTCAAAGGCTTCACAACGGACAGTGAGGAAACCCGCTTAGACTTACGTACAATATAGAAAATAGCTGCTGTAGAAATACATAAAGGCTACCTTCATAAAGAAATATTAACTTAATTTATAAAAACAATTTGCCCTTAAAGTTAAAGATGTAAATCTGACTTACGATCATTGTTGCATGTGATCTATGCTATTTTGCATTTTTATTACATTTTATATGAACTCATCATGCCTTTTGGCAGTCTGATCCAATAGTGGGCCAAGAATTTTTTTTTTTAAAGATTGAAAAAATGACTTGTAATTGGTTTAATTTTTCTTTGTCGATGTGAAATATGGAATATACTGTACACTGTAAAAACAAACAAAAAAAAACTGTTTTTACCTCATTTTTGAGTGGTAGTGCATATATCGACCTACATATACACTGTAAAAAAAAAAGTTAGTTCAACTTTAAAAAGTAAGTGTTCGTGCTGCCTTAAAATTTTAGTTTACTCAACTCAAATGTCCACCTTTTCATGTAGTACAACTTAACATTTCATGTTGACTAAACTTTAAATTTGAAGGTAGCACGAACACTTACCTTTTTAAGTTGAAACAACCTTTTTTTTTTACAGTGTATATGTAGGCCTATATATACACTACCATTCAAAAATTAAATAAAAACTGTAATATTATGAAATATTATTGCAATTTAAAATACTGTTTTTCTTGATTTGTTGCTCAAGAACTATTTCTTATTGTTATCAATGTTTGAAAACAGTTTATGGAAACTCTGATGCATGTTTTCAGGATTTTTTAATGAATAGAAAGTTCAAAAGTGATCTTTCATATTTTTTGTTTTCATCAAAACATATTTGTTACTTGAAGTTGTGAATTCATGTTTAGTCAGGACTTCTTAAAGGGATAGTTTACCCAAAAATGACAATTACCCCATTATTTACTCACCCTCCAAGCATTTGAGGTGTAAATGACTGCCCTCATTCAGACTAATCCAATCTGAGTTATATTAAAAATTATCCTGGTACTTCCAAGCTATAGAATGGCAATGGGTTCATGAGTCCATAACAAGTTCAAAAAAGTACATCTATACATCATAAAAAGGGGGTGAATAAAGGTCTCCTGTAGCGAATCGGTGCATTTTTGTAAGAAAAATATCCATATTCAAAACGTTAGAATCACTTTACTCAAGCTTTCATCAGAGGATTTCGATATAAACCAAAAAGAGACTGGTTTTCCTTTGCTACAGTAAGGAAACTCCTGTAAACAAACGTTGGTTTGTGCGAGACTCACTGGCGCATGCTTACCACCGACATCCTGTGTCCTGCTTCCGTGTACAATTAGATGGTGCAAGCTAGGTTAAAGTGATCCTTACGTTTTGAATATGGATATGGACTAGCTTTCTGGGCCTTGAACATGTCAGTTGCGTTGCTGTATGGTGAGAAATCTCTTGGATTTCATCAAAAATATCTTAATTTGTGTTCCGAAGATCACTGAGGGTCTTACAAGTTTGGAGGGTGAATAATAAATGACAGAATTTTTATTTTTGGTTGAACTATCCCTTTAAGTCTACCAAGAAGCCATGATGAGTCATTTTGTTGGCCTAATTACTGCAATATATTTTATTAAACTGTGCATTTTTAGTTGATAAATAAAAACAAACATTTCTGGCTTGTGTATTTTTCACCCAGGTGTTGTGGTTGTGTTTCTCAATGTTATTCCAGCTGGATTCCTTGCTGGTCACTTACTGTAAACATGTTTATTTTCTCACGAATGCTCAGATGCCAAATATGGCTCTTCAGAACATCCATCCTGCTGCTTCTGCAGGCTGTACTGACTTTTCTCTCTTAAGAGACTTACATAACAGCTTTCTTGAGTCCACCTCCATGGGTAGAGTGGGCATACTGTAAATCCCACACCCACCCACAGCAGCTCTGTGAATACCCAGCATACACTGAGGCTAGAGTGCTCTACAACCCTATTCTAGTTGAAGCCCTCACAGGTAAAAGTTTTTTGTGCTGAAACACAATACAAAGACAAGAGTGCTTTTTATAAATAGCAGGAAAGACAGTGATATGTTTGCTTACTGCAGCATTGTGTTCTCTGTGTAACACTTTCTGTGAGCAAACTGATGGACAGAATTAATTGGAGAACAGAAGTGTTTTGATCAGTTCAGTGAAGCGTTGGGCACACCTTGAAGTTTTATGTGCTGAATCATTTTGCCAGTGTGGTGTGGCATTGTGATTACCATAAAAGCAAAATTGACCCTATTTACTTTCCTAAAAGAATAGTTTCCCCCCAAAATTAATATTCTGCCATCGTTTACTCTTCCTCATATCTGTATGACTTGCTTTCGCCTTCTCAAATACAGATATTTTAAAGGGATAGTTCACGCAAAAATGAAAATGACCCCATGATTTACTCACCCTCAAGCCATCCTAGGTGTGTATGACTTTGTTTTCAAACGAATACAATCAGAGTTACATTAAAAATGACTTGGCTCTTCCAAGTTTTGTAATGGCAATGAATGGCTGTTGATATTCAGTAGTCCAAAAAAATGCATCCATCCATCATAAAAAGTGTTCCACACAGCTCCAGTGGTTTAATAAATGCCTCATGAAGGGAACTGATGCGTTTTTGTAAGAAAAATAATATAATAACTAACTTCAACAACAGTTAAAAATACACATCTGCTGGGGAAAAGGCATTTCAAAAATGGTGGATGGTCACACAGTAAGCACCTGTGGGAAAAGTGCATGACCCAGGTTGTCAAAAACGTGAGTTAACTTTATTAAACACTTCAAAGACTCATAACCAGTTTCATGTGGGTTGCAGTGTCAGATACGTCAGAGGGGACTTTAGATGAGTGTGCTGTTTAATGTGCTTGAGAGGTGATTTTCCCTAGCGCATAACTTAAATTTCACAGTTATATTCTTATCTGTAAATGTTATGAATTCATGCAAATATTTGCATTTTGCAAAAAGGCTCTTTTTGACAGCAAGCAAGTCTCCATGAAACTTCACAGACTTCACTGTAAATGTATATGTGTGCTAAACACAGAGAATGTCAATGCAGAAATGTTGATTATTTGTTGTTGGATGTTAAATTTAGCTTTTAATTAGGCAACATTTAATTAAAATCCTTTAACACAAGTAATGATATCTGTATGACATCAATAACTGTAATGTGATTATAACTGTAATTATGATATAACCGTAAGAAGCTAATTTTTAATCCTTAGTCAGTGTAGCGCCATATTTAATTTTTGACAGGTATAAAAACGAGTCTGAGGGACAGAACTACAGTGCGTTCAATGGACTGTAATGTTGTTTAAAGGGAACATCAGATGCAAAATTCACTATTACATGGTGTTTGCATATAAATGTGTCTTAGCAGTGTGAACACAACCACCCTACAATGACAAAAATCCATTTACTTCCTTTTTTTAAATCCCCAAAAACCTAAACGGTCTCAATTATCAAGCCGTTTTGATTTTCTGAGCAGTGTGATGTCATACTGCTTAAGCCCTGCCCACAACTGCTGACAAACTCTCCCGTATTAGCCTATTTCTACCGTCAAAGTATGTTGCAGACATTTCATGAAGACCCTAAAGAATCATAAAAACTTTTGGAAAGAGGATGTCCTCTTTAACAACTCGCCAGTTGTTCAGTAGAGAAATCTCCAAAACAGGTTTGAAAGCTGTGAGTTTTGAAAATTGTGTAGAACCTTATACAATGCATGTCATTGTAAAGGCTGTAAAGTCTGTCCTTCAGGCTAGTTTTCATCCGTGTAAAATCTTTCTGTGGACATGTATAGCATAGCTTACATTCATGCATTTTTATTTTCAGAGCCTTCAATTTATGCAGCGTTTGGAAGAGAACATTGGGCAGCAAGTGGAATAAACAAACTAAATTTTCATTTTTATCTGCTTAATCGTTTATGGAAATAATTGTTAGTTACAGCCACGGTCACATTATGGAAATAAAATGAGTTATGAATGTCATTTCATGCTGACTAAACCTCACGGGTAGTAATAAGAAAGTAACTGGTTCGAACCCTACTAGCAGCGAGTAGTGAACCATCACCGGTGTGCCCTTCACTTAACCCCAGGTTTCCCCAGGCAGATTGTTTCTGTAATAAGTGTACTGTAAATCACTTTGGATAAGAGCAGCTGCTAAATTAAGGAGGGACTAATTACTAATTAAGGGGCGAGAGCTAAGGGTGGCGTTGGTGGTGGTGGAACGAGGGGGAGATACAAGCCAAGTGGAAGGGCGAAAGGTTAAATGAGACGCCGCAAAAGAGATTTAGCTCTGCGTGACACGTCTACATGGCCAAAAATGTTCTTGTTTTAGTCAGTTCAAAGGACACATGGTAGGCTTCACGCTGCTGGAGGCAGGTGGGCTGATAGGCTGGTGAGGAGCCCAGACAGCCATGCATTTGGGCTGGAGTTTATATGAGGGATGGGTGCACCAGAGCCTGGCTGTTGGTTTTTCGGCTGGAGCTGACTCAAATCCATTTAACACTATCTCCACGGGACGCCCAGGGTTTGCCTGTGGCGCTCAGATGGCTGTTTATACCCGTATGAGAAGACAGGATGGGGAAAGTCACGGTGAAGTTGTGCTTTGCCTTGCCCTTGAGTTTTATCTTTAGTTGCAAATGTACTCACAAGGATGTTAATGCGCACTAACAATGCGTGAACACAATACCATCCTCTTGTACATCACATTCTGACCCGGACAACCGTAAAACAAATCAGCCGAGACTTCCTCTAGCAGCGATTCTGTTAAGTGGAGCTATTTCATGCTGAGAGGTACAACAATAGCCTCTCTAGTGCTGTCGTCTCTTGTCGTCATGACATTTCCTTCATGCTCGAGTTGTGTTTTGAACTTGACCTTTGGCACTTCCTCCTTAGTCGCCAACCTCCCAATTCCCAAAGCATCAGTTGTGCTGGGTAAGAGGCAGGGGAAAACAGGGGTGAAAACAAACTGGTGAATGAATAGAGGGAGAAAATGAAATCCTACAACAGTGTTTTAGTGCCACGTTAAAAAAAAAAAAAAATCTAAGATTATGAGATTAAAGTCATAATATTTCAAGGATGAAGTCGAAATATTACGAGAATAAAGTCGAAGTGTCAAAATTCCAAGAATTAATTTGTAGCAATTACGAGATTAAAGTTATAATATTTTCAGACTATATTCTATATCCTATTGCGCGTGCAAAAAGCTTTCAAAACCTGTCAGTATAATAGCGAAATAGCAACAGTGTCTATTACAAAAATGTGTTTTTCACACTCTTGAATGTGGCGTGACAGATCGCTGTATTTGCCTCAGTTTAAGCGCCATGTGAATCAGTCATCTTTCCAATTACAGTGAGACATTTGTTTTAATTAAATTAGGCTGTAGTGTTTTTACTGTTCCTTCTAATGTTCCTTCATGTTTGTATTGTGCTATTAACTTGAAATAGGAAGAAAGGAGGAGGAAAAACTCATTCATAATTTGTATTTTATGATAAAACTGGTAGAGCTGTGTTATATTAAAAGCAACAAAGCACAAAATAATTGCGTTTTTTGGGTTGCTGGTGTGCTACAGATAATGAATGGAAGACGTTAAATATTATTTCCAATCAATTACTGTATTATACCGTGAATAAAACAGCTTGTGAATAGTCATTTATATACCTCAAAGACAACAGTATAACTTATGTTAACGAGCTGGAGTCTACTTCAACCTTTAGAACCTTTTATTGTTGTTTTTAATTAAATACAAATGAGGAATGAAAGATTAGATGCCACAGACATTTTTGCGTAGTAGATGGTGGAATTTTCACAAAGAAAACAATATAATTTAATGAAACGAATGTCTCATTGTAACTGAAAAGACAAATGATTCACATGAATACAGCAATCTGTCCCACCACATTAAAGAGCGTGAAAAACATTATTGCAAGACATTGTTTGTATTTTGCTATAAAACTGACAGATTTGAAAGCTGAAACTTTGTTTTATATTAAAAGTACCAAAAGCACAAAGCTTATTGCTATTATTGGGTGCCTGGTGCAGTACAATGAACGCAAACGAAGACGTGAAATATTATTTTCAAGCATACTGTCCCTGTGAGTATGACACATGGTATGATTTCTGCTAATAATTCCACATATTTTTAAATAAATTCTGGAGGCTTGGCAAATTCTCCCAATCCAGGCCATTTGCATGCACAGGCTGTACTTTCAAAATATTATAACTTTATTTGCTACGATTTAATTCCCATAGTTTTGACTTTAATTTTAAAACATTTCGACTCTATTCTCCTAATTTCGGCTTTATTCTTGAAACATTTAGACTTTATTCTCGATTTTTCGACTTTATTCTCAAGCTATTATGACTTTAATCTTGTAATTTTAGATTTTAAAATTTTTTAACGTATCACTAAAACGCTGTCATAAAATTCAGACAGACCCAGATATTAAATATTTTGGCCAATGTCCTTATCTTTTTAGCCATGGGTGTCACTAGAGGTGGGCTGACTTACTTTTTTGAATGTCTGGTTATTTATTTATTTATTTATTATTATTGTTTTTTTTTTTTTACTAGTAAAGAATTATATTTTGTAATTATGACTTGTCTCACAAGCCAAAATGTTGACTGTTGTCACGTTGTCTTATTTTAATACTGGCATATTTTGAGTACACCAAAAAACTGAACATCAGTGATGTCTAAGGTCTAAGGTTAGTTTTAATAAATGTTACATTTTGATCAAAAGTGACAGTAGACATTTACATTGTTACAAAAGATTCTATTTCACACAAATGCTATGCATTTGAACATTTTATTCATCAAAGAATCCTGAAAAAATGTATTACAGTTTTTACAAAAACATTAAGCAGCTGTTCTGAACACTGATAGTAATAAGAAATGTTTCCCGACCACCAAATCAGCATATTTGAATGATTTCTGAAGGACAATGTGACACTGAAGAGTGGAGTAATGATGCTGAAAATTCAGCTTTTGTATTAAAATAGAAAACAGTTATTTAAAATTGTAATAATATTTCACAATATTACTGTTTTTGGTGTATTTTTGATAAAATAAATGCAGCGTTAATAAGCATAAGAGACTTCTTTCAGTACCACAAACTAAGCCCAAAACATTTTCACTGACCCCAGAATCATCATCTTTTTTTTTTTTTTTTTTTTTTTTTCTTTTACCACATTTAAATCCATTACATCTAGATATCTGCAGATATTCTTTTTAAATCAGTTTAAAAAATACAAAACTGATCCCATCTGCGCCTGGCAGTGAGTATGGAGAATGAGCCTCTCGCTTTGTGTTGTTTGGATCAAACGTGTCACCTTATATTTTCACTCACATTAAACGCAACGGGAGTTTTCCAGCACATCCTCTTAGCATGACAAAACACTAGGATTTTTTCCCAACAAAAGGTCAGTGTAGTGTTACCTTTTGACTTTCACTGAATGGGACGAGTCTCTCTAATCTGGAATGTTATGGGAAATTTCAGGCTACTGTGCCGCCTAACAAAAACATTGAAACCCAATTCCTTGATTTGCATTCCAATATGAAACAGGCATCAAAGTCTGCAAGAAAAACAAAACAAAACAGTTATTTAGTCACACTATCGGTTATGGGAGAAAGAGATTAATTATTTATGGATCACAATTCTTCCCTTCCCTCACTTTTAATTGCAAAAGCTTTTGGACTTTGCTAGTAATTATGTGGTAATTATCACAGATGGATTACAAACATTTGGTGCTGGATCCCATCAGACTAATTTAAATAGATGCCTCCTTTTGCTTTTTAATTTTTTTAATTATTTAATGTTTCATGTCAGCACTTTGTCATATGCTAACTACTATATTGCTTACAGGTTGGGTCTGCAATCCTCCCAGCATCTCGAACTTGTTCTTGTCGTACTATTGGTAATTTAGATAGAATATATATATATGTGTGTATGAAAATTCTGTCTCAAAGCTGTAAGACCGTTCACCTTCGGAACATAAATTAAGATATTTCTGATGAAATCCGAGAGCTTTCTGAACCTCCATAGACAGCAACGCAAGACATTCAAGGTCCAGAAAGGTAGTAAGAACATTGTTAAAATAGTCCATGTGACATCAGTGATTCAAATGTAATACTTTTTTGTGTGCAAAGAACACAAAAAAATGACTTTATTCAAAGATTGTTGTCTTCTGAATGTTGTGTGGAAGAACAAAAGATGTTTTAAGACACTGACTAAAAAAGAGAAGACCGAATGTTTTGGAGCTGTGCCATTGCCTCATGTGTGAAGTGATGTTTATGAAGGTCTGTTACGACTCTAATGGGCTGTCTTTGATGAGACTCTACAGGGGGAGAAAGTGAGAGAGATGACATGCCAGGGACAGACACTTACGGTGATTGGTGTGGCTATTACCCCTCCGAACAGGAGATGAGCGAGAGGTAAAACAGTGGAGGGCTGCTAAGAACAGACGCTCATACATGTTACTCTGCATGAGTGAATTAATGGCAACGACTAATCCATGCTGGTTAGGACACTTTAGTACTACGTGAAGTACTTTGCTAATGTGATGTCTATCAGTGGCCTACTTGAGATGCCTCCTGTTACCGCTAATTTCTATCATCTGCCATGTGTTAAAGAGGTTATATTGTTTTGAATCAAATCTTCCTTGATCTGAGGAGAGGAGTTGCATGATTGTTCCCTGAAGCCACAGCATCTGTGTTTTCTTTATAGCACAAGACTAAAAGTGAATAGGGTAAACATTTTAACTAATAGATATCACCGTTTTCTAGTTGATTAATCACAGTACATTTAATGCAGTTGTTTTGTATTACATGCTTTCTGAAAGGTTTAAGTATGCAAATTAGGCAGTGTCTAATTAAATGTGCAAGAATTTGCATACATTTCCAGAACAGAAATATAAACATCGGATAAAGAAAGGTTTCTAAATTCTTGTTTCATATTCAAGTTAAAGGTTTTATAGAAGGGATTTTGGATATCTGTTTTCATCACCAAAAAGTTTGTATAAAACTGGTGAATGATGCATGAACAAACCCCTCAGTGAAAACCTTCAGAATACTGATGTGATATATGTAAATGCTACTGAAATGGAAATGTCTGTCTCAGTGCATAAAAAAAACACAAATTAAGATATTTTTAATAAAATCTTAGAGCTTTCTGACTAGGGCTGGAGGATATGATCTAAAATCAAAATGTTTTTTGAATTGAACATTTTACCTCTGTTATGATTAGGGGTAGGAGAAAAACATCGATAAATGTACATACATATTTTTAAAATTCTAAATATAAAAAACTTTAACGGATTTATGATGATGATGACCGTTGAAACACGTCATCACAGGATTGTGAAAAGGGTCCATAATGCTGAGGGAAAAGCCAACCACCCATAACTATTATTGTCTGTAAACTTTCGGCGACTTAAAGAATACTTATTTTAAATTTAAAAAAAAAGTAATTATTTTAAGAGGTAGCCTGCTTATGTAATTTAATTTAAAAAAAATAAAATAAATTTTGCACAAAATAAATTTGATATAAAACTTAAATGTAGCCATGGGCAGTAATATTGAAATTTGAGGATGTGACAAATGGTGATAACGAATTGAATCATTTCGTTGAGGTTATAATCACAATCGAAATGAATTTGTCACGTATCGTGCAAGGAAGGGGCGAACGAAGACGAAGGTCAAAGATAAAGTCTTTTATTATATTCCACAGGTAAATCCAAAACAGGTAATTCCACAGCAGGAGGGTAAAACCATGCGTACACTGACGTTCACATTGACGAGACCGGACAACAAACACTGAACTGAATGCAACTTATAAAGACAGGTGATAACAATGAACATGGTTAAGGCATAGGTGATACAACGTAAACTAATGATGATGAAATGAGGACAGGAAACAGGAACAACCAAATATGGGCACAAGAGGGAGAAACCAACATAAACAGTCCACAGGGGTGTGACCCAATCGTGAAACTAGTGAAGATTCACACCCCTAATTTTAAGATGGCAGTACTGTCATACAGAGATAAACAAATAGCATAGAAAATCGAATTTTGGTTCAAATGTAAAGTAGTAAAGATGTATTTGCACTGCAGAGGAATTAAGACAAATATGTAGATCAAGAATCGTTTTGAAATCTGATCGTGACTCTCGGAATCAGATCGGATTGTGAAGTGCCTAACGATTCCCACCCCTAATTACGAAAAATGAAAGAGGATTTACTGCGAGACGCAGTGCTCAGGATTTTTTTTTTTTAAAGCTTTCCATGCCTCCAGAGTCATTTGATTGGTCCACTGTTTTGGAACTGACATCGATGAGTGGCGCTGCATGTAAAAGTTGCATAAACGCGCAAGATGCTGCAAAAGATTATGTACTGTGCGACACAGCACTCTGGAATATTTTTTTAAAAAGTGCAACGCAGAATGGGTCTCATTCGCTAAAAACTGCGTAGATTATTCATATTTGTATGCACATTCAAACTTCTCATGAAAACTTTCCACTTAATTCACAACACATGCGTATGCACATTAATTTGTTCTTATCCTTGTTCTGATGTTAGTGAATTTGGATTATTTTAAATGAGTGGCCGTGTGCACAAGGCTTTTCAATTAATCGTCCAGCCCTATTTCTGACTCTCCATAGACAGCAACATGTCTGGTACTCTCGTGAACGTGTGTTTTTTTGTTGTTGTTGTTTTGTGCACAGAAAGTATTCTTGTAGCTTCATAAAATTACGGTTGAACCACTGATGTCACATAGACTATTTTAACATTGTCTTTACTACCTTTCTGGGCCTTGAACATATCAGTTGCGTTGCTGTATATGCAGGATCAGAAAGCTCTTGGATTTCATCAAAAATATCTTAATATGTGTTCCAAAGATTTAACAAAGTTCTTACGGGTTTAGAACGACATTAGAGTAATTAATGACAGAATTCTCATTTTTTTAGTGAATTATCCCTTTATATCCAGAGACACAAATAGATTTAGTTTGGATGTTAGTCTGAAAGAAGACATGTTATAAAACCAAAGTAGCCCAATCCCAAAATTGACTAGTGCTAGAAAAAAAGGTTTTGCCTGTAGTGTATTGCCTTAAATGAACTTTTTTGTACATTCCCTTGCCTTTTTGAAAAGGTTTCTAGATGTTCTCCAGAGGCTTCCCCCAGTGTGATCATCTGAACCCTGGTGGTGGCCTAGTATTTGGGACCTGAACTATAAAAACCTCACCAGACACTTTTTTTTGTTTGTTTGTTTTCTGTGAAGGTTGCTCTGTGCCTCAAGGAAGTGGCCTGTGCAACGTAAGTGCATGCAGAAGAGTTGTCTGAATTCTTACAGCAAGGGCAACAGGGAAACGGATACATTTATAGAGTTCCAACAGAGGGCAGAATGACTAAATGTTGCTATAGATTTTTCCGCTCTGCCAAGAGAAGACTTGGTCAATATGTGTCTTGCTTTGACCTTTTATAAAATGATGCTTCCTATTGTTTTAGTTCAATAGACAACACGCATAATCATATGGGCTGAGCACGTGTGGCTTTAAGCTTGATTATGAGAAAAACGTGAATTGGAGTGCAGTGTTATTTAGGGCTGAAGGACTTTATTTCATTAGGTGAGAGTTGGAGCTCTAACACACCTCCCTCTTAATTGGCACTGCCCACTCTGCCTCTTAACTACAGCTAAGCCAGTTTTGGACCTGATCCACACACACACACACACTTCAAATATATGAGAAAATACTTCACCATGGTAACAAGACAGCTTTGACCTTGATTTCCAGTCTGTATGTCTAGTAAATCAAGTGCAAATTCCACTGAATATAAAAACCCTTACAGAATAATAAGCCAGATCTTTTTGTTACTGCAGCAGCCCTCATTCACTGACAAGTGAAGATGATGTTGGTGACATTTGGGTCTTTGAAATGAATTTGACTGTTGAATGAACCATTCCAGTTATTTCACATCATTTTCCACCTCTTATAGGAATAGCTCACCTACATGAAGACTCTGTCATCATTTACTAAGCTTCATGCCATTTAAAAACTAAGACAAAGGAGAAGTTTTCCAGATTTTTCAACCAGTTCTTTCCTTAAAATCAAAAAGGTTAGTCCATAAAAGTCATACAAGACTGAGTACTTCCATTATTTTGTAAGTCTTTTTCTTTTTGTTGTTTGCTTTGAAGAAAATGTACTATTCTTCTGTGTTAAAGGTTGTTGTGATCCATCTTAGAGCTGGTTGGTTTGGTTCAAGGCATATATATATAGGCTATATTATTTTTTTCCTTTTGGAGGAAAATTGGAATTGGAAAAAATACAGATCCAAGGCCACTGAAAAATGTGCAATAACTGTTGCACCCCTATTTTTCAATTTTTGTTTTTGCTGTGTGCTGAAATTTCTTTCTAGTGTTGAAGCGCATAACTCCTGCAGTTATGGACATACAGAGTCTTGTCACGTTATTTTTCTCTCTGTGCCCTACAGAATTCACAGAAAACATCATTTTTTTCCTTGACTTGAATCAAATTAGCATAAGCATAACTGTTTTGTAAGGTACATCATATAATGGATTTGACAGTATGTCTGATGGGTAGTTTCTTCTAATAATTTTCTCTATTTTGTTTTCTTTTCATCTAGTTACAGAAATTGGTTTCCATCATAACGTGACTTCTCTCCTTCACAATGCACTTCCTCTGCAGTGCTGTTTACTGTTTGCAGTGTGTATAGAGGCAAATAATTAGCATCTATTTAGGAACCTGCTCCCTGAAAGAAGCGGCGCTGTTAGGAGCCATTTTTCTTCTAAATGAACAGCAGCTGGAGTTTGGAGTTTGGAAAGTCTTGCATATTTGTGTGCATATATATGATGTGATTTTAGAAGTACAATGTAGGACACATTGTAATTGTGGATTTTATATTCTAGTGTCAAACAGAAGCATAATCTTTAATTATTGCTCGTATGAGTTGTGGCAAAAGCCAGGCCTGAAATGTCAAACTAATTAAGGACAATTGAATTCTGGGCCGTGTGTTGATACAGTAAGGTCTTTGAGGAATGAATAAAATTAGTCTGTGCAACACACAGCCAGATTTGCCAAAGCTGATCGTTCATGCGTGCATGTGAAATTGTTTGCACTAAATATTGTACAAATAACATTGGCTTGATTGGTGCATAACAAATGCAAATCTGTTCCGCTAAAACAAAATGAGTAAGAATGCGAATGGTGTATTAACGTTTCAATAGGTGATGGCTTCTGTTTGCATCATCAGCTCTTTTTTTCTTTTCTTCTTTTTTGTCTAATTTTGTCTTGGGTGCTTTGCACATTTCTAGAGAAAATGAAAATATTATAAGAAATTTGTGGGAGATACAAAGACAGTGGGACAGGAGCATGAAGTGGGTCAGATCTGAATTGCCTTTCCTACATGAGAATGGGCTCACTGGACTCTATATCTGTTTAAATGACTAGTTTACCTAAAATTCAACCTCATGTTGTTCCAAACCTGTATGACTTTGATTTCTTCTGCGGAACAGAAAAGGAGATATTTTGAAGAATGTTCAGTTTTGGTTACCAATTTGGAGAAAAGCATTCCTGGATTTTTCTCCATATAGACCATTTCACTGGTCCAGAAGCACTTCCTGTTTTTTTGTTTTTTATTTTTTTTTTATTTCACATATACAAATACATCTTAAAGGTGCTAATGTAAAATTTTCATCCAGTCAAATGTTATGTTGGTTGTATTTTTTTGTGATGTTTGTGTAAAGTTAAAAAAAAAGAAACAGGAAGTGTATCGGGACCAGTATGTTTACATCTGACGAAATGGTCTATAGTTGGCTTTTGTAGGGATCAGCATGTTGAAGGGCCAAATTGCCGTTTCAGTGCAGCTTCAAAGGGCTCTACATGACGTTGGAGGAGAAAATAAGATGCCTACCTTTATGAATCAGAATACACAGAAAAAAATCTAACAATGTGTAACCTTTCCAATGTGATTACATAATGTGTGAAGTTGTCTACCTGATCTCATGATGAAAACGTACCTGTGGAAACGTTTTCGCGAGACGCAAAATACATACCAATAAATACATATCACTGCAGAAATGTCCAACGAGTGGCTCTAAAAGTGTGTTTGTTTTTTTTCCCTGGAATAGATGAACGTACATATGGTACTTTTCATGTGACGTTGGTTTTGTACCTCACCGCATTTGAGATTTGAAATCTCTTTTGAGTGGCGCTATAACTTTAATGCTTTGTGACATTTTAAAATAGAACGTACCATCTGCACTACACCTAAACCTGCCCGATAGTGTGAACAAAAGCGAATGTGACGTAAAAACGCAATTGCAAGCATGCTGTTTTAACTTGTTTTTTGATCTCTCATTCTTCAGCTCAGTCATGCTTTTCACAGGATTCTTACCCAAAGATTCCGCATCCTAAGTTCAATTCCGTACCGGCTGAGCTACTTAGCAAGCTTGTTGCATTCGGAAAGTGAAACAGATGGATCTGTAAACATAACTGTGTACAAAAGTGATTACAAGTGCTTGCTTTTTTACCACTTCTAGTGGACATTTCTGTTAGAAATTGCAGTGATACTGTAAGTACTTATTGGTACGTATTTTGCATTTCACGAAAACGATCCCACAGGTATGTTTTTGTCTTAAGATCAGGTAGAAAGTTGTAGACGCGCATCGCAGAGCTAGTGCAAGACAAGCATTTGTAGCTTAAAAGTATGTACATTTTTATTTCTTTTTTTAGAAAATGATAAATCATTAGATAAGACCCTTATTCCTCAGCTGGGAACGTGCAGAGCCCTTTGAAGCTGCATTGTAACCATTGGCCACCATTGAAGTCCACTATATGGAGAAAAATCCTGGAATGTTTTTCTCAAAAACAAAACAAAATTAAATGTTTCAGAATGTCTGTTTTTGTTTTGGTCTGCGATTCTGCCCACTTGTAGTTTACCCAATAGTATTTTAACAGCCTGGGTTGCCAGTTTGCAGAAAACACAGCAACCCAAAATGGGTTTTCACAACAAATCGCCAAACTTTTGAAATAAGCTGTATTTCTCGATTGCATGCAATGGTCTGTAAACAAATACAAAGAAACAGTTTCATCAAGGCTCTCGGCTAGTTCAACACACAAGGCAAAACAAGTACTTACCAGTTATTTTACGAACAACAGGTACAATGGTCACATACTGAGTTTTTCTAATGCTTGTAACGACAAGATCATACCTTTTCCACTGTGCGGTTTTCCTTGTAAAGTGTAAGAAGTTTTCTGATTGTTGTATCGCAATCATTGCTCTCAACTTGCTAATGTGCGTATGCCGTTTGCCGTGTTGTGATAGAGAGAGCGCTAAATCAGGCACAAGAACAAAACGAATTTTGTTTCAAATATACGCTATACAACAAACAGCACTCACACTTTATATATAAGGGGTAATCCAGGTAGCATGAGCATTAAAAGATTTTAATGGATGACTTGGAGGCAAAGGGTAAAACTTACCATCATTTTCGTCAGTGATGACTCATTCTAGTATTCCATCTGCTTTAAAACAGACACAGAGATGAAGTGCGGTAAGATCACATTTATCTAAATAAATTAATTATAACATTTGTTTGAATTAATTAGCTAGAGAGAGGGGAATGAAGGTTGCGTGTGATTACCTATGTCTGTGTGTCTCTCTAGCTACAAACAATTAAGCTGAGTTTAGTTACAGCGTTTTTATCCACTCGCTGCTGAGAAATATAATGAAGCAAGTCAGTATCAATGCTATTTTATTAATATAAGTTTATCTGCGCCACAGTGTTTGTGCTTCTCTGATCTCTGTGTAAGTAGTGTGTGTGTGTGTGTGTGTGTGTGTGTGTGTGCATATAGTTTTTCTTCAGCTACAAACCCGAGCCCAACCCGAACTCAAAGCTATTCAGTATTCAGTATTTCAGGACCCGTCGGGCTCGGGTCGAGTAGCAGACCTATAGACCACAGGCATATTAAAACAAGGATAAATCAATTAAAGGACAACTCCACTCCCAGAACAACAATTTACACATAATTTACTCACCCCCTTGTCATCCAAGATGTTCATGTCTTTCTGTCTTTAGTCGTGAAGAAATTATGGTTTTTGAGGGAAACATTTCAGGATTTTTCTCCATATAATGGACTTCATTGGTGCCCCGATTTTGAACTTCCAAAATGTAGTTTAAATGCAGCTTCAAAGGGCTCTAAACAATCCCAGCCAAGGAAGAAGGGTCTTATCTAGCGAAATGATCGGTCATGTTTTTCGGAAAATAAATAATTTGTATACTTTTTAAGCACAAAAGCTCATGTAGCACAGGCTCTCAGATGTGAGTCCACAACGCTACATACTATTGAATCACGTTGAAAGGTCACGTGGACATTGGCGGAACTACAGACCCAGTGTTTACAAAGTGAACGCACAAAGACTAAGGAAGTGCAAGTAAGTCAAACGCTGTTTACAAACCAAAAGTTACAACTATGTCAGATGATTCTGAAGTCGTAGGAGAAAATAAGATGAGTTTTTCGACATACTCTACCTTTTTGAGCCGTGGAGCCTGTGCTAGATGAGCTTTTGTGCTTAAGAAGTATACAAATTCTTATTTTTCGAAAAAAAAAAATGACCGTTCGTTTCGCTAGATAAGACCCTTCTTCCTTGGCTGGGATCATTTAGAGCCTTTTGAAGCCGCATTTAAACTGCATTTTGGAAGTTCAAAATCAGGGCACCAATCAAGTCCATTATATGGAGAAAATCCTGAAATGCTTTCCTCAAAAAACATAAATATCTTCACAACTGAAGACAGAAAAACATGAACATCTTGGATGACAAGGGGGTGAGTAAATTATTTGTAAATTGTTGTTCTGGAAGTGGACATCTCCTTAAATCAACTTAAGCCCGAAACAAACTGCACGATTTTCGGCTGTCTCAGACAAAAGATTGGCATTGTAAAACTTTTTGGAAAAAAATAATAAATTATATCTTTGTTGGAGGTTTGTAAACAGGCTCAGACACATGCAAAACTGCACCGCACACTTGCTACTAGTACAGTTAACGTTATTCAAGGCTCAGATCGATTTTTGTCGCACTGCACAGTTTTGACCAAACCAGTTCCAGATTGGAGCTCCTCATTTAGCCATAGTTTCACGTCCGCCTTCACCATGTCACTCCACACTGTTGCACACAGAAATATCTCAACAACTAGACTTTATCCTTATTATCGCGGGAAGACTAATTCATTTCGTGGGGAAAATTTTTACTGATATATCCCAAACGATAAGATATCGCCCATCACTACTTGATATTGCAAACTGGTGTGTCTTACTATATTTTTTAATGTATTATCTTAATTAAAAACAGACTGGTTTGTAGTGCAAACAGTTTTACTGCACTTTGTTATTCTTGTTATTTCCCTACTGAAGCGGAAGTCTCGCACATTCACAGAAAATAGAATTTGTATAAATAGAAATATTATGGTCTCTAGAAATAACCCTGATACTTCTTTTAGTGTCAGTGTATATACATTTTTTTGGCCAGTTTATCATCCACTAGATGAAAAATCATAAGCCTGATCACTTTGAAAAGTAACAGCACACTTGGCAAGCACCACTAATTAGTATCGACCTCAGTACATTTCCGTTTCCTATCCATATGTACACTATATACAT
Organism: Labeo rohita; assembly: GCF_022985175.1. Taxonomy (NCBI): domain Eukaryota; kingdom Metazoa; phylum Chordata; class Actinopteri; order Cypriniformes; family Cyprinidae; genus Labeo; species Labeo rohita. The sequence goes on from NC_066873.1 coordinate 12,190,494, forward strand.
TAGAGATGAAATATGCAAACTGCTTGTTTATCTTATAAGCATCATCAACATTCCTGTCATAGACTGCCTATTTATGGTTTTCCGGGATACCATTTAATTCTGGATCTGATCTGTTGCAGCCCTAATATGTCTCTATTAGTTGTAATGAAACACGGTAATGTTTGACAGCACGCTGGACAAGAGCTCATTTTATCTAAAGGCTTCAAAGATGGCAAGATCAAGAGATGGCGCTGCGAAAACTAGACGTTTCTATGAATATATGAATACCATTTAAAGGGGAATGAGTTCTGTTTGAGGGAAACATGTTTCTGCCGAGTGACGTTCCGCTTTTCCGTTTTCTGTGTTATTAGATTTTTTTCCTGTTTTCAGTGTAGACATGTCATTATTGTAAAGGATGCTGCAATGTTGCCATCAGCACAAACAGTCATAATTACTACAAATATTATCATTACCATCAGAAGTACTACCGTTTCAGATGTCACCTATGAATCTGCCATCTCGTCTTTATTAGCATTCCGCTCTCGCCGTTAATGTCTTCGCCATTAGGACCTCAAGGTAATGAAGTCACTTGCAATTGTGCTATTGTTGTGATTCCTTTCTGATATGCACTGCTAATGTGACAATGCTTCTGAGAACTACACTCTGTTGTGTATGTGTATTGTTTGTGCAAGGGAAGGGCTGATGGCTTTTTAACAGATGTTTTGTTTACTTTGTTGTTGATTTGGTCTAGTAAGTTTGATACTGCAGTTCTGTGAAAAACAGCATTTGAACGCTCCAGCTGATCTAATGAAGAGGCAGTGAGATCAAGCTGTCAGAATGAAAATCTCAGTTTGAAGTCTCTGAATGTTTCTCACTGAAGAACAGCCACCTGTGACCCACCTTTACAGAAAGACTGCTTCTGTTTCATACAGAAAAACATATTCTGATCATGGTTAAAATGATGTTTGTTTGTGCCAGATTTTGGGGTTTCCCCACCTCCAAAATTACAGTTAAGCTATTGTGTTATACTGACGCTTTGTTGAATTATATTGTCATGATAATTGTTTTTATTTTCAAATATAAGGCTTATGGTAAAAGATTGGTTCAACAGCATCTTCTAAGCATTAAGTTACAGTTACTCCCCAAATCTGTGTGCACACATCAATAATTCATGATGTCAGTATGTCCTGCCTCGCAGGCTTATATGGATTACATCAGAGTAAGATCAATTGCCTGTCTCTGATATGCACTCTCTATGTTTTTGTTTTAGGGATTGTGATGCAAACTCTTGAGGTACTCATAAGAGTTTTGTGCCATAGTCTAACAAAGACATGCCAGCACCTGTGGCCTGCTCTTGCAGACATCTAATTTAAAAAGCCTAGTCGAGAGAGATCTATCCATACTTTAAGCATCCCCTGTTTGGATAGCTTTTATTTTTGTTTTTGGACCTGGCATGTGGTTGTTGTGTAGTGCTGGAGTGAGCCTTTTGTCTGAAGCATTTGATTTGATGAAGGTGGTAGATTAGAGGATCAGTACTCGCTGTTTCCCTAAATTGATCCCACTGAGTAAGCACTTAGGAAAAATTGATTTATTTCACACCTTATATTTCTGTCTGCACTGTTTGAATGTTTTTTTTTTTCTATGACTATGTGCTTGGCATTTAATATTGTTATAGTGTTAATAGTGTATAGTTCACCCAGCATAGTGCATAATTCATCATTTACTCATTTGTACCAAACACTTTTTCTTTCTTCTTTTTGTCACACTTTATTTTAAGGCCAATTCTCACTATTATCTAACTATTAACTACGACTTTTGCCTCGATAAACTGCTAATTTGCTGTTTAGTTCATAAGGTAGTTGTCAAGTTTAGGTATGGAGATTAAGGGATCTTAAATATGGTCATGCAGAATAAGGCATTAACATGTGCTTTATAATTGCTAATAAACAGCCAAGATACTAGTAAAATGCATACTAGTTAATAGTGAGAATTGGTCCTTAAAATAAAGTATTAAAATTACTACACACACACACCATGTAAATATATATAAAAATATACATTACCAGTCAAAAGTTTTTGAACAGTAAGATTTTTAATGTTTTTAAAGAAGTCTCTTCTGCTCACAGTCACCAAGCCTGCATTTATTTGTTCCAAAGTACAGCAAAAACAGTAAAACTTTGAAATATTTATTCCTGTGATTTCAAAGCTAATTTGCTGCTCAAAAAACATTTATTTCTGTTATGTTGAAAACATAACATGGAATATATATATATATATATATATATATGGTATGATGGTACAAAAAAAGGGTTTATTTAGAGCTAAATGCAAAAAAATAAAATAATACATACATACATACACACACACACACACATATATATATATATATATATATATATATATATATATATATAAAGTTAGCTCTAGATGAAATAAACCCTTTTTTTGTACCATCATTTTTTTTTGGTTATATTATCATCCACAACAATGTAATTGATGTAATAATATATTATACATTTAATATAGATAGATGCATGTATATATTGTTTATTTATAACTTGCTTTCATCCTTTGTTTTGTCTACCCCAAAGCAAAATAAAGAGAAAAATCAATAAGAATGGTTTAACGATTGTTAATGCAATGAGAAACATATTAGGTTGTGGTTCTTAAATTACTATAACAGCATAATAGTACCATAAATAACAGCCTAAATAGTGGCATAGTACAAAAATGACTGATTGTTATATATATATGATGCTTTGCTTGGTTATGTTTTTGTTCAGCATTCAGCGCAGCTTTGATTTAAAATCTGTGGTTTTACCTTGACCCATTAAAGGCAATCTTGGCTAAATTAACTCATTTTATGGGAACATAATTAAATTTGGATTGCTTGACTATTAAAAATCAATCAAGCCCCAGAAAGAGTCTGAACTCTTCTAAAAGCAGCAGTATCTGTAAGTGTTGTGCATTGTGTGTGTTGCAGACGAGTGCGGTGCTGTGTTCAGGTGGATGTGCTTTGCTGGCAGTCAGCTCCCTGCTGGCCATCATCACCATCTTTCTGCCCAGTGGAGCCTGTGAGAGGAGGATCTGCACATTGGCAGGATACATGCAGATGGCTGCAGGTTAGTGTCCGGCTTACTATCTGACCTCCGATCAGCTCTTAAACACCAGCCCTTAGAGCAACCATGCTGAGCAGCATTACGTGACTGATCCTAGTCAGTAAAACCCTAATCTGAGCTTTAGACGGGACCCCCATAAACCATCTGAGGCATAAAATCTAAGCAGGACTAGTAAAACCTCAACATATCTCTTTCTCACGCTTCGCTTTGAAGAATAGCTTGACTTTTCTCTTGGATCTTCTCTGTGTGATTTTGAGTACATGCAACAGCAGGGATCTTCAGAGAGGAGCAGAGACCTCCTCCTCTCACCTCCGCCTCTGATATCATGTGATACACGCTCGAGCTCTGCTAACTGCTTTGGGCGTCCCATCTGAATTCTGTTGTGTTGTCAAACATCACGTTTGAAGTGTATTGTTCATTTTTGTCAGAGCAGGGGAGGAATAATACAATTTGATATGATGTGGTATGAAGCACTTGAGGCTGAATTTAGGTAGCGCTTCATATTAGAAATGCAACGTCTCATGTTACACCTTCATTAAATTACATAAAAGAGTTTATTCAAACACTGTTTGCAATCCAGGCACAATATTTAGTGTGAGCAGATCCCTTCTGGGGGAAAATAACAGGTTAAGCTGGTTTTTGGAACATGGTTGCTGGTCCAAGGTGGTCTAGTTCTGACAACAGAAAACACTGGAAAAACACTTTCTGCTGCTTGTACAATTTATTAATGGGCTAAAGTGACACAACTGAACTTAATTTAACCATGACAACTCTCTGAGGGATTGGCATGGTAATGTACATGACATCCACAACACGCTGCTGTGAGCATGTAGGAAATACTGCTGCTGTACATATAACATATATGAAATACCTATATGCTTGGGGGGGTGGAGGTTTCTGAAGTGCGCTGCACTGCTATGGCAAGCACTAGCCAAGTATTTGAATGTTGAGCAGCAAGCTCATTGGCTGCTGATAAAGAAGAGAACCAATTAGCTGCACCATGTGATAATGATGTCATTATGTCAGATTGGGTTAGGCCTATCAGACTGCGCCATTTAGAGTTTAATGCCAGAACTTTGGACTTCATTGTGTTCGGTAATCCTAAAGTTTACTGAATCCATTTGAGCTGGGCAATATGGCCAAAAAAATAATCATATTAAAATTTTTCATGTCAGTCAATATAAATATAGATAATTATCACAATAGATTTCAAATCTTTACTTCTTTCAAGCTTAAAGGCAGATTTTTGCTCCTGAGTAAAAGTTGTAGAAACCAGATCATTAAGTGTGGTTTCAAACTACTCTTTATGGTCAGAACATGACAAACACTTCATGTTTTTGAATTCTTTACACTAACAAAATAAATATCTTAATAGAAAAATTAATTTCTTAGTTTCTGCTTGTTTTAATGAGTGATATTGTTTCAAATAATGAAACGGGTTTCTGTTGCCTGACTTTAATGACTTGTGTCTTCAGCACAGTTTGCAGTGCAGGCTGCAATATTAATAATATACTTTTTTTTTTGTCTCTTAGAACTGCACATTTGACAGTAGTAGTAGTAGTAGCTTTACTACTAGAGTTAGGATGCAGATGTGAATGTATGTTTATTATCAAAAACAGCAACATCTGTAAAAATAATATTAAAAACTATATATTGTAAAATGTAATTACTCTGGTTGAGTTTTATTAAAGGGGTAGTTTACCGAAAAATGAAAATTAGCCCATTATTTACTCACCCTCTAGGCATCCTAGGTGTATATGACGTCCTTCTTTCAGATTAATCCAATCGGAGTTATATTAAAAATTATTGTGGAACTTCCAAGCTTTAGAATGGCAATGGGTGGGTGTTTCTTTTCATCAGTCCAAAACAAGTCCAATAAAGAGCATCCATGCATAATAAAAAGTGCCTCACATGGCCTCCTGTAGTGAACCGATGCATTTTTGAAAGGAAAATATTCATACTTAAAAAAACAATAATCATTTTAATCTAGCTTGCGCCAACTGGCCGTACTGGTCGTACAACACACTGGTTTTCCTTTGATAAAGTAAGGAAACTTTGCTTCCTTTCCTCCTGTAAACAAACGCTGGTTTGTGCAAGACTCGCTGGCACATGCGCAACATCCTGCGTCATCCACCCAGAGCTGCTTCCGTGTACGACTACTTGGTGCTTCTTACGTTTTGAATATGTATTTTTTGTTACAAAAACGCATTGATTCACTACAAGAGGCCTTTAATCACCCCCTGGAGCCATGTGAGACACTTTTTATTATGGATGGATGCACTTTATTGGACTTGTTTTGGACTGATGAAAAGAAACACCCACCCATTGCCATTCTAAAGTTTGGAAGTGCCAGGATAATTTTTAATATAACTCTGATTGGATTTGTCTAAAAGAAGGAAGTCATATACACGTAGGGTGCCTGGAGGGTGAGTAAATAATGGGCTAATTTTTATTTTTCTGTGATCTGTTCCTTTACAATTAACCATTGGTCTTCCATAGCAGCATACATTGATAACCACAGTTAAAAACCATGCATATAGCACCTCAGTACCATGGTAAAAATATATCTATATGGTTTCTAGGTATTTGTATGAAAAACAGTAGTCTAAGTGCATTTAGTATAAAAGCAGCAAATCTGCTTTACCTTAATCACTTAATACTAATTATATTCCATTACTCCTTTAATACATTTAATACATCTACAATAATAATATAATAAAATTCCATATGAATGTCCCACATTTCTGCCACAATACAATGGTGTAGCGTTACTGCAGTAAATCCATTTGTAGATCGAAAAGCCTTCTGACTGTATCGTTGCATAACACTGATTTTTTCTGCTTTTGACGCAAAAACATTATATTGAACATTCATCGAGCTCTTGTTATTGTTTTATCGAGGAAAATTATATCAAAATAATTATCGTTATCATTTTATCACCCAGCTAGTAACAGCTTTCCCTAAAAAACGAGGACCAGCTTATTCCAACTAATGAATATGAATAACCAGTTTAGATCAGTTTGATACCATCAGAATCTGGAATTTCTTGCAGGGTTGCCTTGTTATTCCACATGGCAGGGGAATGCAGTTCACAATTTTGGTTGCTATTCATCAGACTTTTCCTTTATACACACACCCTTCACCATGATTATGCAGATATTTTCTGAACATGGAGAATTTTGAGACTAAGCAGCCCATTCATCTGAAGCACTTTGTTGCAAAGCGCATCAATCACAAAAGCTAAATTAATAAATAAAGAAAGAAGTGTTTGCTCTCAACGCCGGTTGCTAGGCGACGCTCATCGGCAGAACGTTGTGATGGCACGGTGAGGGCACTCGCAGATTCAGTGGCCGCAGTAAAAAGACAATTACAGCCCTTTAACACAGGTCAGCGGTTCAGGGGTGGCCACATGCCTCGTGTAGCACTGGCCTTCATTCAACAGGCGAATACTTCAATAAACAACACCATCCTACATATCTACTTGGCCAAAAGCAATCACAAGCACTCGTGCTAAATAAATATTATGTTTATATGCCAAGGACGTGTATATTTGGAGCACTGATTTCCAGTATGTCCTTGATATTCTTGAGCTTTTATTGGTTGTGGGAAGATGGTACATTTAAATGCTTGTTTTAATTGAGCCTTTGAGCTCTACATTGATCATTACAGAGAAACCTTAAATAATTTTAACAGCAGAGAGTAAGTGCCTCATGCTGATGTATTTCCCTGTTCTAATTAGAAAGTAATGATATTTCCATAAAACTACTGTAATAATGGAGAATGTAAAAGGGCACAGACTATAACGGACTGCATTGGTATTCTCTGAGCATCGACTGAAGCATCTTTTCAAGGGTAAGACACCAGTAATCAACTTTCAGCTCTGATAGATGCCCTCTTCCAAAAAGACAGCCTTGCAAACAAAGCAAGTCTTTCAGCAAGTTTTCACACTAAAATGTTTGCCGAATAACCCTTTTGAAGAAAGTTTTCTGTCTCTTTTTGCTGTAGCTGGAGAAAGCTTGGAAATTAATAAGCCTGTAAAGTTTCTGCGTGTTTGCCTGAAGGCGAAGGACATATAGCTGGTTATTTTTAATATTTTATGCACTGTTTTGCTTACTGAAAAACATCCTCTCATCATTGCTTATAGAGTATGAGCAGATATTACTTTCTACCAGTCAGACTGACAAACTGTAATAAACTACAAAACAGATGTAATTAGACTAAAACACTCCAGCTCAGTGATTCCCATCCAACAGCTTGCAGAGGGTTATTCGCTGTAAGTCTTTTCAAAGGAAAGATACTCTACGATTTCACTCTTTAACGGTTAAAACCCGTGAAAGACAAATAAGCTCAGGTATCTTATTAAAAGAAGAAGTCTATTGTACTTGTAGCATTTTGTATATGAATATGTATCGACAGACATTGGATATTTAACTGTTTTTCTCTATTTTAGGATTTTGGAAATAGTTTGATCATTTAGCACATTTACAGAAACTTGCTTGATTCTGTGTGGAAAAAAAAGGTGGATAAATGACCATCAATTTATTACTGAGAATACAAAAAGGAGTTTTCAATTCCGTGGCCATTTTTGAAAGAAGAAACTTGACTAAAATGATAAAAGTCCATAATAAGTTAATGTTTTTTTGTTCAAGCTAAACATCATATACCTTTAGAGTGTGTTCATACTTGTAGTTTGGTTTGTTTGGTTCATTTGGTCCAGACCAAAAGAAAAATTATATTTGGTACTGGTCCGATTTGTGTTCACACTGGCATTTTTGACAGCGAACCTAAAGAAACCGAACCTAAAGGCATAGTGATACGTTCACAACCTGATTGGTTGGGTTGAATGACGTATATTTTGTGACGGAACTCACCGAACACTCCAAACAAAAGGAAAAGCTGCGTTCGACTTAAAGCGGCGCTGCGAGTGTATTACATCAAAGTACCCATTCACTGATCAAAAGCCGCTTTAAAGGAGAAGTCCACTTCCAGAACAACAATTTACAAATAATTTACTCACCCCCTTGTCATCCAAGATGTTCATGTCTTTCTTAGTTCTTAGTTTTTGAGGAAAACATTTCAGGATTTTTCTTCATATAATGGACTTCAACTGTGCCCTCGATTTTGAACTTCCAAAATGTAGTTTTAATGCAGCTTCAAAAGGCTCTAAATGATCCCAGGCAAGGAAGAAGAGTCCTATCTAGCGAAACGATTGTTAATTTTTTTCTAAAAATAAAAATTTGTATACTTTTTAAGCACAAAAGCTTGTGTGGCACAGGCTCTGGAATGCACGTTCTTCAATGATTTGTTCATTTTGAACAGATCTTTAATGTGATGGACCAAGACCATCTTTTTAGCGGTCTCAGTCCGCTTGTTTGGTGCACACCAGGGTTCGGATGGCAGCGTTCACACTTACTCAAATGAACTGCACTAACAGAGCAATCACACCAGAGTTTGAACCAAATATGACATGTGTGAACACAGCCGATTAAGTTGGTTTGATTTAATAAACTGGATAGTGACATAATACATTAATAATGCATTTGTAATGTATGAATTTTTTTGTGCATATAGAAAACTTACTAAAGAAAATTTAGTTTGGATTTGTGACAGTCTTGAAGTGCAAGTTTATATGTTTTCAACCAGCTTTGTATTGTTGCAGTGTCAGTGGTATAAGTAATTTAAAGCTGCACTCCATAACATTGTTTGTTAAAAATTCAAATCAATTAAATCAATTATTGAGCAAGTACATAACCAATAAATGTTTAAAACTATATCCTTAGTTTAGCCCAATTCACAACAGTAAGCTATGTTTAATGCTTTCTAATTTGAGTGGTCAGGATCGTTCGTCTTTGTGTCATTACGTCATTACATCATTACATCATTGCGTCACGTCTGTATACAGTACAGAAAAGGAGGAGTCCCGGCTAGTAGGCTACATCGTATGTGTGGATTCTGCTGGTGGCGGATCATGTTGTAGCCTCTTCTTACAGCCACTGGAATAATTAAATTTGTCATTTTGAGAACAGAGTCTTAAACTGTGCATGATGGGTAATGAAACACATGCAAGTGACTTAAATATTCCAGTTTTAAATGTGCATTTGATTACAGATACATGGCATTACACTTCTCAAAAGAGAACAAGTTCTAAGGAAAATTACATTGCTTTTTGAGATTAAAAGAACAATTTCTTTTGATGACTTTCGATTAGTATGACAGTTAGAGATTAGACTGTACAAAAGTTTAAATCTACCCTAGATAGCACACGTACGCCTGCAAGATGTCTGTTAAAGATCACTTGAGCAACTGCTGTGTACAAACATCTGACAGATGTCTGTAAGATGTCAGTTTTACATACACTCTAAATCATAAACATCTTAAAGACATCTAATAGACGTCAATTTGACATCTGATGGGAAACGTCCTTTAGACGTATTGCAGATGAGCAAACACTAAAAAATATATCTTCCAGATGTAAATGCACATGTCAAATAGACGTCTATGTGATGTATGTGTGCTATCAGGGACATGGGAATGTGAATACACACTAAATACATGTAGTCACGCAATGTTGATGATATAAACATTGACAATTTGAGTATAAAAATAATAATTTGCACGGTTTGACATAATCTGAGCTAACTTTGCGATCGTTAGATTTAATCACCATTGGTAGTGCTATTATTGTAAAACTTTAATAAAGTCCTGTTATTGTTTTTAGTTGGTCAGAACAAAATTGGCAGACAAGTTACTTGTTGAGATGACATTTTCCAGTGGAAAGTCTTTTGGATATAGTTCCTAGATGTAGAATCTGTAATTCTGAAGTGAATATCCACACTGGTGCATTGATTGACAGCCACACATACACCTCAAAACATTAAATTCATCCACGCTGAGGAACTGTGCCGATGCACAACCTACGAGAAGAAGATAATTCCACAATAACTAAAATCGCAGGTTTCAAACAGAGAAGGCGACAGCGAGGCAAAACTTACAGACTGCAGCTTTAACAATATGTTATTTTGTTTGTGCTACCTGCACCTGTTTGTTTGACAGCTCCAGGGCTTTTATGAAAACTACTTCCACACTTGTGTATTACTTCTCACACAGTGCATTATGGCTGTTGAAGTTTTCCAAACTTTTTTTACAACATGTCTTTTTGTCTGTTTTCTCTAGTTGTGTAGCATTGGTTTAAAAAACAATCATGTTTCTGAATAGACAACCAATGTATATTAAAACTCTTTTGTCTGAGGTGAATTACCGCTTAAAGGCATGACTTGGCCTTTGTAGAGACTGTGTCAGAAACTAAACATGTCTTTTTGTTGATCAAGATTGTTGGTTAGCTGCTGATGTATCAGATTTTCTCCTTGTCTTTCATCTATGCCTGTGTTTCTTGTATCCAGATGAATTGTTGTATAAATCACAGTAAATCTGCCTCATATTAAATTGTCCTTGCACTGATCTCCATCTCATAAGCACTGGAGAGTCTGCTGCTTTGTCTATATTATATATAGAAAAACAACTCAGTCTGGTTTGCAAACTCAGTGTAATTTTAGAGCAGTGCACATAATAAGAAATTTTACATGCTGGTGTGTTCACTTTGTTCTCTGTGTCTTCATAAACACGGGTTATTTTATAGCTAAAATATGGATGTGAAGATCACAGGAGAGAGTGTTTGTTTGCTGATGTGAAATGAGGGAACTGAAGTATAATGGCCCTGTGAAAACAATGAAGGTATTATGCGGAGGAAATGATAGCAGACGCGCATTTAATGTGATGATGGCAACTTCACAGTTATTCACAACAAACAAGAGCCTCTTAAGGCACTCAATAACTCCTCTGTGTGTGTGATTGTTAGCGTGATGATATATACATGCCGCACACAGAACTCGCAGAGGTAATTTTCTTTGAAGCAAACTGGAGTAAACTGAATGTAAAAGTGGGTGGAGAGAATATTGAATCAATCAGTGACCTTTCTCTCACTTTTTTAGTGAGCCCCTTATAAATTTATGCCCTTTTTCAATGTCGGGCTTGTAAAAGATCTGAGAGAATTCATCTTGACTGAAAACTGAAAGGGAAAAAAGAAACTAAGAGAAAAATGATAAATGATTTAAGATGTTTACAGGAAAGTCTTGCTGGAAATATTGAGTTGCGTGATCTGCTTTTCTCAGGTTGTTATTTATGGTTGCCCCGTCTGCTGGATGTCTGTCTGCCCTCCTGTGTGAAATGAAATGGATGGTCACAGAACACAGTGTCCAGTGTGCGTGAACCTGGCCAGGAAGGTCTCTGTATGTGTGTGTGTGTGCTACTCTGGGTGAGGTTGTGTGAAACCGGGCACACTAAAGCTTTGACCCATTTGCAGTTTCTTCGAGATATAGAGACTGAGCTAAAGAGAGTGAGAAAGGTCATACTGTCTTGCTAACAAATAATGATTTCTTTGAACTAATCAGTCTAATGGAAAAGTATGTCTCTCTCTGTCTCTCTTTTTTATTACACAGTGTTGAGTTTTTGTTTCTGGATTGTGCTGTACTTAGAATAGAGTCTTGCACTTTATTACTTCCCTTCATTATGAACAGCAATATTTTTTACCTTCATCTTAACAATTCTATGAACATATGAACTTGTAAATTTAACAAAATACAATGATTATACTCTCAGCTTAACCCCACCTAAATCTTTTTTTTTTGGTCACTACATTATTCCTCTACTCTATTTTAAGCGTTATTAGGATCATTTGGGGGAGGGGGGGTTACAATAAATAGTATGAGAGAGTGGAAATGGGAAAAGTTAGACCAGTATGGATAATTTGCTAATTAAGTTAATTATTTTCATGTTATGGTCAGTAACTAAATGATAAATGATATTACATAAATGTATAAGCTAAATTTTGTTTGAATAAATTAAAACAAAATATCTAATTTAACCTTTATAATCTACAGAATAAAACATGTATGTCCATTATGGGATTTTCTAAATACGTAATTGTTATTAAATTAGTTTTTAAAGGGTACCTATCTTATGTGTCCCCAGAATGTCTCTGTGAGGTTTCAGATCAAAATACCCCACAGATCATTTAATATATCATTTTGAAGATGCCTATTTTGACTGGAAACACACTGTTTTCTTGCATGCCTCTTTAAATGCAAATGAGCTGCTGCTCTGAGCCTGTATTTATCAAGCTTCTCAAAGTGCCATTTTAGTCTTAAGTGCTGAGAATTCATGAAATGTACTCCTACTTTCAAACTTAAGTATAAAAGCAAGTTATCAAATTTCTTAAATCTAAGAATCACTCTTACTCTCCCAGTTATTTAAGACAGCTTGAGGTGTCTGTCAAGTGGTTAGGAGTTGCCAGTAGGGGCTTGGGACGGCGCTAAGGAGACAGAGAGGTGCACGAATATTTCAGGAGAGGAGGAATGTTTTTGAAATGTTTTACGACTAGCAGTTAATCAAACGGTTACATTTCCTCAGTAATTCAAAACGAGCAAAGAACGTCATGACAGACTTCAGACTAGCACGAGTATTATGCTCGTTTAAAAAACACTCACGTTATAATCAATGAAGCTATCTGCACTGTATGATGAATAAATGTCTTACCCCTTATTTACACTTCACACTTCTGTGACGTGAAGGAATTTAACCATTCAATGTGAATTTATCTGAGAATATTCTTAAATAAGGAAATCTATTCAGTGTTTGGTCCGTGTGTATTTCGTCATCCAAAATCCCATTTGTGGCACAGCAAAGTGTCGTGAATCATCTCTAAGACTGACACTTGAGATTTAGTCCTACACTTCGCTTAAATTATGACTGAGATGCTTGATAACTAACTTTTAAGCGCAGCTTTGAGCCAAGATTTTTTTTTACAGTTAAGTCAATTCTTAGCAGTGTTCTTGAGAGCAATTAATTCTTAGAGGCTTGATAAATACAGGCCCAGATATCTTGCCAAAAACATCTGTTTGGTTTTCATTATCATGTCTATCGCACTGAAATCATGCATTTTAAAGCCATATCAGTTTAAACTTCTGATATATGGTTTTCTGGGCGCCCACATCTGAAGCACAGAAAGCGGCTACAGAGTACTAAACTAAGTTCTCTTTCATGTCTTATTGCGCTTAAACTGTCAAATGCACACAAGTTTGTTAAATCGACTAATCTGTTGATTATTCTGACAATTAATCGAGTAATCAGATAATTATAATATATATTTTTTGTAGTAATAAAAATAGACTTCATTGAGCAATAGCCTTTAATATTACTTAAAATACATGAGGCAATGAGGCGATAATTATTTCAAATAAAGTATCAAAAGCAAGTAATCAAATGGTTTTACTGAACAAAACTGCTAAAATACATAACAAAGAATAGAACTGATGTACATTATCCATTATAACAAATGCCTGCAGAGGGTACTAATGGCCTGACAATTGTTTTTACACTTAACTGCACCATCTAATTTGTGTTTAATATTGACTCAACAACACTGATTTCAAATGTCCACTTAATCTTTAATATTGGGCTATTTCTTTATGATAGAAACACTACAGCCACTGTAATTTCTTGAATATGTGGACATCAAAATGTAAATTCAGAGTGAGGGTTTAAACTTTTATTTTTAAACCAAAACTCACAACAACATGTAGAGATAGAGTTTGAGACGCTCCTCACATGTAAATGATAACAGTTTGTGAAGCAGAGTTTACTATAAACGGAGCCATTCTGAGATGCACGTAAGTAACGTACACACATGTAAATAATTCAAGCACATATATTAAACCTGCATCAAATGTATTTATTTAATTAAATCGTAGCGTTTGTGAATTCTTAAGAGCATTATGCTTAATTATGATTTTTAAATGGGTTCAATATGTGCAGTGTGCCACTTCCGGTATTTTGCCGATTACTCGACAAAGGCAAAATGCAATTAAGGATTTTTTAAAAAAATCGAATACTCAAATATAATCAAGGAATTGTTGCAGCCCCATTAATAACGCACATAAATGACAAAAAGACACTGCTTATGATTTATGGGGGTTAAAGGGGTCATCGGATGCAAAGTTCACTTTTTCATGTTGTTTGAACATTAATGTGTCTTGGCAGTGTATGTACAAATCTAGCCTATAATGATAAAAATCCATGCAGTGGTTTTTAATTAATCTGTAAAAATAATATCCCCTTTTTCAAATCGAGCCATTCTCAGATGCGTGAGAATGGCTCGAGAATGGTGTGGCGTCAGAGGCACACCGACAGAGGCCACTCTTACAATAGTTGATTGACATGAGCGTCTTACCTCAGATCAGCTGTAACAGTCCGACCTCCACTGTTTCGATGCTGGAGCAGGAATGTAAGTTAGACAAGAATAAACATGGCTAAATGCGGCTAAATGTGGCTAAAGTAAACAGGCTCGTCACTCCACAGAGAGAAGAGAGGGGCGGGGCGAGCAGAGCTCATTTGCATTTAAAGGAACAGTCCCTCAGAATGAGATGATTTTTGCAGAGCTGATTTTGGCAAGGTAAAAAGGGTGTTGTTTTACACAACCATTGAGAATTTTTAACCAAAGTATATTATAGACTTTTCATTAAGACCCTAAAGAATCATATCAACTTGTGGAAAATGGGCATCCGATGACCCCTTTAAAAAACGGAGCGGGTGGATTTTTTTCATTATAGGGTGGTTGTGTAAACACACTGCCAGCACACATTTGAGTTCAAACACAATGTAAGTGTATATATTGTATAAGTGTATATATATTGTGCATCCTTATGAAATTGTAATCATAAATAGGGTAGCTGAATGCTATTGTAATCATTTATTCATCTTAACTAGACATATCCACAGACAACAGAGAAATAAAACAGAAAACATATATTGGACAGGTTGTTTAGCACTGTAAGTTATGTATATCTATGATACTATCCGGGTACATCCTCTCTGTTGGGTACAGAAGAGGCACTCTGTGATCCTGTTTCTGTCTGCAGAGTCTCCTGGGATGTATTTAGCTGGAGATGGAAGTGCATTGATGTCAGGCAAAATGTTCACAATCCCTTTTCACATTGGGCCGGTTGCCCTGACAATCTGATGCTGGTGGTACCAAAGGAAATCTTTCCATCTTTTCTTTCTTTAACAGCAGACAACTGCAGAAAAGCTTATGTGTTTGTGTCAGCATTAAAATACTTTCTCTAGTCCCAAAGAAATGCTTTACTCAAGACTAAAAAAGAAATATCCTCACCTTGTGAAACACAACATGAAGATGTTTTGAATAATGGTTGTGCTGCTCTTTACCATAGTAAACAGTGACCAGTAGTGGAAAAAAAGTACACTTTAGCATACCTTTAAATAGAGTACTTATTATCGAAATAATAATCTTTTAGGATATATTTTCTTTTAGGATATAAGTGTGAACTGGATGTAATGTTTTCTTACGCTTAATTGCATGATAATTGCATTTGAATGGAATGTATTATCATTTATATTTATATGTAAGTACCCAGTGTTGGGAAGGTTACTTTGGAATAATCTGTAATAGGTTACAGATTACAAGTTACTTGATTTAAAATATAATAAGTAGAGTAACTTTTCAATTACTTTATTAAAGTAATGTAACATTACTTTTAATTACTTTTTGATTACTTTTCTAAATTTCTAATTTTTCAACTGTTAATCATTTTGAAACATTTAAACCAGGCAGAGTTAACCTTACAGTAGCACTCAACACTGATTACTGTCAGACTTTCAAAATCCTTTATCATTTGAATTAAGATTATAATAAGTAAGGGATAATATACATCTTTATTTTGCAATAACAATTGTCTGAATGTACATTATCCAACTTATTACACAGCTGCTTGATAGATTATTAGATGTTTCATGTCAAAATTATTAGACACGAAACACTGATCTGAGTTGAAATATTTGAATGCAAAGCTTCCATGAAGAAATCAGTTGCTAGCAAATGGCAAGTTCAAACTAGACATTTTAGGGATACAGTGCAGTCATACCAGTTTTCTTACACAACATTTCACCACATAAATAATTAAGTAGTAGTACTAGTTTGTTAGTTATCTTATAATCCATTACAATGTACAAAAAAAAAAAAAATGGCAGCAGCTGCATTTGTATGAAACAATAGAGCAAGTCCACGATACCAGGATGACAGAATTAAGAAATTGTCTACATAATATTGAATTAAGCTTTAATATTTTAGCTAACAAAACGCAAAGCTTCCGCCAAGAAAAAATATCAAGCATATAGCACTGACTTTTTTTTTTTTTTACTTATATTTTTAGGCTTTTTATGCATTTTATTGTGATAGGACAGTAGAGAGATGACAGGAAAGAGCTGGGAGGAGAGAGGGGAGTGGGATTGGCAAAGGATCTCGAGACGGGAATCGAACTCGGGTCACCGTGAGCGCAGTTGTGCTATATGTCATAACAAGATCATAATATAAATAACATTATAACAAGAAATAGCTATGATACTGGGTTTGAAATCAAATGTTTGCATAGTTATGACAGAAAACACTAGCATCTAACAATGCCTTGGAAAAAACAATCTTAAAAAATAAAGTTTATGCATAAACCCAAATAGGAAATAAAACAGTTATCGAATAAGCATGTGTCCTGTTCTGTGTCCTAAACTCCTGAAACATTGGTGTCTAATACAATTCAATTTATAAAAGAAGTCAATTAAGTCAAGTGGGGGTGGGTGTGTGAAAAAATTCAGATGTAACCCCCTTTGTAATCACTGGCATTTTTCAAAAGTAACTAATTTAATTACATATTTTTTGTCAGTAACTGTAACTAATTACAATTACATTTATTTTGTAATTAAATTACGTAATTCCGTTACATGTAACTAGTTACTCCCCAACACTGCAAGTACCTGAACTTTAGAGTGCTTTTTTGTCAGCTGTAACAGTCCGACCTCCATTGTTTCAATGCCGGAGCAGGGATATAAGTTAGACAAGAATATCTCAGATTGAGGTGTTGTGTGGCTGGATGCACTTTCTATACCTATTTTTCAACTTGTCGGTAGCGCAAGCGCGTGGTATTCCGCAGGCAGAAATAAAACACGGCATCTGTTTATTGTAGCGCTCGTGCTCAGGATCTATGTGCTTTAACACAATGTGTTGCGCTGTTCGCGGCCAGTGTAGTAGTGGTGTTCGCTGCTAGTTTACACCAATACTCCCGCTCCTAGACCTGACGGTGTATCATTTCCTTAGCAACGACTTCAGTACTTTAGTGTTTGCTTGACTTTCTGTAGCGCAGCCGCTGCATCAAAACAATAGCAAGCATTTAGACACGATAAAGCAAGAGATGTTTTTTCTTGTTTAGAAAAATTAATATTAATACTTTTTGTTTGCTGATTGGCTGCAGTTGGTTTGAATACCAAATTTCTAAGGAGTTTATTCAAAGCTCACAGTTATAGCCTAATTTATATCCACGTGGCTTTTATGCTCCTTTTTTGCTTCTAATGATAATGAAACTTCAAATGATAAATCAAAAATGTGATGAAAGTCATGTGCCATTTAATGACATTAAAAAAAATATATAATATTATGTATGAGCTGTTTTAAGGGTCAAGATACATGCTTTCATAACGGGCCTATGTATTATAAATAAAATATAGCCTATAATGTACACTACCATTAAAAAAGGTCAGTATGATTTGTTAATGGGTTCATAAAAAAGGTTGCGTTTGTTTGTTTAAAAAAACAGCCTACAGTAAAAACAGTAAATCTACCATTTAAAAAAAAAAAAATTATTTGAATATATTTTAAAGTGTGTTTTCTTCTCATGCTAAGCTACAGTATATTACTACAGCTTTCAGTGTCACATGATCTTTCAGAAATTATGCTGATTGTTGGAACATTTCTTATTATTATTGAAACATTTCTTATTATTATTATAGCTGGCACAACACACTGACAAATGTTTTTGAAAAGATTTGAAATTTAATTGACTATAACAAATATATAAATCAGGACAGCACTAAAATAGTAACTATTTTAAAAATGAGGAGCATATGTTTTCCATCTTTCTACAACCCCAATTAAAAGTTGAGGCGTTTTGTGAAATGCTATAAAATTAAGAGTATGTCATTTGTTCTCTTTAGCCTTTATTTAATTGGCTTAAGTACAAAGAAAAAAATCCAATGTTTTCACTGGCCAACTTAGTTTTATTTTGTTAATATAAACAAATTTTGAGCCACGATCCAGCTTTGCTTGCGAAGACTGAGAAGCTCCATTTATAGCCAAACATGATACCCTCACCTATTACCAATTCACCTGCTTGCTGTGTTTCAAAGCAGTTTATTTGGTTATTCTATAACCTTTTCACTTTTATTTTGCCCATGTCCCAACTTTTTTGGAGTGGGATGCATACTTCAAATAAATAAATAAATAAATATTTTATAAATAAATATGTTTATATTTACAAAATACATTTAACTTGGTCAGTGAAAACTTTGGAAATCTTTGTACTTTTGTCAATTAAATAAAAGTTAAATAGAATTACAGATAATAAATTATATAATAAATTACAGATTTTATCATTTTACAAAATGTCCCAACTTTTCTAGAATTAGGGTTGTACTTAGTTTTTTTAAAGTTAACTTTGAAATATTCTCACAAAATCTATGAAATATAGTAAAGTAGGGTTTACATTTCTTCCATTTGCATGAGTAAATGTGGTATTTACTCACCAAAATAACAATGTCCACTGTGTCATTTTTATTTAGTCTTTTTAAATTTGGGGCAACAAGATATATCTGCATCTCAACAACACTGAAGCTGTAGCAATGAAAACCACCAACTTGCTAAAATCTCTGTAAATGAATGTTATTACACTTATTTTAAAATAATTTACTGTAAAAAGGACTTCACTGTCTTTTTTTGATCAATTCAATGCATCTATGAAATGAAGTAATTTCCTAAAAATCATAATGACCCCATACATTTGAATTACTGTAAATATAATAACAGTCCTTATTATAAACACAAAATAATAATAATCAACTTTAATATTCAGTGAGGACAATTAGACTACGATTTATTTGATGGGGGGCGGTGAGGGACCTGGATAGTGGGTAGGGAGGCACTGGCCCAAAAAAGGTTGAGAACCGCTGCTTTAAGTACATCTTTATATGTAATATTAGAATCACTTCTGTTGTCTTGCCAAATCTACTGACGTGGATATACGGTAAACTAAAATATACTTTATTTATACTTTTATGTCCTGTGCACATTCAAAACAATTAAGCGCCCTCTTTTTTTCACATGGGAAGTGTTTGACAAAATTGCTAGAGTGATTATTAATGCAGTTCAGTTTAGTAATGCTAAAATCACTTACAGCAGGTTTAAAAAATCAAAGCTGTTTTAAAAAGTGCAAGGTTTAAAAAATGCAAAGTTGTTTTTAAGCATAACAATCACAGTGAACTGAGTCTCTTTTCTATAACCAAGCATATTAACTGTAATCCTGTACTAAAACAAAACACAGTTTGCAGTCTGTCCATTATGCTTATTATAGGCTTATTAGTGGTGATTGCAGGATACCCTGCTTTAATAATTTCCAGTTTCAGTGCATAAAACTCATCTCTTATTCTCTTTTTTGTTATCTCTCTCATAAAATATTTCTCTCTCACTGTGTGAGTTGTTCTTCCCACTCTTTTTCCCACTTCAGTTGGCCTTCCTCTTTTGATTCATCTCTCTGGAAATAAAGAGTAAAAAGACACTGATCTTTCTGCCTCTGCTCTCACCCCATCGCTCTTAAAAGAGTGTCGTTACGCTGAGGAGACCGTGGGCCGCTGTGTCAGCTCTACCCAGGGCCAAAGGAAACGCACAGCTACATGAACATACAACCAGTTCAGTCTTTCATCAACATCACTGCAGGACTGAGGTCAGTGCTTAAGGACTGATTTGATCATATTCTACATTCAGAACAAGTTTTTTTCCTGCAAACACACCAGTTAAATACCAGCATTAGTCAAACCTTTCTACTGGAAGTTTTATCCAATCAGACAGTGGTGACATCACAATCAGACATTAAAGAGGCTTTGGCAGCCAGACTGATTGGCGGAAATGCAGCTTCTTTGAATATCTCAGACAAAGGTAATGAGGGCCATGGGATATTCGTAATGAGACAGGGGAGTTATTCATTGACTTTGCTCCTGCTGTGCATGGTGGAGCTCACATACAGAGGAGAAAAGTAATTGTGTGTGTGTGTGTAAGGGACAACGTGTGACAAGGTCTGTATTAAATAGAGAGATCTCTGCATTAGACATCCTTTTCGTAACAATGGCCAGTATTTGCGTGCAGGTTTATTCCGGCAGTAACCTGAGCCATAAATTGGTTTCTTAAACTTTAGGGTGCTTTTTGAGGAATCTGATATGTTAACAAAAGACATCCTGGTAAATGTCACTCAGCAAAGTAGTTTTACTGTTAAAAAACTGTAATTTTGTTGAATAATATAAAAAAGTGAAAATATTATTTAATTGGGTACATTTGAAAAAATTAGTC
This sequence comes from Labeo rohita, assembly GCF_022985175.1. Classification (NCBI taxonomy): domain Eukaryota; kingdom Metazoa; phylum Chordata; class Actinopteri; order Cypriniformes; family Cyprinidae; genus Labeo; species Labeo rohita. The sequence continues at coordinate 12,211,101 of NC_066873.1, forward strand.
TGTGAAATATGTATGTGCACTGATGGACATTTTTACAAATTAAATTAAATTATTAATTAAAAAATACAAAAAAATATAAAAATCTTTGGAATCAAAATACAAACGATATTATTTTATTGTGTTAAATGAAACCATAGAACAGGTGTGCGGTGGTGTTTTGAAATGAGGAGTTTTTTTCTTTTTATTTTTTTTAATCAAATGTAAATTCATGTTTCAGTTACATTTTCTTGGTTAAATAAACATTTACTTACATTATCAGAAATAGAAAGAAAAAAAACAATTCTATTTTATCTTTTTACATTAACAGTATAATCAGTATTCTGTTTATTAAAGCCAGAATTTGTGTTTGTGTTTTTAAGCATTTTATTCCAAAATAATAACTCAGTATTTTATTTGTGAATTTACGTTCAGCTGTTTTTTTAATGGGTAACTTCTAACTATTTTTTTAATTTTTTTGGATCATCAGTCATTAAAGCTTGGTAAATATTGTTCACAGACACAGAGATTTACTTTAAATTTCACCAAGCTGATTACCCACTAAAACTCCCACAGATCATGTATCATGCCATTTTAAGTCTTATTTTGACATAGCAAAGTGGTTTTATCTAAGTGTGTGAGTTGTTTACTTACTTTTTTTATTTAGTCGTCCTTTTAATGCCATTATATTGTTCAGTCAGACTAAATCACGAATGCAAAACATGCACGAACACAAGAGGCGGGATTTATCGCATGAACCAATCACAGCCGAACATAACCAGTCATGTCCAATCAGATCACGATGGAGGCATTGCCTCCTCTAATGTGACTTTCCCCCATCCATTCTCAATTACCCCCCACCAAACCTAGTGGGCTCAGGAGAGGCGAGAGAGATGCGGATTCCTGTTGTAACGGAAGGCCAAAAAATGAAGGGTTGCAAGAAGTTTTGATGGACCTGGTATTGCTTGACTCCTAGTTGAGGGTTCCAAGTTGTCTTTTATTTCCTGAAGCAAATTAAAAATAACATAGCTTGGCAAATGATATGTTTGGATAATGTGTTTTTCTTAATATGTGTGGAAAAAATCCTCTACTGTGCGCCCTCTGTTCTCTGCGGTGCCTCCACCTAGCAACAACAATTGCAGCTATTTCCAGTGCAAAATAGTTTAAGACATGCATTTTTGGGCGTTAAATAATGACACAAATACTAGTAATTTGACGAGCACAAACGTTAGTAAATCACGTTGTGTGATTCATTTTAATACACTCCTCCTACAAGGAATCTCCTACAAATGCATATTCAATAAGGTCAGGCGCAAAAATAACTGTATCCATGCCTTTTCAGCACTAATTCGTCACTGCACGTCTCAGTAAATCCTGACAGTTAGTGGAAGCTGTTAAAGCAGTCCACTTCCAAAACGAAGATTCACATATACTTTACTCACCCCCTTGTCATCCAAGATGTTCAGGTCTTTCTTTCTTCAGTTGTAAAGAAATTATTTTTTTTTGAGGAAAACTTTTCAGGATTTTTCTCCATATAATGGACTGATATTGTGCCCCGATTTTGAACTTCCAAAATGCAGTTTAAATGCGGCTTCAAACGATCGTCAGATGCGGCTGTAAATGATCCCAGCAGAGGAAGTATCTAGCAAAACTGTCGGTTATTTTCGTTTAAAAAATTCTATTTAAATGCTTTTTAATCTCAAACGCTCGTCTTGTCTTGCTCTGCCTGAACTCTGTGTATTCTGGTAAGACAGTTAGGGTATGTCGAAAAACTCTCGTAACAATCGTATTTTCTCCCTCAACTTCAAAAATCATTTCAAAATCATCCTACATCACTGCAGAAGTACCGACCCAGTCTTTGCAAAGTGAGCATGCAAAGAAGATCAAACAACCTTAACAAAAATGGTAAAACAGCGATGTAGGACGATTTTGAAGTTGAGGGAGAACATGAGATGGGAGTTTTCGACATACCCTAACTGTCAACAGGGAACAAAAACAGTCCAGGCAGAGTGATACAAGATGAGCGTTTGACATTAAAAATATATAAATTGTATTGATTTTATGAAAATAGCCGATTGTTACACTAGATAAGACCCTTCTTTCTCGGCTGGAATCGTTTACAACCGCATTTGGGATCGTTTGAAGCCGCATTTAAACTGCATTTTGGAAGTTCACAATTGGGGAACAATGCTGAAATGTTTTCCTCAAAAAACATAATTTCTTTACAACTGAAGAAAGAAAGACATGAACATCTTGGATGACAAGGTGGTGAGTAAATTATATGTGAATCTTTGTTTTGGAAGTGGACTTCTCCTTTAATAAATCTGGCCCTAAATTTGTAAATTATTACAGACTTTTACAGGTAAAAATATACAGATGTTTTCCAAAACTCCAAAAACGTACCTGTTCATACAATTTGCAGCACCTTAAATAAACAGATTATTGATTAATAAAGACTTATTTTTTTCACAGGATTCCTTGCATAATACTATGTCCTCACCTCACACTCTTATCACAGTGCATGATTTATAAACTAATACATTTTAACTAATACAGTTTGGTTCACATAACCAGCTCCATATGTATTGATTTTCTGTCATAGTAAACTTGCTTGGTAGCTTACCTGGTACAGCATTGCACTTGAAGTGCTGAGCGCTTGAGTACAAGGCCCATGAAACACAATTCGACCAAAGAGCTCAAAAATGTAGAAGCAGGCAAAAAAAATAGCATGGTTGCTTCAGTAAATGTGTTTTCATCTCATATTTGCTTTTGTTAACACTGTTGGTTAGGTTTAGGCTGGGGGTAGTGTAGGAGGTACAGTATTTTAAAGCATTAACCTTTTAGTACCACTCACCAACATTTAATTTCTGAATTGCCATGATATCGATATGCATGAACCAAATAAAAAAAAAAAAAAATTGTTGGCACATTCATGTTCATCTGCTTTGGAGATAACTGAATGTGCTTTTTAGTGCCACTCACTGAATATTTCACTTTGAAACTACCACAAAACATGCAAAAAGGCAACATATTATCATTTTTGCAAAAATGTCGTCACAGGCAGATATTTTTTCATGCTTCTGGATTGGAAAATTGTCATGCACAGTAACATTCTACATACTGAAGTGTATTTGAGAGGGACAGAGAGAGAGTGAGTGTGTGTGTGTATGTGTGTGATAGCTGGCTTCCTCTTTTCTCTTATCTCAACTCACTTTCTTTGAATGTATTGAGTTATGGTTGTCATTGGTTTCTTGTTTGCGGTTCAGGTTGTTGCAGGTTTGTTTCGTCATGCAAGCGACTGGAGCCACAGTCCATAACAGCATACAGCATAGCACACAAACACAGTCGAAGGAAAACCATGAGCGACTGTCCTGTGGTGACACGGTTGTAAAAGCATGTGTGAATTAAGGCTGTTTGCACCCATTTGTTTGGCTAGCTTAGCTCGTGTTTCATACTATGGATGACTAATTGGCTTGTGCGAATGTGTGCAGAAAAAGACTGAGAGGCAGATGAGAGCGCCAGTTGAGTTATGATATGCATTCCTCTTGTTTGACTGTAATGTATTCAGTCACATCACACTTCTGGTGCCTGGAGCTCACTGCACTGGGAGCCTAGAGACCATCCCTATCTCTCCCTGTCTATCCTTTGCTTCACCCTGTCTCTGAACATAATTCTTCTTGCCTTAAAATGTTAATTTTCACAATCTGTCCAACACCATTTCCTTTGTTTCTGTGGAATTATCCCTACGTTTTATTCTCTCTCTAACGCAAATCATCAGTCATCTTGTGTTGTCTGTCTTTGTGTGTCGTGCCTCGCGCCTTCTGCCTCTCATCTCTTTCGGTTCATTTTTTGTTTCTGTATGCATGACTTCTCTTTCAGTTTGAGATGTGTCCTCCTCTGCTGTCCCAAAAATCCCCATCTTCCCTTTCACTTATCTTCAGGAAAGACAGCTGACGCTCTATAAGATGAGCATCAGTGTCTCATCTGTGGCTTAGCCGGGCTGCGCGTACTGTTTGTTTATTCTGTTTGTGTACATGTTGTGGACGAGAATATGCCAGTGGTAATAGGATTGCTGATGTACAGGATGTTTGGTCTTTATTGACTAGAATAGAATACAACTGTAAACAGAAGCACTGTGTTAATAAACACTCCAACCAGTTAAAACAGTAATGTAATGAAATATTAGCCAATTGTTCATGTTTATATCAGTTCTCTCTCCAGTCTTTTGATCTGAAGTTTAACCACATTTCATAATGTTTTTATAAGACTGACATTAGATTGACAAGATAGCATCTCAAAGTTGCTGCAGATTTGTCAGCTGCACTTCCATGATGCCAATCTCCCGTTCCACCACACCCCATAGGTACTCTACTGCCCAGATAGCACATGTACATCTGCAAGATATCTGTTAAAGATCACTTGATCTGGAAAGCATCTGCTGTGTACAAACATCTGACAGACGTCATTAAGATGTCAGTTTTACATGCATTCTAAATCACAAACATCTTAAAGACATCTAATAGACGTCTATTTGATATCTCATAGGAAACGTCCTATAGACATATTGCAGATGAGCAAACAATCTAAAAAATACGTCTTGCAGTTGTAAATGCAGACATCAGATAGACGTCTCAGAGATGTATATGTGCTATCAGGGTGGACTGAGATTGAAGTGCATCCATCCATCATAAAAAGTACTCTAACAGCTCCACGGGGTTAATAAAGGCCTTCTGAAGAAAATCGATGCATTTGTGTAAGAAAAATATCCATATTTAAAACGTTATAATCCATATCTTTAGGTCCTGCTAACTATTAGCACAGTTACTGTTGGTGTGGAGTGTAAGCTCAGGTGAAAAGTGACAAATGCAGACAAAGCACTTAATGTTGAAGGATTTCGATATAAGTCAGGAGGAGACTGGCTTTCCTTTTTCTGTAAACAAAACTTGTTTCTCACGAGACTAGCATCCCTGCTGAAAAATCCAGCATAAACCAACATGGATTCAAGCTGGTTTATGCAGGTTAGTTCTGGTATAGTGCTGGTCCAGGCTGGTTTATGCTAGTATAGTGCTGGTCCAGGCTGGTTAATGCTGGTATAGTGCTGGTTTATGCTGGTATAGTGCTGGTCCAGGCTGGTTAATGCTGATATAGTGCTGGTTTATACTGGTATAGTGCTGGTCCAGGCTGGTTAATGCTGATATAGTGCTGGTTTATACTGGTATAGTGCTGGTCCAGGCTGGTTAATGCTGATATAGTGCTGGTTTATACTGGTATAGTGCTGGTCCAGGCTGGTTAATGCTGGTATAGTGCTGGTTTATACTGGTATAGTGCTGGTCCAGGCTGGTTAATGCTGATATAGTGCTGGTTTATACTGGTATAGTGCTGGTCCAGGCTGGGTTATGCTGATATAGTGCTGGTCCAGGCTGGTTTATGCTGGTATAGTGCTGGTCCAGGCTGGTTAATGCTGATATAGTGCTGGTCCAGGCTGGTTAATGTTGGTATAGTGCTGGTCCCGGCTGGTTTAGGCTGGTATAGTGCTGGTCCAGGCTGGTTTATGCTGGTATAGTGCTGGTTTATACTGGTATAGTGCTGGTCCAGGCTGGGTTATGCTGATATAGTGCTGGTCCAGGCTGGTTTATGCTGGTATAGTGCTGGTTTATACTGGTATAGTGCTGGTCCAGGCTGGGTTATGCTGATATAGTGCTGGTCCAGGCTGGTTTATGCTGGTATAGTGCTGGTCCAGGCTGGTTAATGCTGATATAGTGCTGGTCCAGGCTGGTTAATGTTGGTATAGTGCTGGTCCCGGCTGGTATAGTGCTGGTCCAGGCTGGTTTATGCTGGTATAGTGTTGGTTTATGCTGGTATAGTGTTGGTTTATGCTGGTATAGTGTTGGTTTATGCTGGTATAGTGTTGGTTTATGCTGGTATAGTGCTGGTTTATACTGGTATAGTGCTGGTCCAGGCTGGTCAGTGCTGATATAGTGCTGGTCCAGGCTGGTTTATGCTGATATAGTGCTGGTCCAGGCTGGGTAATGTTGGTATAGTGCTGGTCCAGGCTGGTTTATGCTGGTGTAGTGCTGGTCTATGCTGGCACATGCTGGTCCAAGCTGGTTTATGCTGGTATAGTGCTGGTCTAGCTGGTGGACCAGCATACCCATGCTGTTCTCAAGCAAAATATAGCTGGTGATGCTCATTCACCAGTATGGTCTTGCAGGGTTGAGTGTCAGTAGGGCAGATGACTGTATGCAAGTAGTGTTTTGGGGACAAATAAAGTTTTACTTGCATATTTCCCACACATTAACACATTAATGATGCATAAAAACAAAACAATATAAGGCTAAAATATGATTTATTGAATTATATGATGTAATTTCTTTTGCTCTCTCTGCTGAAAGTAGAACTGGAAATTTTAATTGCTTTAGTTATGATTACATTATTAATTAATGTCACTGATAAACTGGTAAAATGTTTCAAAGCATCAAAGGAATTGTCTCCTGTTTCATAGGATTTGTACACAAAACAGTTAAAAAGAGCTTGAGTACATTGCATAATAAATTCATTTAGAGTTATGAAAACCAAAAAACGCCTTATGGAAGCTTAGTCATAAGCAGTTTGTACAATGACAGGGGTTATGAGTGCAGTGAGGACCATTAAATATTATTGCAAATAGTGATAGTGTGCACTTTCTGCATGCAACTGCTGAGATAGTTAATTCAACCAAAGTCAATGGCCAAGTGCCCAACTAAAAGGAACACTAATTACCATAATGGTAACAGATTTCAGCAACCTTTGCACATGTACCGTATGAAAATAAAGCCAAACTGGTTTGCAATAAGTGATATGGTAATTCTGTTTTTGCAGATGTTTAATCATCCTCTGGTGAGATATTGATTAATTTAAGGCTGTGTTGCTGTAAATAGTTGATGTGTTTCTGCTCACCTTCACAATTTTCTGCTCTTCACAATTTTCTGTTCTTGCTGTTCCTTTCATTCTTAGTTATTCTGCTTATTAATTGTAGGTGTCATCACTAATGCTCAGTCATCTTTTGTAGAGTGAATCTACTTTATTTCACTAACTACAACACTGCTTCAGTGTTACTTTTACTCTCTATAGATCAGGACCATGTGAAAACTGAAAAGTGTTTAACACTGGGGATTTTACTGTCTAAATGTAACAAGCAACATGTGTTTGTCTTTCTTAAGTAATTTATTAAAATTAATTTGGAAAATTGTTTTGGTCTTTAACTACAAACACAAACCAATTTCAAAAGAAACGTGATATGTAACACATACACAAGTTTTGTTGTGGTCTTGCTGGGATCAGCAAAGCTTACGCTACGCCTACGTCCTACGTCATTTGCTGGAACACCACTTTTTTGTGAATTTGCATATGGCAGTTAGAGGAATCTAGAGATTTATAGGTTTGTAAAGTTTTAAATAAGGATATTTTCTTACACAAATGCATCGATTCACTTCAGAAGGCATTTATTAACCCCCCCTAGAACCCCCTTGGACGTCATTCACTTCCATTATAAAGCTTGGAAGAGCCATAACATTTTTTAATATAACTTCAGTTGTATTCGTCTGAAAGCAGAAAGTCATATACACCTAGGATGGCTTAAGGGCGGGTGAATCATGGGGTAATTTTAATTTTTGTCCCTTTAAATCACCTTCCTTTCCCCATTCTGATGCTCAGATTGAACTTCAGCAGATTGTCTTTATCACGTCTACATGCCTAAATGCATTGCGTTTCTGCCATGTAAATGGCTGATTATATATTTGCATTTGCAACAAGCAGTTGAACAAGTTTACCTTACAACGTGGTTGTAGAGTGTGTGTACATATGCAGAATGGCCAGTCAAGCACAGTTATCTGATGCTGGAGTCTGGAATATACCAGATATTTTGAATCCAGCAACAACAGTGTGTTCATCTATAGTCTGTTTTGGTGTAACATGATTTACATCCCAATTCCCATGCTCTCCGTTCTACATAGTGTACAAAATTGGATTTGGCCCATCATTGGCCTATCCCAAATCACAGTACGTTGAAAATAGTATGTGAAAAGTGCCCAGATGGCGTTCTGGCATACAGATGTGCATTCGTGCATTGGCTAATATTGCACATAGTCCTTTGCACAAGCATGGAGAAGTTTGTGACAGTTCTCATTTGACCTTTTTATTGATTAAAGGGGTTATGAACTCCCTTTGTTTTTTTTATTTTGTACTGTTCTCTGAGGTCAACTTATAATGTTATCAAGATTTTTACATCAAAAAAGATAATTTAGAAGTAATGGGCTATTTTCTGTCCTGCCTTTATCCCCCCTCATCAGAACACTCTGTTTAAATAGGCGTGGCGGATTGTAGACTCGAAAATAAACTTCTGTGATAAGCTAACAGTGTATATTCATTCTTCATAGATGAATGCCGTGTCACAGTGTTGTCTTTTTAGTTTCAGTCTTTTTGAAAATCCAGCGTTGAATTGTGTCACCCCAGTTACTGACGTAACCTCGGTTCCCAGTCGCTGAAACTATGGGTAATTGTAAATGAATCCGTGGTAAAATGAAGTAAACAGGATTGAGTTCTTACTGACGTGGCCTGGAACTTTCCTAACAATGGGATCAGAAGGAAGGCAATGCAAAGACAGTTTTTTTCCACAGATTGGCACAGCAGAGCGTCTTGTTGTCTTCAGATCTATCTTTATCGTTTGGTTCCTGCGTAGAACTGCACGTTCACCTCTCTGGTAAATACTACATGCAGTGGTAAACAGGCAGTGATACTGATCTTCTACGAAGGCGGTGCTTATCCACACTATTACATTACAGAGTAGAACATTCCAAAAGCTGTTGTTTTGGCAGATTGCCTTCAATATAAGTTTTTAGACTAACAAACGTTTTAAGTTCTGAAACTTACAGGATTTTTTTATAGTCTATTAGACTTTAACATTGTTTGTCATTTTGACGGACATGGTTGTAAAAATTCCATCATAATCTATTATTACCCGTCATTTTAATTCTTATATTTTAATTATAATAACACATTTAATTGATTTTATTTTTGTTCACATTTTCATTTTTAATCATGAACCTACAGGACGACATAGGCTTAGACATAGGACAAAGGACATCTATTTATTTTGAAGAGAACAGATGAGATTGCGTAACTTTTTCATGTTCAACACCACACCTCTCAGTGACAGCGATTTTAATGTATTCTCATTTTTATGAACCAATATCGATTAGTAAATCCCAATTGATCTTTTGGTCTATGCTGTTTTCAGTTGATGAATGAAAAGTACCTCCCATCCAACAAATCGCAATAGAATAAGCTTTGTGTTACTTTTGATATGAAACAGAGTCTCAGATTTCAAATTCTGTCCATTTCATTAGGATATTCAAGCAAGTAAATACTGTTTTGGCGCTCCTTAATGTGGCGTGATAGATCGTTGTAGCATCTGGGTACTCGCTTGTGCGTAATCAAACGCATAGCAAAACATTGGTGACAGTTTCATTTTTGTTCTGAATCCCATGCTCTGCTGCTACACTGGAGCACACTCGCCACCAACTGGACAGGAGTGGGAGTTACAGTTAAAAGTTACAATAGATCACTCTCAGTATAATCTGTCAAAGTGACAGACAGCCTTCAGATTTTTCCATCGACCTCTGGTCAAAAGATCAAGAGAATTTTGATTTCTCAGATTGTGAGCCCTTTAACACTAGAAACAATCAGGCGGTGTACAACAAAGAGGTCTGTAGTAATATACAAAGTCTTGTCTACTTAAAAACTTGCCTTTATTCTCTGTTTCCTGGTTAGAGTTGTTTTAGGTTTGCAGTATGTTGTGCTCTTAGACACGGCACTGTGTTTCTTTACCTCCTCACTGAATGTGTTGAGCTGGTGCAGCAGCTGTGTTAGCAGTGTTAACTCTTGATGGCAGTGCTAGGAGTGATATGATGGTGCAGGGGCTGACCGTGTTGTATCAGTGCACAGCTCTATAAATAACAGACTGTCAGTCCTCCACCATTGCGTTCCTCTAAATCTTTCATGCTCCGAGGGACTCAGCAGAAATTTCCGCACCTCGGATGCTGCACCTTGTCTTTTTTTCATTTCTGCACCGGTTACTTTATGGCTGCCACATGATGGGAAAGCATTTTGTGGAGAAGCCATTTTCAGTAGTCAAGCCCGTCTACTGCTCCCTTTGCTGTTTTAAAGGAGAGAGTTCACCCTAAACGTTCACCCCAATTTTAATTCCATTATTTACACACCCTCATGTTATTCCAAATTTATATGACTTTTTCTTCTCTGGAACAAAATGTTGTGCTTTTACATAAAATGACACTTCACAGTGACCACAGCTATTGAGCTCCAAAAATTACATAAACAAACAAACTCATGAGCTATGAATATACCTATTCATATAGTTCAAATAGTAAACCTTGTATATAAGTTACTGTCCACGTCCCTAATAGATTGCTGTTCCTCTTTGACAGCACTGGTCATTAAGACAGCAGAATAACATCTGGTCTCGTGTGTGCAGATGAGATGAGATGACAGTACTAGTACCAAACATGATGACTGACAGCATGAGTTAACAGCTGCGGATACACAAGAGAGGAGGTCCCAACAACTCATCCTTGAATTCTGAGTGACAGTGAGGTTTTCGGGTGGCTTCGTTTGTAGGACTGCCGTATGGGAGACCCTGCAGCCATATGTAGTAAAGACCCTTCACAATGTAGGAACCAATAGTAATCTAATCTTCTATGCTAGCATAATATTACTAAACTATTACTCAGACACTCTTAAAAGTAAAGGTGCTTCATGATGCCATAGAAGAACCTTTTTTGTTTAAATGGTTCCAAAAAAGAACCTTTAGCATCTGAAGAATCTTTCTCTTTCACAAAAGGTTCTAAATTATGACAAGTTTTCACTAAAAAAACAGAGATTACAAGTGCACATGAGAAAAATTGTATAAATTCAGTTAAAAAATGCATCATGGACCCTTTAAATTGATTGACAGCCCTAGTCTGAATATTATATGTGTTTTTCAGCAGGAATATGCAGCACTTTGCACTCGTCTTCACCGAGGGCGACAGTGAACTTCTAAACTTGGTGCTCTTCTGCTGAACTTACTGTTGCCTTTGATCAAACGGTCTAGAGACGTGCATTGTGATAGTTGATAGATTCAGACAGTTTGAAGCAGGAATAGATAAAAAGAGTCTACTCTGAGAAGGAGAAGCAACATTCATTTTGTTTTTAGTGTTCGAACAGGAAAGACAGACTCTCTGGAGGTTGTATTATGCTCCAGAGGGAAGTCTGAGAGGTGGCTAATGGAGCTTACTGAGATGATAAGAGCATTTGTGTTGGTGTGTGTCTATATTTTGATATTATTGGTGTTAAAAGCTCTGCTACTGCTCCACATTTGTATTTTCAGCTCTGAGTGCACTAACACAGCGAGGAGCCACAGAGGAAGTATGCATCTCTGTAAAGTCTGATATTTAAAAGCATGTACACAACACACACAGGTGAAGCGGGTGAGTGTGTGTCTGGAGCTGGCTGTGAGTTGGACCAGCAGGTGATTTGTAAACAGGGGAGATGATTTTATTAGAGCGTGCAACAAGGTGTGAAGTGATTCTCTCTCTCTCTCCCGCTCTCAATCACACACACACACAGGAAGGAAATGGCACGAATAGAGAAGTCTTAATCGACTGATACATGGGTCGCATCCTGTCTTTGTTGTAGGGCAGTGGATGGACGGATTTTGATGGCACTTCACTCATGGTGAGACTGAAAATTGTGTATGGCTGGATCTTTTGGACCTCTTGCCATTTAATCATGTTTGGCCTTGGGATAAAGGGATTGTTTAGTCTGAGCTATTGTGGAAGCAGAAATTGATATTTTTGAGGTTCTTTTTGGCGCAGCTTGAAGAAAAGTGCCAGAATCGAATTTAAGTGCAGAATGTAGAAATTTAGTTTGGCAAAAAATGTCATTTTTTATTTTGTCAATGACCTGACATTTG